>NC_087291.1:9642371-10004871 GCF_015220805.1 Pogoniulus pusillus
ACTACCAATCGCTGCTCAGCACAGAGAAACAGGCTCAAAAAAGATAGGATACAGAATGTACAAAGGCAGCACAGGGAGGAATGTAGCATACTGCAATGTGATGTTGGAAATATTTTTATCATAGCTGTATGTCTCATCTCAAAAAAAAAACCTCAACCAAACCAAAACCCTTTAGTGCATTTTTTCCCTCTTAAATTTGTATTTAAAAACCAAATTAGATTCAATGGCTTCTGATTCAGACACGTTAGAGAAAAAAGGAATAGAATACATTGAAAAGAATATGAGATATTACTTCTCCAGTTTTAATAAACCCACTGGCAGCTTCAAGAAGCAACGATAAAAATTTATTCAAAGCACAATTTATATCTCTCATCTGATGTCAGGTATAAACAAAGCAACAACCGAGACACTGAAATATGCTAGGTTAGAGTATGAGGAAATGAGGGCTTTTTCCCTCTCCACCCATCAGTCTATAACTGGAGTTTATGCCTAAATAATACAATGAAGGGTGCATTAGAGGTAGCATGGCTATTTTTAATACTCCAAAACATACAGGGAAGGTTTCCTCACTGGAAGTGTATAGCAAAGCATGATCTGACTGAACAGATCCAGGCTTGCTTGCACAGAGATAAAAACAAATATTTGGAAGATGGTACTGCAGCTTTTGTATTATTAAACATACCTACCATTTAGGAAAAAAAATCTCTTCCATGTTGGAGGAATCTGTTCTTCCTAGGGAATCCAGCTGAGTTTACTTTAATGTCTTCCTTCAATCTTGTTAAGGGCAGATTTTGCTGTTACTATTGTTTGCAGCAAGCATGGGACTTTATCTTGGGGAAGGGGTAGACGTATTCTTTGAAGCTTCCCTTCTTTTTGTTGCTTTTGGGCTTGAGGGGGTTGCTTTGAAGGCTGCAGCTTATATATCTGTAAGCATGCACCCTTGTGGGCTGCATTGATCTGAGTTAGTCTTGCCTGGGCTATATGAATGTCAACAACTTAAGAATGAAGCAGTTCTTTCAACCCTCAGATGTCTGCACGAGGGTGAAGAACTGCAGAAGTGCCTCTTACAGTAGAGCGGATGTTGTCCAAGAGAGAAGGTTTTGGGAAGCAAGGTGTATTCTCTGTCTTGTGTTCAGTGGGGAGGGGCTTGTGTAGGCCACAAAGTGGCTGGAGAGAAGCAAGAGGAAAGAGCATGCCTGACATTAGAGAATCCACTTCTTCATGGCTGGACAAATTGGTGCATGTCCATGAACTGTCTCACATCAAAATCCCCACGTGTCCTGGAGAATGAGATGAGTACATTGGAGGGCTCAGAGAATTCCAGGAGGCATTCATCTAAGGAAGACCTTCCTGGGGGACTTCCATGTGCTGCCTGTGGGAGAGTGCTGGCATGCATCTGTGCCCCTGGGCAACCCAGCAACTTTGACCTTCACTACTCTTACTGGCTTACTTCCCACCTGGACTCAAGGTTTGGATTGCTCAACTATCCCCATGCAACCACACGCCTGTGGCAGGTTGTGTGGTGTTGCAAGCCAGGCAATATAGCATGGGCATAAGAGCTATGGAAGGACTACACGTAGGCGCTTTATGGATCTCAAGAGCTATGTGTTTTCTAGTTACAGGACTGTAGGGACCTTGAAGCCCATGAGAAGATCGCATAAAGGCACCAACAAAAATTCCCTTTCCCTTTTGTGGCTCACCTACCCTATGCCCAGCTGGAATACCAGGTGCAGCAGGGAGCACTCTGCCCTGACTGCAGAATTATTTCCTTCTTGCCATTAAAAGAAATTTTAATGCACAGCAAGCTCCATTGAAGTGCAAGTGAAGGGCCCATTTCATAAAAGATTTAGGCACCATCTCGGTGCATACTTTTGATTTGTACAGCAGGGAGCTTGCACTTGGGAAGAAAAAGGAGTGGGGGGAGGACTTTGCTTTAAATGACAGCTTTTTTTTTTTTTTTCTCTTACTCATTTTCCATTCAAAAGCCCAAATATGTTTTCTCTCTCTCTTGCCTTGATTTATGACCTTATAAGAAATGAGATAGAATCAGCCTAGAAAGAAACAAAGGTTAGGTCTTCCCAGAGCCTGAAGCCTTTTTTGTAAGTCCCTGAAGAACAGCTGTGCAAATTACATTTGCTGCTATCAGATAAAGTGGAGACAGAGAGCAGTTTTTCTAGCAGAATCTGGACAAGATTCCATTTTATTTTGCCATTTTCAATGCAGGTTTGATTTTGTTTGCTGGTAATCACAGCCTTTAATGTTACCTTGCTAAAAATGGCTATTGCAGGAGAGCTCCCATCAATATGATATCAGCGCAGGCAGAAAGGGGAACATCCTGTTTATGCGAATGTCCCTAACAAAAGAAGTCAAGATCTAAACAGATAGAAGAGAATGCCAGTAACCATGAAACAAACTACATGCCAGATGTTAGTCATGTTGCTTAGAGCACTACGAGAAGTTGATCAGATATTATGTTGATGAGTGCAGCTTAGGAACCTGTAGAGAAGGGAAGCAAGAGTTGTCATTTGCATAATGAAAGGCTTGTGTAGTACTTCTGCATTTCATTGTAAATAATTTCATTTTACCTGATGGTATGAGTTAAAATGTCACATTTTAGGATATTTCCTTTCTTTACAAACCCATATAAAGCATTTTGAAGTAGAAATGAGTTTTGACAGAATTGCCAAAAATATTAGGAGGAAAGGGACTTTTGAAGGTCATCTGATCCTACCTCTGCTCAGAGCAGGGCCAGGTTCACAGTTACATTGGGTTACTCAGAACCTTGTCCAGTTCATTTTGAGTATCTCTCTAGACACCAGATATTTTTTCCAGACAACATCTTCCATTGCTTAACCACTTTCACAGTGAAATCATTTGCCTTCCATCCAGTCAGAATTTCCTGTAACAAAGTTTGTTGTCTGTTGTCTCCTGTCTCCTTCACCTGCAATTCTGGAAAGAGTCTGGCCTCATCTTCTCTGTAATCCCCCAAAGGCCCTGGCAGGCTGCTATTAGGTCTCCCCTGACGCCACCTCTCTTCCAGCTTGAACAAGCCCAGTTCCCTCAGCCTTGCCTCACTGGGCAAGTGTTCCAGCTCTGCTCATGTCAGTAATCCTCTGCAAAGCTCACTCCGTTTTTTGGATCTCACTTCATTTCTGAGGGCTGTAAAACTGGGCACAGTGGCTTCACAAACACCACGGAGAAAACCTGTTTCCTTCCACATATTGACTATATCAGTTTGATCTGCATGTGTTGAGGGTGCACTCCATCAAGCATCTAGGCTGATGCTGCTTAACAGTGCAGTTAAGTGCCAGCACTGGTATTGCCATTGATGATAACAAGATGCTAATTATACTGAGTGCTGAACATTGTCTTTTGAACTTAATGGTCCAGCTTCTCATCCATCTTGTATTAGTTGTTTCTGAACTATGCATAAATCGTGCTGCTGCTTCTCTCTTCTGTGATGGAGATAACTTGGAACAGAATATTCAGGACTTGCAGAATTTAACCAGCTGTCTGTATAAAATCAAATTTCAGCCTGTTTTTTGTTTTGCCACCCCTTCTAAAAAGGTGCTACGTTTCTCAAAGACTAATAGGAATTTCTTTTTCTTCTTTAGAGCTCCTTTATGTTTGCCAAAGTCTGTGAGGAAGTGGAGTGTGGGAAAGGCGAGGGCTAAAGGTAAAGGGCCTGAAGTCAAAACCAGCACACTATAGATTTATGTACAGGTCAGACCTGTATTGTCACAAATTCACTTGTAGCTAGCAGGCACTGTCAGCACTCTTACTACTTACTCTATATCGTTTCAGTGTTTAAGGAAGGAGACATTTCCCTTGTATCAGTACATCCTTTCGTTTAATAATATTATCACAGAAGCCTTTAGATTTTGCTAAAACTTTTGATCAGGTTGAAAAGAATCACCTGATTTTGCTCATTTTATCAGTTAGGCAGATTTATTACCTTTTTTTTTTTAAAAATATATTATCAAATAACTTGCTCCACTGAATCACAGAGTCACAGAAATGTAGAGGTTAGAAGGGACCTTCAGAGATCATTGAGTCCAAGCCTTCTGCCAAGGCAGGATCCCCTAGGGTAGTCTGCACAGGAACACATGCAGGTGAGTTTTCAAAGTCTCCAGAAGAGACTCCACAACCTCTCTGGGCAGCCTGTTCCAGTGCTCTGTCACCCTCACTGTAAAGAAGTTTCTCCTCATGTTGAGGTGAAATCCTCTATGTTCCAGTTTCTTGTCTTATTACTGTGCACTATTGAAAAGAGATTGTCCCCAGGTCTCTCAGTCTCTTCTCATAGAGGAGATGCTAAAGTCCCCTATCACTCTCCTGGCTCATTGACTCTAGTGAGAGAGTCACTAATGAGTATGTGAGCATTGTATTAAAGGATGCTAGGAACAGTAGCAGCATTTTTCTACCATAAAATCACAGTGTACCTGTTTGATAAACAGGTTGTGTCATCAAAATGAAATTATTTTATACTGTGAACCTGAAATTTAAACCCTAATGTTTCATGGCAGCTTTTGAAATGTCAGTTTTCCATTTCAGGTAGCTTTACAACTTTCTGAAACTGCTAAGATCTGAGGCAGGGCATGTTTCCAAGATTCACAATATAGGATGTGGTGGTGGAATCACACAGAATCACAGAAACATCCAGATTGGAAAAGATCCTCAGGATCCCCATGTCCAACCTATAACCCTTCTCAAGAAGGTTCACCTTAAACCATGTCCCTAAGCATCCTTAAACGCATCCAGGCTGTGACTCCACCACCTCCCTGGGCAGCTCATTCCAGTGCCTGACCACTCTGTCCATGAAAAACTTTTTCCTAATGTCCAGTCTAAACCTACTCAGTCTCAGCTTGAGGCTATTCCCCCTTGTTCTGTCTCAAATTACATTGGAACAGGTTACTCAGGGAGGTGTTTGAGGCCTGTTTCCTGGAGTTATTCAAAGTAAGGGCAATCTGGTCTCATTGAGGATGTCCCTGCTGACTGGGGTTGTGGTGGGGTTGGTGAGTAGGTGGACTAAATGACCTTTGTAGGTCTCTTCCAGCCTGATCCATTCCATGATTCTATGATTTCAATGTATTGACCAGCCCAAGGAGTTACCTTATGCCCAAGGAGTTACCTCAGTACTCAAATCAGCATTTGTGGATAGTTCTTGATCCTTGTTTTTTTCTATACTGTGATCTGATAATAATGACCTGTTCTTCTGGCTCTTTATTGCTTGGCATATAACAGTGAAAGCTTCCAAATTATACTAAGGTCACAGTTAAGTCTGTCCTAAGGTGTGGTGCAGACTGTAAGGTGTAATAACTACACTGCGTCCTTTTGTACTGTTTGAGGCACCTTCATGGTGGTTCACACTGACATATTTTGCTTTGCAATTGGGGCATGCTAGGAACATGCAGGTGGTCAATAATTGTGATTTAGCAGATGGACTGCCTGTGCTGTGGGAACTCAGCTGTTTTTAACCTAGTGCCTCTATCCATACCAGGTTTTATACACAGCTTTGCAGTGGGCAGCCTTTTCAAAAGATGCTTATAATGATTAATTCATGCCAATGACATAATCCAGGCTGATGCATGTATCAGAGGCAAGGTGTTTATATAGTCTGCAGACAGTTTACAGGGGCAGTAGCAGTTAGACTGCTTAATGATTTAGAGATACTGCAAAAGAGATTTTCTATAACACCACTGCAAGCACGCATGGAGGTGCTCCAAGGGAGTTTACATAAAGGTATATGCCAAATAAAAGATAAATAAGAGTAAATAAAATGTAACACACTTTCAAGGTCTAGATGTTGTGTGAGTACCTCTGTGTATTATCAGTGTGTTCCTTGCACGTTTTTCTCAGAGTCTCCAGCCTCAAGAGGAAAGGTAAGGTGACATTGTCATATGACAATGCTTCTCTAAATGCTTGTCAGTGAGAGGGTTAGATTGTAACTCTTCTCCCTGTCGAGACTCTCTTAACATGAATCAGTTTCTGGCTGGGCTGTTTAAAAGATGCATAAAAAGTGTCACATTCATGTTGGTGATTTACTTATAAAATTTCAAGTGATGGAAACAACCTGTAAAAAATTTCCAGCAGAAAAGAGTATGTGAAGAGATTAGAACACTATTTCCTATGGTGACCAAAGCCTTGTGAATGGCTGTGTGTAAAAACTGCAGCAGTCACCCTGCACTGAGTGCCATGCTGGTGTTTTACTACTGACCCCATACTCACTAGAGCCAGCAAGCACAGAACATTGTGATCTGGGTTTTTGAAAGCCAGGATGTAGAATTCAAGCTTTCACACAGCAAAAACACTATCAACAAAAGACAGTGATTGTACTTTGTGCCACCTGGGAGTAGAGAGAGAACATGTGCTCAATCATTCAGAAAGCTAAGCCAGCCCCACATTGTTCTGCTCCTGATCTTGCCAGTGAGGTGTGAAACTGAAACAGTCTTGTCCTGTATACAGAGGAAAAGCAAGCATGATGATCTTGAGGGCCTGCTCTGCTTCTGACAGAATTCTGTCTAGTCTGTTGTTTCTTGCCCTGAGCCTCGTTCTGTGATAAACCAGGAGGTGGGAGATGAGGAGGGGCAGCCACTGTCAGCAGTGTGGGAGTCTCAACAGCTTTGGAACACCTCCTGTCCTTCCACCTCTGCCAGCACAAGACAGTGTTGCTCTGCTATTAGAAGAGCACAGCACTGAATGCTGGAGAGCAATCTGCAGAGTTGCCCCAAAGTTGTGCAGCATTAGATGTGCTGGAAATGCCTACTAGGAGGAATACAGAAAGAGTTTTATGACTGATGAAGTAGCTACTGAAGTGAGTAAATGGTGAACATTAGGCAAAGCTTTTGTAGTGCAAACTTTTGCCATGGGTCAGTAGACAAGAAATGAAGCATAGGTGGAGCTTGTTTGTTTTCACTCAGCACTCCTGGTTGTTTGTTTACACCTTTTCATAAATAAAAGAGAAACACCAGTAAAAGCAAATGAGCCAAAGCCATTTGAACCCTTTGCCCTGAAGGACAGGTTGGCAGAGGAATGGGGAAGATAGTTCTGGTGATTCTGACTCTTCCAGGAAACGAGCAATACTCGGGAAATCGGAGGAGCTGGAATCCCTGGCAGGGGTTCCTGCCAGAGACAAAGGCATTGTTATAACAGCTGAGATCTGTTTCTACAGGCCTCATTGAGCAGGGCATAAGTGCGTACTTAAGCCTATCCCAAGCCAGCAAGGTGCAGAAGTGTGGGCTGAAGTTCCAGCTGCGCTGCTGATTGCGTGTGGCAATAGCATCAGTCTCACTACATCCACAAACAAATTTGCTCTGCTTCAGCACTTCTCTGCTTTATTAAAAGTAATTATATGAAGGTGACAAACCTGAACTGAAACATGGCTTTAGGTTATCTTAAACTGAAGAAGGCAAAGATAGATATTTATACTGGCTGATTCTAACCATCTATTTAGGTGCTTTGAGCCATGTGCCTTTCCCTTTGGGCATGCAGGGAAGTTTTGCTCTCAGGCTTATGAGTTCTGAATCATGTTTTAATTAGATGACTAAAATGCTTGTTATAAATATCTTTCTGAAAAGCAAAGTTTTAACTGTGAGCATAATTAAGTGTTGGAATCAGTTTCAAAAGTAATTTCAGTTTGTCATCACCTGCAGTCTTTCAGATGAGCATGGATGTTTGTAAATGTCTGTGCCCACCCCTGCTTGTGTGGGGTTCTTATGCTCCAGTGTTATTGCTTGTCCTGGCAACACGCTGAGAAAATTGAGTCAGGTCTGTGTTGTGCTTTACTGTGTGTTCCTTCTGAGGGAAGAACTGTGTACAACAGGATGGCTTCTTGTGGTAGCAAAGTTTGGCAGGCTTGTGATAGCCTGTGTTTCTGAGAAGATAGCTGGCAGTATTTTAAAGTAACTGTAGTTTCCTGCCAACATCTACTGCACGCTGGAGTCAGCCAGTGGATGGTCAGAGCATGACTTACTGAGAACATGTTACAGTCTACCAGGGACAAGTTCCCTAGCCAGCCAGAAATGACTGTTAGATGATGCTTATGCAAGGTCCTGATTTCAGAAAAATGGCAAAATTGACTTTCCAGATAACTGCTTGGAACTTAAGTGCTGGCTTTCTAGTGATTGCTTGGAGATGTTGAAGAAGAGCTTTGTGGAAGTTTGTGATAAACCTCCAGTTTTTCCTCATTGCTTTCTGAGTGCCCAGCTCCAGAAAGAGCTTGGATAAGTTCAGATTCTTACCCTAGACTTTTTTTCTCATGAAAAAGAACTGAGTCTCTAAGGAGGCATAAAATGATGTATGCAGTTTCAGGAGTTGTGAGAAAGGATTTTTACTGCCTAGCCACTGACTAATGGAGGGTTATCATCTACTAGAATGTTTTCACATCCGCGTCCTGGCTCTGAATATAGACATTAAACTTCAGTTATACAAGGCTACACTTCATCTTTGGTTATTTAATTTGTGAGCTTGCTCAGGAACAGAGTGTGAAAAGGCTGACCATACTCAAGCTGTTACCTAAGCACCCAGGTCACTTTGCATGCCAGATTGTGTCTTCAAAGAGAGCCTTCTCCTGTGGGTTCCATGTCAGCTATTTCTGTCAAATGATGAGGAAAAGAAACTGTTGTAATCAGAGTTCTTGGTTCATGCTCTCCCCTCAGCATGCAAAACTTTGTGCTGAAAGTAATGAGTACTAAGAACCTTGATGGACTACTGCCTATGGTGGTGTCCTGCTATGGTCCCTTGTATTTCTGGTGCTTGGTGGATCACAAGTTCTAACTGCTCAGAAATGATTAAATCATCTGTGAGTCACAGGAAGGCTTGGGGTGAGATTTGGCAGTCAGTGGAGGCAGGTGGGCAGGAAGGTTTTGTGGAAGTGTGGGACAGCCTCAGCTTTACTGCTGCTTGGCCTCTGACAGAGTGCCAGAAAGCTAGGGGAGTGTATGTAAATAGTAGGAAGACAGAGCTATACGATTGTTGGTGTGCTGATTAGTAATGCTTCACAAACACCTCACATTTTCTTCTTGCCTTTTAGCAAACCTACATGGCTACTGAAATTTTTGTGGCCAAGCCAGGGGTTCTGGACTTATGGTTGGTATCCTAATGAAATGATGGTTGTGATGTACTGTGTATAGTTTTGGAGCCCCCAACACAAGAGGGACAGTTGGAGCACCTCTGCTATGAGGACAGGCTACAAGAGTTGGGACTCTTCAGTCTGGAGAAGGATTTGAGGAGACCTTATAGTGGCCTTCCAGCATCTGAAGGGGGACTACAGGAAGGCTGGGGAGGGACTACTGACAAGGTCTTGTAATGACAGGATGAGGGGGAATGGGTTTAAACTGGCAGAGGAGAGATTTAGACGAGATATTAGGAAGAAGTTCTTTCCAGTGAGGGTGGTGAGACACTGGCACAGGTTGCCCGGGGAGGTTGTGGCTGCTCCCTCCCTGGAGGTGTTCAAGGCCAGGTCTGATAAGGCCTTGAGCGACCTGCTCTTGTAGGAGGTGTCCCTGTCTATTGCAGGGGGTTGGAACTGGATGATCCTTGATGTCCCTTCCAACCTAGACCATTCTATGTCTTGAATAGGGGGGCCAGTGAGCAGCATCTGACCAGCTAACTGACTAGCTGTGACAGTCCTGATGAAGAAAGAGGGGGAAATGTGGTGGGTTTTCTATTGAAACTGGATGAATTGTCTGAATTGTTTCACTACCTTCAAAATACCAGGGGCTTCTTTTATGCACGCTGGAGTCTGTGGCAGTGTGCATCTGTGTGATTTTACTTCTCCCTTTCTTGGCTGCTCCTCTCCTGGCCATGCCTACCAGCTGGAAAAAACCACAGTGAGTCTGACCAGTGTCCTTAGGCGAAGCACTCTCTATTCATCCATGGCAACACAGCCTCCAGAGAACAGGTTAAACAACAAATGGCCTGTTTGTATATGGCTTACCTTAAAGTTGGTGTTTTCCCTGTAACTTAGGTAGGACAAAGGCTTCAGTTATGGATCAGTCATGTCTTGTGGATCCTACCAAATCGTTTCACAGGCATGTATGTATGTTTTTCTTGTGATGCAACAGACGATAAACCTTGGTTATTGAATTAGAGCATGCAGTTGATACCCAGGACAATGGATGTATAGGTATGTAGAATAGATGTTTACCTGAGAGCTTTGTTGACTTTGGCTGAAGTTACTCAAACCTTTTTTTTCCCCTCCCCTCTTAAATCAAGCCAACAACTGATATACTGATAAACTGCTAATTGCAGCTACTGTGCAATGTATATGAAATCAATACAACTCTTCTTAGATATAATAAACCACATTTGCATCTGGCTTTGTGTTGTGGAACACTCAGTGACAGGAAATTAGTGGCAGGGGATTTTGGACTTGCAAAATTAAAATCCTCCTTCCAAACTCCAGCAGAATAGATGGGTTCTGCTTGTAACAAAAATCAGTGCAGCTTTTGGTAAGCACAGAGTGACCATGGAGCAAGCCTACAGATGTCCACTTTTAAATTTCCTTGCATGTATGTGGTCAGTTTGCATTGCCAAGGATAATGTGAATATTCCCCTCTGGCTTTGTTACATATTGCATCCATTTTACAGAAGTGCAAATGAAAACCCATTGCAAAATTTAGGTGTCTGCAGTGTAGCTGCCTAGATTAGAGCTGCTTGCTTTCATTCACTCGATAGACAGAGATGAAATATCATTTGAAAGACATGCTTCATCCACAACACCGTGCCTGAAAGCAAACCTACAAAGGATAGCACCTGAAGGTGGCCTGCAAGAAGGATGGAGAGGGACTGCTTACGAAGGCCTGCAGTGATAGTCTGAGGGGCAATGGTTTAGAAATTAGAGAGGAGCAGATTTAGATTGGATGTTATGAAAACAGTTCTTTACAATGAGAGTGGCTGAGCACTGGAACAGGTTGCCCAGAGAGGTGGTTGAGACCCTATCCCTGGAGACATTCAAAGTGAGGCTTGACAGGGCTCTGCTGACCTGATCTAGTTGGAGATGTCCCTGCTTACTGCAGTGGGATTAGGCTAGATGGCCTTTGGAGGTCACTTCCAACCCAGGTGATTCTGTGAAATTCCTGTCTCACTTCACTGACAGGAAAGGGGGCCTGGCTGAGCAGTCCACAGGTTGATACACTGTAGATAAGCAAAACCCAATAGTGAAGAACCAACATGAAGAGCTGGTTCTGTTCATTTTTCTCCATTTTGAAATGCATTTCTCTGGTCCTGTACAAGATCTGTTGTCCTTCAAAGTTCTCAAGCTGAGTAAGAAGTTTTCAGACATTGGCCAAGTTGGCTGAGCTTTGTCAGTGGAGCTCACAGGAAAAATGGTCTGCTTTTAAATGGCCCATGTAGTTTCAATACCTTCCTATTCTTCCTTGCCTAAATAGACTTTTCATGAATTACTTAGTAATCAGTACTAACTGACTGGCAGCTTCAAAGAAGGCTGATAGGAAGAAGTTCTTGGTGTGTAATACAAGCCTAATACAAGCTTGGAGAGACTCACTGTATTTCATGATAGTTTTATCAGCCTTCTCCAGCCTCTTGCATTCCTCTTTCCCAGATGCCTTTTATTAGCTTGTTGAAAAACTATGGGAAGAGAGACACTTGAACCTTTGAAAGACTCACAGCAGGTATTTACTGTCTCCTTTTCTACCAAGCCAGAAGAACCAAACAATACTAGAAATTGAGTCACTGCAAGCTAGTAAGAGCAGCTTATTAGTCCATTAGTTTATTATTACCAGAACGCTGCTTAGGTCTTAATTAAATAGCAAGTCAGCCTCCCTGAGACAAATGCAGTTTGACAAGAACTGGGCAGCAGGTACTCAGCTATATAATTAAATATTTTTCTGTTCTCTTCTTCAATGTCTGCTAGGGATTTTTCAGAATCACTTCTGAGGAGGATGCTTAGACATAAGCGTCTAGCAGTCAACATGTGACTGTGCTGAAGCAGTCACATGTCAGGTTGGGGCAATAATGTGTCTTAATTATTATCTTAAAAGTTTGACTGTTAATTGTGACGTGGGAGTCTGGGCTGGCTTTCAAGTTATACTCTTCACAAACTGTGTTGCAAATGAGTAAAACTACTGGAAGAAAAGGGAAGAATTGCTATTGTCTAACCACAACAGTCTAGGCAGGATGCCATAAGAGTATTATTGAAGCTCTAATTCAAAAATTAGTCTCAGCTACAAATGTATTGGTTTTAGCCAAGTCCTCTAGTTGGCAGATGGTCTTAAATTCCCTGTGATACATGTTGTTGTTTGGGCTGTTAGCTTAATACATCATTAGATAGCTTAGGAATTGCCGGTCTGTAAGTTAACATGTTCTGGATGATCTTGGTTGGATAGGTTGGACTGGATGGATAGGTTGGGCTGGATGGATAGGCTGGGCTGGATGATCTTGGAGGTCTCTTCCAACCTGCTTGATTGTATGATTCTGTGATCAATATCTGCTTGTTAATTAGATGAGTTTGGTTTGGTATTTTGTTACAAATAACTTTTATGTGACTGCATGATTTTATGTGACTACAGTTACAGATATGACATGGTTTACAACATCAGTTTACACAAGTCTCAGAAAGTGCTGTAAAAGTCTTGCAAGCAAAACACAACAATGGTCTTTTTTCCAGGGCTTCACTGAGTGAGGATTTTTTTTTCTTATGGGCAAGGAAAACTCACCTTAAGTTTTTCTTCTGCATAGGTCAAGAAAAATGTTGTGCATTCCCTGTGACTCTCCTTCAGCAAGTTTTACATGGCTGCTGATGTGGCTTCTCAGGGGACTTGACCATAATTTTCTTGTTTTACAGTTCTGGGTGCTGCCAGATAACCTAAACACACTTCAGAGAGCTAAATGCATGCACACCTTGAAGCCAGTACTGTTTGCATGTAGAAGTACCTCTAGTAAGATCAAAAAATCATAAACATCTGTAGCTGAGATTCTCACTGAAACCTACCCCTTTTTACAAGCCAACATCCATAATCTTCCATGAATTATCTCTTCTGGACCCACCACTTTACATCCTAGGGCAAACTGGTTTGCTCTCCCAGTTTCTGTAACTCTCCAACTCCCTGTTGCCTTTCTGGAGTCTCCAAGCATGTATGTAAGCAGTCAGAGGAGGCTGAAGGGGGAAGAGATTGCAGGAGGCAGGACACAGTCAATTTCTTCTTTCCTCCAAGTGTGCTGGATATTTCATCACAGGGAGAGCTGTTTCAGGCAGTCACTTCTTCCTTGCCCCTGTCCTTGTCTACTACTTCTTTGAACAGTTCATTACAAAAACAATGACAAGATTGCTTTGATCATGTTTTCCCACAGTCCCTTCAAACAGTTGTCCCATAGGACAACTGAACAGTCAGGAATCTCAGGAAGGCTGTTGGAGTGAGACTTGAGGATTCATCAAATTATAAGTCTGGATACAGATTTGAAAATGCCCTTGTGTGAGCCCATTCAAAGCCTTTTATTAGGGGCCATAAGAGCATGCTTGTTGTGAGAGCACTTGGCCTTCCCACACTGGCAGATGTGGAAGAACCCTAGAATCACAGAATGCCCAGGTTGGAAGGGACATCAAGGATCATCTGGTGCAGCCTTTCTAGGTGACAGTCTAGTTTAAATGAGATGGCCCAGCACCCTATCCAGGTGAGTCTTGAAACTGACCAATGTATGGGAATCCACTGCTCTTCTTAGGAGATTATTCCAGTGCCTAATTGTTCTCATTGTAAAAAAAAAATATTCTGGATTCCAATCAGCATGTCCCCAGGAGTGACTTGTACCCATTACCCTCTGCCTTTTCCATGTGGCTCCTTGTAAAAAGGGAGTCTGCATCCTCCTGCAGTACATAAAGGGTGGCCTTTATGTACTGGTATGTGGTAATAAGGTCAAGGCTTCTCTTCTGAGGGCTGAACCAAGCCAGTTCTCCCAGCCTTTCCTTGTATGGGAGAAACAATATCTCTCCCTGACCTTTTACTTATGCCAGCAGACTACTGGAATGAGCTTGCCCTGCTCTACCACTGCTCAAATGGAAAGGACAAAGCCACCTGGGTTTGTCCGCAGCCTTATTACCTCGGATGGTGCTAGTCTGGCTGTATTTGACTACCTCTACCAGGAGGAAATCATATCTTTAACAAGACCAGAACAACTTATTTGGTCAGCAAGCAGATTTACACTACTGCTCTTCTGAACCCCTGATCGTATGCAATCTCCTCTCCCAGTCATCTGCCTCGCCTTCTCTGTTCAGCAGCTGTGGTGCTCAGGCACAATTAAAACAAAACACAAACCAGAACCCAACACAAACCAAATTAAATAAAATGTTTTAAAGCACTTCATTACTCACAAGATGTTGGGAGATGATTTTGTGTTTAACATGGCAATATTATTTCTGGCAATCGATCTCATGCTATTCTTTTGTTGATTTTTCCAACCTCTCAAGAAATGGAATGAAAACATTTTACTGATGTTACTCTCCCTGGGAAAAAGCTTGTCAACATGGGTCCAGGTTTATGCTGGAAACTTAAAATATTTGGCATGTGGTTTTGTATTTTCCCTTCATTGCAGAGATTACGCAGGGCTAAGGTCTACTCAGATGGAGGCAGAGAGAGATATTGACACTATATTTGAAATGAAAGGCAACCTTGCATACATGTGTGCACATATGTGCACATATCTCTCTTTGCAAATAATCACATGAGAAATTCATTATCATTCCATTATGGTAGCTTGCCCATATGAAAACTGAGTGGACACTGTAAGGTTAGATATGCTATAGAGACATCTGTATCTCTCTCTCACACATGCTTCTGTAGTGGTTCTGTGAGCAGGAGATCAATGAAGCCTGATTTTTTATGGATTTGTGTCTTAAGGTTGAGAACCTATCTGGATTTTCGAAGGTCCCATATGAAATGCTGCACTTTTCACCTCAGTAAAGCATTAGCTGCAGCTCTTAGCTGGCTGCCTAGTTTCAGAATACTTTTAAGGACTTCATATTTTGGGGATTTCAATATTTCTGCCAAATGTGCTCGATGAGCTTAAGCGTTTGAAGATTCACAGAGAGGTCTCAGACATACAAAAAAGGCAGTGCAGTGTCTGAAACTCAGTTTCTGCAAGATCAGGCTAAAGCATCCTTGCACATATATATGAAGAAGAAGAAGCAGCATAAAATATGAATTATAACAGAAAATGTAAACTTATAAATACAGACCTCAACAGCTAAGGAAGAAAAGATAAATAAGCACATTAACCATCAATCACACAGGGGAGATTTTCCATTGCCTTCCAGTGAGAATTTAGCACCTAA
This sequence comes from Pogoniulus pusillus, assembly GCF_015220805.1. Lineage (NCBI taxonomy): Eukaryota > Metazoa > Chordata > Aves > Piciformes > Lybiidae > Pogoniulus > Pogoniulus pusillus. The sequence goes on from NC_087291.1 coordinate 9,657,655, forward strand.
GTGCAATTTTGTCTCTTTCAAAATCTCCTGCACAATTTCTTCTCTAAATTTATGTAAAGCTTCTCATGCTGGACATGAAAAAGAAGAAAACTCAAGCATATGCCCATGTGCCTGGCAGTAAAGGAACCTGAATTTTGGTTGCAACTGTCAGGAAAAAAAAATCCCTGATTCCATGGGTCCATTTATGTGTTTCTTTTTAATTTGTTTATTACAAGATATTGATTTGTCATTTTGAGAGTTAAAAAAAGTAAGTAAAAAGAGTAAAAAAGGAAACTGAATGAACTCTAGGGAGGATCTTACTGCCTTTGGAGTTTAATTTTGGCCTGTAAGAGAAAGAGTAATAGCTCAATGACAACATTGTTTTGACAGAAAAGACCAGACATGAGAGCTTTAAGAGTTTTGATTTCCCTGAGGGGTCATAAGGTCCCCTGCTTCTGAGTATGTTAAAAAGACAAATCAGACTGAAGAGTTCATTAGCTCTGGCAAATCACAATTACCGCTACAACGAACTCATTCTTCTTTGTGTTTGTATTAAAGCAAAAGTTTTGCTAGGCACCAAACAATGCTTTTGGCTGCATATACCTTGGTTTTGCCTTTGTCATCATGGCCCAGTGATTCTTAAAAAGGATCAAATGATTAAAAGAAATGCCAAAAGAGATTACAAACACCCCCACTTCCACCCCTTCTCTGACTAGTGCCAGAATTCTTGTTCGAACAGCTTGGGATGCTCCAGAGCTATCTCGGAGTGCTGAAGAGACAGTAGTAGGGAATGTATCCTGATTCCCTGGGCAGGACATGGGCTGAGCAGCCCTTTTAAAGATGCTTTGAATTTTGAGGCCTGGAAGAGTTGCTGGAGATGGAGGGGGTAGGTGACTGTGACACAGAGAGGGAATGGGTCAAAACACCAAAGTGAAATGGTTCACAGACTGTCAAAAGAAAACTTGGGGTTAAATAGAGGCAGCTTCAGCCTTTCCAGCTATGAGTCACACAAATCATGAAACTACTTGAAGTATTTCACCTACTCATACATCTGCTTTATCTTTCACCTCTTCCTTCTTTTTTTTTTGGTAGTTATTCTCCTGCTCTGCTGTCTTTCAAGTCACACCCTGCACTGATCTCCTGCTTCCTCATCCCCCATTCCCATTTTGGTATCTTTCCATTGCTGAGCATACATCACACTTTGCAGGCCTTACACATCTTGGAAATGCTGCAAACAGTGCTTCTGTGCTTCAGTCACTGAATGTTTGGTGTATGTACTGACATGGGGATAAAATAGATGGAATTGATTTCTTAAAAAACAAAACCCTCAACCAAACAACCTAAAAACTTGAGAATTAAATCAGTGATTTGAAAAAAAGAGTACACATGACTACATGCCCCTGATGGATATGGCTTTAGGAGCTGCTTTATGGTATTTATAGCCACAGACAGTTGGTGATACCCAATATTTAAAATGCAGCTGAGATGGCACTGTTGGATCAGATGGAAAGGAGCTGACAGCTCAGAAGCCTGAAGCAAGTTATTCAGATGAAAAATGGGTTCTTAGCAGCTCTGAGGGTGAACAAGATGGTTTTGTTTTGAAGTTGGATTAACTGATGAAGAATTGCCAATGCAGAAGAAGGTGAGAGGTGCCTAGACTCGTGCAGCATATCTCCAGCCCACACCATGGTGCCTGAACTGTCTCTTGCCACAGTTGTGCTGTGGGTGATGAGGGGTCCCTTCTCATGACTGGGACATGCACCCCAAAACTCCTGAGCGGCACTGAAGTGGCAGGACAGTGCAAAGCCTTCCCTAGCTCTTCTCTTGTACAGGATCATTGCACATAGTGTGTTGTGTGTTGAAAGTCAGAAATAAGAATCTGCCAGGCCAGGCTGCCTCATATCAGGAGCCTGGGAGCTTGTAGGGTCTCAGGGCATGGGAGAGGCAGTCTGTGATGCACATGCACTGGGTCTGGAGTAACATTTGGCAGATCAAAATGTGTAGGATACAATTCTTGTGAGAGCATGGCAAGGCTCCTGCAGAAAGGCAACTCCATTGATGCTCATCCGGATGTGGTATGGAGAGGTGGGTAGCATACAGCTCACCTCCTCTTACATGGAAGAAGAGGTGTTATGAAGAAAAAGTTAGTCACTTGCTATCTGATGAGATAGGAAGAAGAAAATAAACTCAGCTCCTGAGAGAGTACAAAAACATTGTTCCTCCTCAAGACCACCTGGGGAAGAGGAAGCAAAGTTTGGCTGTATGTACAGTGAGTGCTGTTGCTTTGGAAAAAGAAGTGTTTTCTTTTGGACACCTCCTGACAGCTCAGGGAGACAAAAACACCCAAAATTACTGCTGCAAGCAGCTATCTTGGGATTGCTGCCTGTCAATGGCTTCTTCACCCCTATCTCTCTGCAGTCCTATCTCTGAACCATCTATGTCCACTTCAGATAGTGAAAACCAAAGCTGCATCTATTGATTTTCTGACAGTCAAGAGCTCCTAATACTTTAAGCCCCAAACAAGAGTTTATTATGTTTTATCAGGAGATGTCTGATTACAGTTAAGTCTTTTTTCTATTTCCCCCCCCTCAATGATCTACTTTAAAACTGATATTAAATGCATACAGGCACAAAACAACTTGCATTGTTTTCACTGCCGTGTCCCTGGGCTGTGCTACACCATGAAAGAAAAACAAACACATCCAAAAGAGCAGACACTCCCAGGCCCCACATCAGTAAAGCTGCAGTAGAGTTGCTTAGGTCTCCAGACTCCATCCTGCCTTATTTTAAACATAGATGTTCCTATATTTATATTAAGTCTCTTTCAAATTAGACAATAAAACCTTGTCCAGACTCTACTCTGGGAGGTATATTCAAACATAGATTTCTTGATAGAAGCACCATAGAGAGAGCATCTCCTTGGCCTTGCTTTGTATCAGACCAAATTAAAAGTGTTTAATCTGCAGAACTAGAAGCTCCTTAGTGCCTGCACATGGTCAGTAGATCTGATGTCTTCATAGAATCAACCAGGGTGGAAGAGACCTTCAAGATCAGCCAGACCAACCTAGCACCCAGCCCTGTCCAATCAACTAGACCATGGCACTAAGTGCCCTATCCAGTCTTTTCTTGAACACCTCCAGGGACAGTGACTCCACCACCTCCCTGGGCAGCCCATTCCAATGCCAATCACTCTCTCTAGCAAGAACTTCCTCCTAACATCCAGCCTAGACCTCCCTTGGCACAACTTGAGACTGTGTCCCCTTGTTCTGTTGCTGGTTGCCTGGGAGAAGAGACCAACCCCACCTGGCTACAACCTCCCTTCAGGCAGCTGTAGACAGCAATGAGCTCTGCCCTGAGCCTCTTCTTCTGCAGGCTGCACGCCCCCAGCTCCCTCAGCCTCTCCTCACAAGGATGTGCTCCAGGCCCCTCACCAGCTTTGTTGCCCTTCTCTGGACATGCTCCAGTATCGCAACATCTCTCTTGAATGGAGGAGCCCAGAACTGGACACAGGACTCAAGGTGTGGCCTGACCAGTGCTGAGTACAGTGGAAGAATAACCTCCCTTGTTTTAATGCCACATCGTTCCTGAGCCAGGCCAGGATGCCATTTGGTCTCCTAGCCACCTGGGCACACTGCTGACTCATGTTTAGCTACTCTCTACCAGTACCCACAGGTCTCTTTCTTCCTGGCTGCTCTCCAGCCACTCTGTCCCCAGCCTGTAGTGCTGCTTGGGGTTGTTGTGGCCAAAGTGTAGAACCCTGCACTTGATTTTGTTCAGTCTCATCCCATTGGCCTCTGCCCACCCAACCAGCCTGTCAAGGTCCCTCTGCAGGACTCTCCTGCCCTCCAACAGATCAACACCTTCTCCTAGCTTCATGTGTTACTCTTGGTCTGCAAGGGACAGAAAATACGTGGTCAGCGGAGGCCAAACCTGATGAGAACAGGGACCCTGTTCCCTACTTTTCCTTCAGTGACAGTTCACTGAAAGCAAGATGCTCTGAACACACCAGGTGCACATGCTGCCTGACCCTTTCCTGTGAGGAGAAGAACAGGTATCAGACTCAGTCACCAAGCTAACCCTCCTGCAACTTAAAAAAAAAAGGCAACAAAAAAATTAGACTATTATTATCACAATCTTCCCCAAAACTGGGGAAATTTCTAGTTCCAGACTAGAAACAGAAAAGCCTAACTCCTATCTACTATATGTTCCTGATCATTTTTAGTCCAAGTTGTCTTCTGGCAGATGGTTCTTTTTAAATGCACTGCAGAGCATGTCTCTTTCTCTTTTGACACTTCTCAAGTTAAAATTACTGTGCTCAGTTAAAAAGCAAACAAAAATTTCTGAGCATTGGCATAATTTTACCCCTTCTTACCATAATCAAAGTACTCGCAGTTAGACTCTAGTCTGTCACATTAAGTCAGACTTTATTGAGTTGTCTTAGTGTTGTTTGTATTGTAGCAGCACCTGAAGAGTCAAAGAACAGGGTCCTTTTGGGAAGTGCTTATGCTAAGGATCCGTCGCTCTTTTGGGCACAGACACACCTCTCCTCATAATTACATCCTGAGCTGTGACAAAGTGGCTGCCAGGCAACACAGCTGTCAACAGCATGTTGCAGAGCAGTTGGAGAGCATGGATCAAGTGATGGAATAGAAATATTTGGGATGTGAAGGACTGCACAGAAACTCTTCATGCTCCTCATGCCCAGTGATGCAGTGTGGCCTTGGCTAAAGAATTTTTATGGCACAATCCTGTTTGTCCTTGCAAAAGGGCTGGCATTGATGCTGCCAAACAGGGCTCCCAGATCTCTCTGGGATTTTGGGGTCTGTAGCACATTTTTCACCTACGTAGAGTTGTCAAATCCCTGCCCCTTTTCTGTCATTTGTGTCAGCAACAGGTATCCTGCAAAAGGCCATATCACTCCACAAAAATAGCTAGTATTTTTGGTGCACTTATCCTTTCAGGTTTGACTCATGTAATGGGCAGTGATTGATGGTACCAGCAGGAAGGAGGTGGTGGCAGAATGTGGCTGGAGCAAATCCCATCCTTTTCATGAGTACCTGGGTCATCCTGGTTTACACTGCTTATGGAGTCATGCACACAGGATGCAATTAGGCTCATTTAATGGACAGCTGCTGAAAGGAGCAGTTTTGCTTTCCATCACTTCCAGGTTTCTGCCTTTCTCGATCCTGTGGCTATGTGGTCACAAGGTGGATCAATTCGGCTGTCAGGCTGATGGAAAATTCATTATTTTCTGAGGTGCTATTTTTCTACCAAATAGATCAGCTGCCTAGAGCCAGATGGTTACCAGATCTCACACAAGGCATACAGAGCGAGTACACTGCAGGTAGGATCAACTTTTCACAGCAGTCTGCTGTCAGATGAGGGTAGGTGAAAGGCCAGGCTGCTGCTGCTGCTGCATTCAGGTGACAGATAGCTCAAAGTCACAGTGATGCTGGAAGAGCCCATTCTGTGTCTCAGCACCTGACACAAGTGGGGCACATATGCCATCTCCTTTCCACTAAGGGCACTTTTGCAGTCTTGGTGGAGCTGGTTCAGGGAGCATGAGGGAGGAAAGAATTACTCTTTTCTTTTTGTTTTGGCAAGGTTAGTTTCATCATGGTTAAGGCAGTCCTCTGCAGTACAGTCCCTGAGACCAATGGGACCTCACTATGATTGGGACACAGTGACGGCTTTCCACAGCCTCACTGTGAAACTGACTGACTAGAACATCATTTATTAAGACATGAAAGAACTGGAAGAGGAGGTCAGCCTTATTTGTAGCTGTGAGGCAGAAGATACATGTAAGGTGAGCCTCACCTGACATTCACTTCTCTCATTTGACTAGAATACTTTGGCAGAAAGGAAGCAACAGCTGTGGTAACGAGGCAACACCTGTGCCACTGAGGCAGAAAAGACTCCAGAGACTAAATAAAGCCCCCATAATTCAAGGTACTGAATTCTAGTCAGCTGCCTTGAATGTATCTTTCTCCCTTAAACATAGCAAGGGATAAAGGAACTGCCTCCTGACATCGAGGGTTCCCTTCAGGGATTGCCTCACTGGAAGTTTTTCACCTGGGATGAATTGCTCAGGTTCTCCAGTACCAGTACTGACATGGAGGACAAAACACCTCATTGAGTGAGGAACCTACTGGAAAAAGGAGCAGTGAAGGTCTTCACCCCTTGCAACCACAAATAAGCTATGTGGAATCACAGCATGACCTGTGTAGGTGGAGGACCCTGGAGGCCTCCAGTCCACGCAGGCTCAGCTTTGGAGACAAGCCAGGCTGCTCGGGGCTTGCTCCAGCCTGGCCTTGACAAACTCCAGGTGCCAGGGGTGACCACCCAGCCCCTGGAGAAGTCGCAACTCGACGCCTGTGAGGGGGCTGTCCCCTCTGCCCCATGTCCTCCCCGTGGGTACGGGAGCGGTGGGACGGCAGGCTCCGGCGCCAGTCCCCGAGCGCAAAGGAGTTAACAGGACTTTCTGCCTCTTCCCGCCCGCGCCTCCTCCACCCTACTCATTACCTGCACTTTATTACTGCCGGAGCGGCGGCGCGGGGCGGGAGGGGTGGAGGGTCGGTGGGGTTCCTGCGCCGCTCGGGGCTGCCCGCGGCACTGGCGGGGCTCTTCCTGCCCGCCCGCCCGCCGGGGTCGCGGCGTGCCGGAGCCACGCTCGGCGCAGCCTGAGGAAGGTGTGCGAGCGGTGCGTACGAGTGCCTGCTAGTGCCTGCCTGCCTCCGTGCCTGCCTGTGGGTGGGAGCGGGGCTGGGGCGACGCGAGGGGAAGGCGGGCGGGCAGAGCGGGTCTGGGCGCCGCAGCCCGGCAGGGATGCGGTATGGCCGTGGGCTCCGTGAAAATGCCGTCGCCATGTGAGGGCGCGGAACCGGTCCGCAGCTGGAGCCCCGGCGGCGGAGCCCACGAGCCGGTGCAGCTGCGGCAGAAGCTGCGGGAGCTGCCAGCGCTGCTGCGAAGCGGACTGACGCTGCGGAGGAAGAGCGCCGCTGCTGCCGGCCGGGTGAGTGAGCGAGCCAGCGGGCGGCCCGGGGCAGTGCTCCCGCCGGGGCCACCTGCCCCCTGCCCGCGGGTGGCGGTGCCCGGGGCAGGTGGGGCGACGCCCGCCGTGCCCCTGGCCGGGCCGCAGTTGGGAGGGCTGCCGCGGGCTCCCCGTGTTGGCCCGCCGCGGAGAACCGCCGGGCGGGTTGGCGGCAAGGAGGAAGGGAGGGCGGGCGGGGGCGGCGGCTGTGCGCGGGGAAACGGTGGGGCGGCACCTCGGCAGCCCAGGGGTACCCCCGGGCTCGGTCCTTGTCTGCCAGCTCTAGTGAAAAAATGCCGTATTAGTAAGGATGAACGTGCGCCCTTGTCCCTGTCTGCGAGTTCCCCATATGGCTCTTCTCTCCTTTCCCCCTCCATGTGGCAGAACTTGTGTGGGCCAATGCACGCTCGCGTCTGCAGGAGATGCTGTGCAGGTGTGCTTGGACACTTGTGTAAGCGCACGTTCATGCAGAGAACTTCAACGAGCCCCGGAGCATTTGAACCTGGTGTGCTTTCTGGGTGCACTTTGTCCCCAGTCTCGCCTGCCTTCAGAGAGCGAGGCCTTGGGGTCAGATGGGCGTCCTGGAAATGCGTGACCGTATTTCAGGGAGGCTCGCTCGCTCTGCAGAAGTCTGGCGAGCCGCCTTGCAGGGTGGGCACTGCACTGATGAAGTACAGCGTGGCACTGCCACAGCTGGCAGTCGCAGCGGTGAGAGGCTGCTCCTGCCTGTGAAACCTCCCAGTTGTGACTGGAGGAGTATCGAAGGGCTGGGGTTACCCATCAGCTCGTGGCAAACCTTACTTGGCAGGCCAAAACCAGCCTTCAACCCACCATCTGAGTAGCTGAAACGGAGGGATTTGGTTTACATATGCAAGGTCGGATTTGTCTATGCCAGCGGTCAAGCCAGCTGCCATGTGGGTGAAGCGCGCTGAATGCCATGGCTGGGAGTTAGTGGGGAGAAGTCAGCACGGGCAATATTTGTGCCCTCGTCAGCTTTGAAGTGCTTTGTCCATGTAAACAAATGCTTTCTCCGTGGGGAAGTTGTTGTGAAGCATACCAGGGTGTGAATTTAGAAGCTAACTTCCTGGGTGCATTCTTTGTGCTTAGAAGATACACATGCAAGGAAAATAAATAGGACTGAGGTAGTATATAAATGCACAGCAGAGTAGCAGTTTCTGACTAATAGCTTGATTCAGATGCCTGTTCTAGATTAATTACTCAAGTGAGTTTAACAGACTAATAGAGTGCCTAATGAATTTTATTTGCGTGAAATAGTAATCTACTTGACTAGTGTCCATATAGAATCTTGGAATGGGTTGAGTTGGAAGGGACCTTGAAGCTGAGGGGATTCAGTTAATTCTAAATAGCCAAGTCTTGCTCTGCCCTAACAGGATGTTTACACCATCTTTCTCCAGTCAAGATGAGAGCTTTTCTGAATTGAATTTAGCTTGTTCCATTTTAATAGCATATTACTAGAGAAAGATGTGGCCAGGAGAGTGATCAGAGGAACGGAAGACCTATCTTTTGAGGAAAGATTGAGACAACTTGGTTTGTTCAGCCTTGAGAAGAGAGAACTTGGGGAAGAACCTTATTACCAAATACTAGTACATAAAGGCTGTCTGCCAAGACACTGGAGACTCCCTTTTTACAAGGAATTACATGGAAAAGACAAGGGGTAATGAGTACAAGTTACTCCTGGGAAGATTCCAATTGGAATCTGGAATAAATTTGTTTACAATTAGGAATTGGAATAATCTCCCATGAGAAGAAGTGGATTCCTGATATTGGTCAGTTTTAAGACTCATCTGGACAGGGTGCTGGGGCATCTCCTTTAAACTAGACTATCACATAGAAAGATTGGACCAGATGATGACTGGGAGCAAGAAGCATTTCAGAACCACTGGTGGTGGTGATTGTTTGTGGGCAGGTCTGCAATACTGCTTTAGCACAACAAAACCCATGGTGCTTCAGGGAGATGCTATACAGAGCATGCTCAGGTTTATCCCCATGGTTATTCTTCACTGTTACTGAAAGGATTTAACAAGTCAATTGTACAACATTTATTCTGTAGTATCTGGAGTGGGTGAGTTAACACCCTGATGTAACAGCCTATGTAGCTGCTGGACTGTGCAGCTTCTCAAATGTACTTGCTGAAGCCTTGGTGCTTGCTTTCTTTGTGCATTCCCAGATGGGGCTCTGCCTGTCTTTGCCATGCTAGGGACCAGCAAACACAGCGTGAGAGCTTTAGTGATGATGTCGTCTGTTGCTTTGCTTCCCAATACCTTTTGGGCTATCTTGCCTAGTTTTTCTTGACCCATCTATTCTGGTAGGAAGAAGACTAGAGGGAGGATAGTGCATTGGTAAGGCAGTTAGCGTCAACCCAGCAGATATTGGATCAGTGGGTGATGCTATGTGGAGATGCTGTATCAGCAGGACCTCTCATTTGTGCCCTGTGATAGGACAAGAGGCAATGGATGTAAACGACAGCACAGGAAGTTCCACCTCAACGTGAGGAAGAGCTTCTTTACTGTAAGGGTCCCAGAGCACTGGAATCGGCTCCCCAGAGAGGTTGTGGAGTCTCCTTCTCTGGAGACTTTCAAGATCCATTTGGATGCGTTCCTGTGTGACCTGTAGTAGATTCTGTGTTCCTGCTCTGGCAGGAGACTTGGACTTGATGATCCATGAAGGTCTGGAGGTCCCTTCCAACCCCTAACAACCTGTGGCCCTGTGATCTTTGGCTGTTGGCTTAGTCCTGTGTGGAGAACAGGATTGTTGTGCTCTAGTCTCTGGATTTGCGGGAATTCTCTTGAAGGTGGAGTTATTCAGCAACACAGGTGCTTTGTGGGATCTCCTGAGGCACAGGTAGTGCAAGGAGTTCAGCAGTGATTTAAATGTCACTTTGTCATTTTGGAATCAAAGTGGACATGGGGGTTGTGTGGAGGCTGACTCCTACTCCAGCTGTTCTCCAGGGAGCAGTTTGGCTTTTTTGGTACATGCCTCATGTTGATTCCTGTCCACTTTGTGCCTGTGCCTTTTCCCTCCCTCAAGATTGAATTTCAGGGGCATGATGCTTTCCACATATTTCTATCTAATGTGGAGAATAGCTTCAACTCTGAAAATGCCAGTATCTGGGAGAAGGAAGGGGTGTGTTAGAATAATCAAGTGCAGCATTTTTCTGTACTTTTCTCTTTAAACATGACTATTAAAATGTCTTAAGATTGGAGAAAGGTTGACTAACAGATGAAACAAAGATTCCTTTTTTTGTTCACCTCTGCAAAATACTTCAAGTTAATCCAAAGTTAATTTTGGAGGGTTTTGTTTGCTTATGAAATCTCCATTTCTCTCTATCTCTTTGAAAATAAATTTAGTCTGATCTTCCTCTCCAGTGACTTTTGCTTTGTGCTTTTTTGTTTGTTCAAATGCCAAGCTTGAGAGTCTTATTTGTCCAGCTGGCTTAACCAGGAATGTTGCTCACTTAGGTGAGCTGTTTTCAAGTAAGTGCTGACCAGCTGAAACTCTGGCTTGTTTAATTTCCTAGAAAAATATTATGACCCTCTGAGCAGGGGATCTGCCTCTGCTGCTGACTGAGGGACCGCCTGCAGTACAGTCTGCTTCCTCATCCAGAAAGCAGGGATAATCTGCATGCTTGGGATTATGGATAATAAAACAAAAGGGAAGTGTTAAGGGCACTATAATTGTTTTAAAGATGTACTTCTCTGCATGCTGTTAAAATACATCCTGTGGTGCAAGGGCAGGAAAGCATTGCATATTAGAGGATACTATACAAAAACACTGAACCCCAAACCAAACAAAGAACCCCAAACAACTCTCTCCCCCCCCAAAAAAAAAAACCACCCCCCAAACCAACCAACAACAAAAACAAGCAAAAGAACTCCAAGCAAACGCCACTCCCAAAACAACAAAACGCAACCAAATGAAACCCCCAAAGTTGAATACATTTTGCAAAACAGTATGGGGTGGAATAAAATTCTTTTTCTTTTAAATCTGTTTGGACCTCTCAGTGCCTGGCACTAGACTATGTGAAAATTGTGACCAAGTACGGGGGTAACTGAAAACGCTGTGACTGAATAAATATTTCTCTCTTAGTTTAGTGAACCTCCAAAAAATGGAGCAAGAATAGATGTTTTTGTCTTTTCTTATGGGCATAGATCCAATTTTAATGCACACGAGGAACTTACAAAGTGGAAAAACACCTCGTAGAAGAGCTGAAGTAACCATGCTGCTTTCAGGTCTGTGTGCTGTGGAGCCAGGTAAACACCAGTGTGCTCCACTGCTTCAGTCGTTCGGGTAAAACTAACTTCCAGTTCCTTGGCTGGTGAAACCCAATGCATTTATTTATTTAAACTTCTGAACTTTGAACTGCATTTTGGCCTTGTCCCTGATACTGTTTTCTCTGACATTTGGTCTTAAGGCAGGTGCAGTACAGATGTCCAAGACCGCGTTGGGGCTTAGGCTGCAGTCACAAAGTCATCTGTGAGGTGTGGGGTTTACTTCTCATCCTCTGGCTGGTGCTTCTTTGTTTCTGATGATTAAAACGTCAGAGAATGACCCAGTCGTTCCTTGTGGTATCTGTGTGTGTGTCAGAGATTGTGCAGGAGCAGAGGGATCTGTTGTGGGGGGTTGCTGTGCCCTGTGGAACTGTAGATGCATTGGTGCAGAAGGACATCATTGCATCATTTCCAAAATCCATTTCATCACACTCAGTTGCACTCTTAATGGAGCTAATTCTGGTCCTGAGCTCTTGCTGAGAGAGCAGGGAACTGCTCAGAAGTCAGAGGAGTAGCTGTCTTGTGTGTGCACACACACACACATGCATTTTTAATGACCTATTCTGCTTTCTAGGTTCACATTTACACACAAGCAAAATACTTTTATAGGTGAGTGTTGATGTTACTTTGTCACAGTAGTGGCACTGGAAAACCTTCTGTATGGTATTACCTTCATGTTATAAAAGATCTTGCTGTTCTGTATGAACCTTCACCGTGGGAGATGCCTTTTTGGTTTGCTGGAAGCTGTTTTCCCTTCTGAGGCCCTGCAAAAACACTGTGAGGTTCCCAGAGGTTTTCAGCCAGACCTCTCAGTCTGTGTTCACCTTAGCTCTATTTAGAGTGTTAACTTTCCTGTACGTGTATGTCAGAATGTAAACTGACAGTGGGGTTACAGGTTGGAAAACAACACAAGAGTTAGGATGTGGATCCTAGAAGTTTGCATGAGTTGAGAGCGAGACTGGAGAAGTTCATGGAAGAGAAACATTTGAACATAATCCTCATCGGGCACAGAAGGTTCTTGAGCTGAAAATAGCTGAAGAGTTGAAGCATATTAGAGATATCTATCATATACTCTGGCACTGGCACTTGTCATGCTGTTGGAGACAACCCTTTTTTGGCAGAGGGAAAAAATCAAATTATATGCAATCTGTTTTAATTAAATGAAGTATCCAAACCTCTCAAGCTACATTTTGCTAAATTTTTATTCTTGTAAGAAGCTTTCAGTTACTTATGTCATTCAAGTTACTTTCCCCTAATCAATTCATCCTATAATAGGGGAAAATATATTCTTGCTAGATGAGGTTTTGCCATTAGAAATTATCTTCTGGAATTACTCAGAAATTCCAGTTCTTCTTTCTGTGGCTACAGTATGGTGGTGAGTGATAGTTACATTTTGATCAAACACAGATGCAGATCTGCCTCATACTTCAGTTGTCTTCCCACCACCTGACATTTATAGCAGCCCACATCCTTATTGGCAGCTGCTTATCATAGCAGTGACCTTTTATTTCATGCTGCTGAAAACTATTCTCTACTTCAGGAATAATGTAATTCCTCTAATAATCTCCTAATATTCCTGTTCTCAAAGTCACTTTGTCTTCCCGGGTGCCATTGTGTTTACATTTCTTTTGTCATTGCCTCTGATTCTGTGGCATCATCACATTTTGTTAGCACCTTTATGCTTGTTTGACCAGTGTTATTAATAAGGAGAAAAAAAGAAGCAAAATATTTGCTGTGTTATATATATACACGAGAGGCTTTCATTTTGGAGTTTCTCCTGTGTTAAAAGATGTGATCTTGGGGTGTGCAGGTGCTGTAGTGGCTGAAACTGCTGCACAGAAATCCAGGGTTGGCTCAGTGAATCGAAAGTTCTGCTGTCAGAAGTATTATTGAAGCAGGCTGATTGATATTGGTGACATTTTGCTTTAAAGCCTGCCATGGAGGTTCCACTCAGTAACTTAATACCCCCATCACTTTGGCTGTTATTATGTGATTAAAACTGGTTGTGGTAGGTAGCCTTGAATTCTTCCTATTGTGATCAGGCTGCTTATGTATTCCTACTAAATGTATTTGATTAAGATAATTGTCTTTCACAGTATCCTTCAACTTGTCAAGTCCGTGACTGGTGACATGTGAAATGTTGAGTAATGAGTGAAAGAGCTTAGTGACAGTGACCACAGTAGCTGAAGGGGAATTTCAGTGTCTCTTGTGTTTATTTGCATAATAATTTGTTTCATAGTCAGTGTTCAGTGAATTACTAAATTGAGAATACTTCTTAATTAGCCCATGCATTATGACATCTGAGCAATTGTGCTTGGGTTTGATTAACTACAGCTGAAGGAAATGGAAGGCAAACTCACTCCTCCGAAGAAGTGACTTAGTAAGTTTTGCAGAATGCCCAGCTGCTTTTCTGCCTAAGGCTAGGGATTAGTCGGGTTGCCAGGATGATGCCGCTGCCTGTCATAAACTGGCACTGGGCGTGAGGCTGGCAATGCCTGGACTGCCATCCCGGCTGCTTTCTAGCATCCTCGGGAAGGTCCGGCTGCAGCGCTGCCAGCGCATGGGGAGGAGGTGCCATCATGTGGCTTGCGTTCATGGAAGGTGTGTAAAATTGACCTTTACCCACTGACACACTAAAAACTCAGCCACTTGCTCTAAGCTAAGGAACAGTTTCTGCTTGTCCAGAACATACCCTGCTAAGTCCCTCACTGACCTGCAGCTGGCTGTTAGAAAATACAATCTCGTCTTTAACTCCTTGCCCACCCTGGAAGTCAAGCTCAGTCTAAGGGCACTTCAGTCTTGCCCATACTCGATCTTTAAGCGCTGCTTTTCCTGTGTAACACCTTCCCTTCCGAACTTGGAAAGAAAGTATCGATCAGTCCTGCAGGTTTTGCGATTCTGGTTGAACAAGGATCTTGGCACTTTCGCTTTTGGTTTTTGTGCCTGTTTCCATAGGCTGTAGCCTCAGATGTGGCGCTGCCATCTGTGGCTTGGAAACCTATCACGGAAATTCCGCAGCAAATAGGATCAAGCCCATGGGCATCAAAAGGGATACCTTTACTTGCTGGTGTTACATCTCGAGGAAAGGCTCTATTTAAATGTGAGCTGTTGGTTCTGGTTTTTAACATATTTAAGGGGAAATAAACCAAGTTGGCTTTGTGAACTTGTGCACTTTAATCTGCTTGGTTGCAAACCTGTGTTATTGGTTGATTCACGCTAGATTTCCCTGCCGCCAGGACGAATGAGCAAAGCTGCACTGTGCAGTTATGACAAATTCTGTTCAGGTTTGTGCTCAGCTCTTGTTCCTCGTGTGGCCCCAGTGGTTTGAATTCCATTTGTGACGTGAGGAAATTGTAAAACAAGCTATATGTTTTTATGCTGATGAAAATGCTGAATATAGATGGCAATAGCTTTAAAATGGGAAAAGGGGGGGGGGGGGGGGGAAGGGAAGCAGAATATGATGTCTTTCAAACTCACAACTTGCTCCTTGAAATTTATCTTTAATATATAACAGTTAATGTAGCATTTCACATATGGGAAGATCTTTATTTTTTCATACTTCCTCAGTGTAACTTTATACTTAATACTGTATAAGCTACTCAGTTATAGCAGAAGTGTACCTGACCACCCATGGATTCCGACACCCTGCAGGAGGGTGCAGGGTGTGACAGTCAGTATGTGGGGTGATAGGGTTCAGCAGGCAGACTTTTGGTCTGGCTCTCTTGAACTGCTCAAGACCCTAGATGAGTCTCGTGTTTCTTACCTGAGCACTGAGTGCCCAGATGCTGTAGGTTTGGTCACACAGTTGTCTTCTTGGGATGTGAGTCACCTATTACAAGTTCATATTAATGCCTCTAAAAAGAGCCTTAGCATTGGCTGGAGCTCAGTATGGTGCTGTAGGACTGAAATTAAAGTGGCTTACCTTTTCATAGAATTGCAGAAACATTCAGCTTGGAAAAGACCTTCAGGATCACCAAGTCTAACTCGTATCCCTGCTCTACAAGGTTCATCCTAAACCATATCCCCTAGCACCACATCTTTTAAAAGCACCATATCCCCAAGCACCACATCTTTTAAAATCCAGGGTTGGTGACTCCACCACCTCCCTGGGCAGCCCATTCCAATGCCTGACCAGTATTTCCATGAAAGAATATTTCCTAATGTCCAGTCTAAACCTACTCAGTGTCAGCTTGAGGCTATTCCTTCTTGTTTTATCACTGATCACCTCTGAGAGGAGACCAGCACCAACCTCTCCACAACATCCTTTCTGGCAGCTGCAGATACTGATGAAGTCTCCTCTCAGTCTCTTCTTTTTCACACTAAACAGCTCCAGCTTCTCATAAGATTTATTCTCCAGGCCTTTCCTCAGCTTTGTTGCCCTCCTCTGCACTCTCTCCATCACCTCCACATCCCTCTTGTAATGAGGTGCCCAAAACTGAACACAATACTCGAGGTGTGGACTCATCAGAGCTGAGTACAAGAGCACAATCACCCTCCTACTCCTTCTGGACATAGTAATTCTAATACCAGCCAGGATGCCATTTGCTTTCTTTCCCACCTGGGCACACTTTTCGACTCCAGACAGAGCAAGAGTGCCCTGTTCTTCTGTACTCCCCTGTACCAGTGTTCTGCTCCTTGTGTACAAACTCCTGATCCTTGTTATCCCCCAGATCAGGCTACCTTACGGATCTCATAGGATTCGTATGTACGTATGTTTCAGCGGACCACCTATGTTGATTTTTAGTATCTGCTGTATAAACTTTATCTGTGGCACATTTTGCTTTAAATATTTTTAATATATCTGTGCTTTTGGCAAAAGTTGATGGCTACAAAGAAGTAACTGGAAAGCAGGATCTGAGTATTTTCAAAGTTCCTGGTTTAAAAGGCAGCAGTAACTCATCATTGTTGTCATGTCTTTTATCTCAATTAACTTATGGTTTGGCTTGGGTTAGTCTGACCTTGTAAAATGATCCATTTGTGGCTGTTGTATTAAGGCAGGGTCAATTATGAATATTTAAATCCCACAATATTCAGTGTTCTCTGATTTTCTCCTTTTTCACAAGATATTTTCCTGGAGAGGGCACAGCAGGCTAACTGATTAAAAGTCAGTATACTTTTTATAGTGCAGAAAGAAAATATTCTGCTGATTGAGGAGGAAAAAATATGAACCCTTCACTTTCTGTAAGTACCAACAGAGCTTTATTCATAGCATCAGTAAGGATTTTTTGTCTTCAGTTTTAGAACTGAATTAACTCATCAAAGCCTCAAATGCCAGATGATTTCTTGTTTGCCTTTTCAGAAAGGATTGATTCTGAGGAATAAAACTTTCTCTTTTTTCCCCTTGATTTGTTGCTTTTCTTTCCTAAACCTCATACCATAGTCTTTAAATGTCTGAGACATACATGGGCTAGATGAGTTAGAGCAGTAAGGAAGGGAATATCTCAGAGCCTTTCTTATCGATTAATTATGGGATGCATTTTATCTGTGTGCTTTATTGTGATCCACCGGTAACTTCTCTTGTGGCTGGCCTGCCATAGAATCACAGAATAGCTTAGATTAAAAGAGACCTAAGAGATCATCTACTCTAATCTCCCTGCTGTGGATGAGGATGCCTCTCAACTGGACTTGGCTGTTCAAGGTCTCATCCAACCTGGTCTTGAGCAGCCCCAGGGAGGAGGCATCCACAAACCTTCCTGGGCAGCCTCTTGCAGTCTCACCACCCTTGTAATGAATAACTTCTTCCTAAGATCCAGTCTAAACCTGCTCTCCCTCAGGTTAAAAACATTCCCCCCTTGTCCTATGAAAACTCACACCCTTATAAAAAGTCTCTCTCCAGCCTTTCTGCCGGGATCCTTTCAGGTGCTAGAAGGCTGCTATAAGGTCCCAGGGATGTCTGAGCATCTCTGCAGGGGGTGTGTCAGTATCGCCTCTGGGACTGTGGAACGAGCAGCACTATGCAGGGGGCAGTGGCTGCTTTCAGGTTGGTGCTGAGGAGCAGTGAACCAGAGGAAGTACTGCATTTTGGATTGAGGAAACCCAAAAAAAGCCCACCAAGAAAACGCCAACTGAAAACTGAGATCCAGATCACTTGTGAGCATCAAGAATTTATGGTGTGGCTTGGGGGAAGGAAAGGGAGGGAGAACAGGTGTTTGAATTTTTGTTTGTTTATCTTTAAAAGATGATAAACATTTAATTGTAGCTTTCTGGCCAAGTTGTGTCTGAGTGAGTTAGACACAGTGATCCTAAAATGTGTTCTGATTTTAGATGGATGTGGTAATCGTTTGCTATCGTAGACTGCTACTGCATCCTGTTAAGCAGACGCTCCATTTCATCCCATAGGTGGATGCACTTCAGCGGTGCATAACCTAATCTTTGAAATATGGAGAGAGGGGAAGAAAAATTATGCATACACATGGTTAGCTCTGAAAGTCACAAAGCTGTTGTTTACTACATGGCTGAAGGAATGAGCTGAAAGAATCCCTTA
Source organism: Pogoniulus pusillus (assembly GCF_015220805.1). NCBI lineage: Eukaryota > Metazoa > Chordata > Aves > Piciformes > Lybiidae > Pogoniulus > Pogoniulus pusillus. The sequence continues at coordinate 9,675,437 of NC_087291.1, forward strand.
GATCTGGTCTGGGTCCCAGCTCGGGTACAATCCAGTGCTTTGTTGCAGTTTGTCATTTCTGCAGTGCCTGAAACCTCTTGGCAGCAAGAGCAAGTCTGGGGGTGTGGGCTGCGAGTATGCTGCCGAATTTATGTTGCAGGGTGATCCAAAACTTGTGCTTGTTAAGGAAGGATAATGCCATGGAAGATGCAAGCCCTAAAGGGTCAGAAGCAGAGTCTGGTAGTTAGCTGCGAAAGAGGAAAGGTGAGGATGCAACATATTCCAAGCTTTAAGTGTGTTTTAGCTTGAGAAAGGTAAACTGTAACATCTGTCCATGCCAGCACTGATTTGTGCATAGGAATCCTTTAGCCTTCCTCAATGTTTTGTTTAAGGAATCCATTAAGAAACAAAATATAGCAATCCTTCTAGATGTGTTGTAAACACTTTGGAAAACGTATCTGGAATTTAAACTTCTATTCACAAAGAAATGTCCAGAAATGGAGATTTGATACTTACAAACCTGATACCACTCATACTACCTTAAAGCTATACTCTACAAATGATTAAAAGACCTGTTCTCTTTATTCCTCAGCCTCCAGATGTATGAAAGAGATTGATAAAACTGATCAGGCTGTTAGAACATAGCCTCTCATAAATAGTGCCTTTTGTGATTGTCTTTGACAGCAACTGCTGGAACAAAAATACATAGAATGTAAAAATAATAATGGCAGTTAAATGAATACCTCTTTATTTATGTTTGTATTATTGTGTTGAAGGATACAAAGAGGAACATTCAGCAGATATTTAATTTCTTGTTTTATCTCATTAAACAGACAGTCCCCAAACAAATGAGTTTCAGATTAGTTTTACCAAAGCTATTTATCTCATTATGGCTTTCACCGCGCTTGAATGAATGGCTGCAAATCAATAGGTCTCTTAGGTTGCCAGGACATGCATTAAAGCTGGTGAGCCTCCAACCCGAACAGAAAGAGTGATGTCTCTTGTTTTTTTTTCCATTGAGATGTCTGTTCCTACAGTGTATGCATGGTCTGAGAATTTATTTGAAACCCTGATGTTTTGGAGTCCCTTGCTTGCAGTTCAATGTGACAGTTAATATTTGCATTAGACTGATGGAGTTTTCAAATGAGAAACCCAATGTTATTTCAGAGGAAGCTGATCTAGATGAAGACCATGCTGTAGTGGGTCAAGATGATGGTTCATCTAGTCCTGTATCTGTAAATAGAATAGAATCACAGAATCAACCAGGTAGGAAGAGACCTCCAAGATCATCCAGTCCAACCTATTCCCCAGCCCTATCCAGTCAACTAGACCATGGCACTAAGTGCCTCATCCTGGTATAGTTTCTTGTGCTTTCAGAAGTGTGTGGTCAAATGTTGTGCACTCTGCCTTCCACACTGAAATCACACAACACCCCCCCCCCCCCCAAAAAAGCCATCCAGAGATGCCTTGTACTCTAATGTTTGGGTGGTGATGTTGCTGTTAACAATTCCAATTACGGCTTTGCATGTTAGGCATCTACAGATCCAGCCTCTTGATGAGTCTGGCTAGTGTTTTGTCTTGGAACTTTCATTTATGTGTGGGGTTTGGTGATGATGACCTCACAGGGGAAGGAAAACTGTATTTTCTTTTATTCTGGTGTTAATGAAGGCCTTTCTTTTTAATCACTTGTGACTATCCCCATACCGTTAATTTTAGTGACCTTTCTATTGCTCCTAGAAGTTCCCTGCCTCATAACTTTTGTACAGTTAGCTTTTATATATACAGATTGTTTGTTTGTCTTTTACAGTTGTGGTGTTTGGGGTTTTTTAAGCAAGCAATCCTAGTCCCTCTAGATTATTCTTTCCACGCTGTAATCATTTTTCTTACCTTGTTTTGAACTCTGGTTCTGCAGTGTCCCTTTGAACTTGTGACGGCTCATGCTGAATGTAATATTCTAGATGAGACTGCTCCAGTGATTTATATATAAATCATGCAATTTCCCCTCTCTCATCACACAGGCTTTTCATCTTAACAATTTGCTATCTTTTTAGAGTTCCTAGTGGTGCAGATTAGTTCTTCACTGCAATGTCTTCACAACCATTCAGGCTGCTTTCTTTACGTTAATATAGTTAATTATAAACCATGCACGTTGTCAGCATTTTTTGTCCTTCTGTGGGTATTGCTTTGCATTTGATGTGGATAAACCATCACTTAATATGGAGCTGGCCACACACCTGCCTTCACTAGGTCCATCTGAAGTTGTTTAGAGACCTCTGATTGTGGCTAACCAAAGTTGTATAATTCAAATTTGCTTATCTTAGAATTGTAGAATCATTAAGGTTGGAAAACACCTTTAAGATGAGTCCAACTGTAACCTAACTACCATGACCACTCAACTGTATCTTGAAGTATCACATCTACAGCTTCTTGAACTCCTTCAGGGATGATGAATCCTCCACCTCCCTGAGCAGCCTGTTCCAATGTCTGACCAATTTCAGCAAAGATTTTCCTAATGTCCAGTCTAATTCTCCTCTGGCACAACTTCAACCCGTTTCCTCTTGTCCTATCACTAGCTACTTAGGAGAAGAGACCAACATCATCCTCACTACAACCTCCACTCAGGTCTTGATATTGACATCATAAATACTATGTATTAACTAGCATTTGGCCTAGAATGTAATGACATCCTCATATTTTCCTCTTCTGAATAAAAACAGCCTGTTCAACCCTGTTCTTGTCCCTCATGACTTCATTATTTCCTGATCAACCTCAACATTTTGTCTCTCCAGAAAAGACAGTTGTTTTTTTAAGGAGTCCTGTGTGCTAGAGTGAATGTATATCATCTTGTGCCCTGTGACAGGACAAGGGGCAATGAATATAAACCACAACACAGGAAGTTCCACCTCAACATGAAGATGAACTTCTTTACTGTGGTGGTCATGGAGTGCTGAAACAGGCTCCCCAGAGAGGCTGTAGAGTCTCCTTCTCTGGAGACTTTCAAGATCCACCTGGATGCATTCCTGTGTGACCAATACTGACAGGAGGGTTGGACTTGATCTATGGATGTCCGTTCCAACCCCTAACATCCTGTGCCCTTTGGCTGTTGACTTGGTCCTGTGTGGAGAACAGGATTGTTGTGCTCTACTCTCTGGTTTTGCAGGAATTCTCTTGAAGCTGGAGTTATTCAGCAACACAGGTGCTCTGTGAGATCTCCTGAGGCACAGGTAGTGCAAGGAGTTCAGCAGTGATTTAAATGTCACTTTGTCATTTTGGAATCCAAGTGGACAGGGGGGTTGTGTGGAGGCTGACTCCTACTCCAGCTGTTCTCCAGGGAGCAGTTTGGCTTTTTTTGGTGCGTGCCTCACGTTGATCCCAACTCTTGACATCCTGTGATCTGTGTTGAAGCTGGAGGTTTAACTGTAGAGTATGGAAGAATGTCACATTACAGACAGCTGTTCCCTAATCTTGTAAAGCTCTTAAAAACAGAGACATCAGATGTCTCTGTATTGGCCCTTTGTGTTTAAGCAGGAGGTGCAGCTAACAGCAATGCTGCCATTAAAGTTGTGGTCTTGTCAAAACCAATGCAAGCTTATGCTCTTTGAGAATCCATTTATTGTGACTGTTGAGAAGTATCTACTTCAGTTGCTTATTAATAGGAAAACACAATACAGGAAAATCTATGGCAAAATCTATGGGAGTGGATAAGGAAATGTTATGTTCTTGCATTAGGCATATAAAAAGAATTCCAAAGAAAATATCCAGAGACAGTGATAATTGCTTTTTACAAACCTGAGTTAAAAACTGAAGAGCTAATGGTAAACATTGTGAGACTTCCAAAACCTGAATTATAATTTTTTCCCTTTTTTTTCTCCTTGAGCTAAAGCAAGAAAACAGACCACATCTTCATCCCATGCTGTAGCAGTTCTTGATGTTATCTGGCTTTCAGAAACAAAGCTAAGTACTGAGGGTCATGAGTCATCTTCTTTTCAGCCTGAGCCAACTCCAGTTTCTGTATGTGTGTGCTTGTTGTCTTATGCTGTGACTTTTTCCCTCCTAAGTTAGTCATTGTTATCTCTTGGCACAAGTGGAGAAGTTAATGTCAACAAGCATGAGACATGCAAAAAACATGCAAATAACCCTCTCGTGTAATCTTCCAAACCCCAGAGCATTCCCATTACTGTGTGTTCATCAGCCCATCTGATCTTCTGATCATATCCTGGTGGAGGGAGCAGAGGTGAATTCCAAGGCAATGGTTTAATGGCCAGCAGTAATGTCCTAGAAACCCTCTCTGGTTAACTTCTGCCGATGTGCCCAGTGCCTGCAACTACATGGCATTCATAGGGAAAAAGCAGCAAATAGATAAGAGGTGAGGAAACTTTCAGTTAATCTTTTTGCCAAAGTCTTTGTGTATGTATCTACATACCAAGAAGATGCTGAAACTATTTCATTTTGGTAGCTATTTTTGGCACTTGGGGGGCAACTAAACAGATCTTATTCCCTAGGCTCAGGCTAGCTTAGGTGAAATTGGTGAAGTCCATGTGGGTTGTGGTGATTCCACTGAGATGAGTTTGAAGTCATCTCTAAAAAGCTGTCATTGGAAAAGATGACACAATAAGCAAGTTGATCAGGATGAGAATCAACTGATTCTTGAAGACAGAGTATCTCAAAAGAAAGGTTTCTTACAGCATGTGGTGGTTTGATGTCAATCTACTTTAGTGCCAGACTTTAACCAGTGGCCTAGTTGTCCTTGCTTGCAGAATGAGCTGTCGAGCTGGATGGGTTTTTGAGGTTGTTATAGTGAAGAGGCTGAACTAAGGTTGTCTACTTTGGTAGAGTGTCCAGGCTACTTTGGTGGATCAATGAGGGCAGACTGAGCATCAACAGCACAGCAGACTGTTAGGATGTCACTGACATCTTGCTTTTTGTTAGTGTATACAGAAACACAGGTACAGCATCTCTGCTAGTCCCTGATGGATCAGTTGCTGAAGTGGGGAATACTGCACTGTATTAATTTCTTGGGTTATTTTGCTTCTCTGATTTCTAGTGAATCTCACTAACAAATTGGCATCCTTCATGGGCATATTGCTTGAACCATCTTGTAAAGACAGCATTTCTCCACCTCTTCCCCTCCTCTTCTTTCTCTCCCGCCTCCTGTATTGTGTAGGTCAGAAAACATTTGCTGAGTTAAAATGATATTTATTACTGACTTTTAAGTCTGAGTGGGCTGGTAACCAGGATACAGCAGGCAAGTGGAAGGAGAATAACAGCATGTTGAAGTGATCTATGTTGCAAGCATTTGCTATGATGCAGAATATTGAAGAATTAGGTAGTTGATCCTCTTTGCCCCTAAACCCAAAAAAAATGTGGTCAGCCTTTACCTCTGGTCCTTTTCAATGGAGCAAAACACCCTTTCAATGACCCTGGGGTGAAGACTCAAGCTGGTGAAGGAGGTGGCTCAGTTCCATAGTGCTGCTTGATGTGAATTTATAAAAGAGGACCGTAGAGGAGCCATGCACAGTGGTGTGTGTGACAGGGCAAGGAGAATGCCACTCCGAGCAGCACAGGGATCTGCTGCTTAGCCTGGTGAGCAGAAGGTCATAAGATGTACTGGCTAGCACTGACTGTCCTCAGGTGGTGGAAATGTGACCCTGTGGAAAGGCAGTGATGTGTGAGTCTTTTCCTCTGATTGTACTATGGCATCAGCAGACTGCTCCGATGGCTCTTTGAGGTTGCTGTCTTCAGGATATGCTCAGCTCTACTTCGTCTGTGAGTAATGCAGAGGCTATTCTACTTTTCTATGCCTCAGTTTACGCAACTGTTAAATGTCCTCATGCCCACATTGTGTCCTGCTTCTTGCTTACATGTTTTAGTGAGTCTTTCCTTTTAAAACAGCTCTGGTGAAACCACAGCTGTCCTTCAGTGAAGGATGAGGTACTCTCCTGGGTTATTTCAGATTCTGCAGGTGCAGGCTGTGGTTGCTGCCTCACATGCTTTGAAACAGCCTTAAAATCATCCACAACTTCCAAACCAAAAGACTTCTGGTTTAAAACAAAAGCTTGGAATCAGTTGATAGGAAAGCTGCTTAACAGAGTTTGAGTGGACTGTGCCAACTACACTTAAACCCTTGGCATGCTCTTCTGACACATTTTCTGTACGATCCCTGTATCTGACCTGCTCCATGGTGAGACGGGTAAAGCCCAAACAGCTCCTCTGTAAGTGTAGCCTTACAGCATCTGATGTACAGAGATCTTGTTGAAACTGGAGAATTCAATTTCTTTGTTAGCGGATGCAGCTTATAGACATGTGTATGTTTACTTTCAGAGCATAACTCACCTCAGCACTGCTGTAATACTGTGAACTTCTTTCCACTGCACATGTTTTTCGTGCTAATTTAGACTCTTAAGACTTCTTTTTTTTTGCATATGTCTTTGAATATGGGAATAAGATTGACTAGGATATAGACATCATATGGTGGGACTTCTGTTGGCATGTAAAAAGAGATAATAGTTGCAATTTTAATTAAAGGTTAATTAATTCAGATAATTTAATCAGATGTACAAATAGAGAAATCTTCTAATCCTTTGACTCTGAAACTGGAGGATTTGTTTTTTGCTTAAGGCTTGGTACCTTTCTTGTAAAAAGAGAAGAAAAAAAGGTGCCTTTTTAGTTGTGCATGAGAAGGCCTCTATACGTCAGAATGAAACAAAAGGGTAGGGAAGTCATGCTTTAAATACTGGGTCTAGATTTGCTGGAGGGGTGTTTTCTGAGGGCTGTGAAATCATTAAGATTAATGACCTCTTGTGAGAGAAGAGTCTGATGTGGGACAACTTGAAGGAAGATTTGTTTAGACTTTTCTCCATGAAAGGTTTAATGCAATACAGCTTAACACTTCCTTTTTCTATGAGTTTGAGTAGGGTATCATCATAGGGTGTCAAATTGTGTGGCTTGTTTTCTGATCTGAGTGAGGAGAGGTGCAGAGATGACCTGTGCAGATCTTGTCTTACGCCACTTATGCTGTATTGAAAATGAAATGTGGAGAACCCATATAATGACCCTGCTCATGACACTGAAATGCTGGAGTGTCCAGAGAAGGGCAATGAGGCTCACAAAGGGTGTGGAGCACTTGGCCTGTGAACATCGGAGGGAGGTGAGGTTGTTCGGTCTGGAGAAAAGAAAGCCGAGGGGAGACCTCACTGCTTTCTACAACTACCTGAAGGGAGTTTGGACTGATGAGGAGGCAGCCTCTTCCCCCTGGTGGCAAGGGACAGGACTAGAGGAAACCATCACAAACTGCACCAGGAGAGGTTCAGGCTAGCTATTTGGAGATAATTCTTCACTGAAAGGGTTCTCAAACATTGGATTGGTCTGCCCAGGGCGGTGGTGGAGTCACCATGCCTGGAGGTGACTCCGCAGCATGTGGACCTGGCACTTAGGGACATGGTTTAGTGTTGACCCTTCAGTGCAGGGTTGAGGATTGGACTGGATGATCTCTGAGGTTCCTTCCAACCAGAGGTATTCTGTGATAACCCAAATATCTCTTTTTGGAGCAAGGTCCTACCCTTTAAAATTGCAGATCAAAAATGAGAAAAATCTCTGGGACCATCTGGAAAATATCAAGGGAGAAACTCTCAGTCCTCACACAGAGACATCAGACTTCCATAGCAGTAGGAAGGACTTGTAGTCTCATTTCAGTTTAGAGTGAGTAATTTTTCAGTGTGTAAACTCACAATAATACAGCATAGACATGATGTAACATAGCCATGTGCTTTAGTAATATTAAATGTGTGCAAACAATTGCTATATGAATAAAGAATGAATGTATATATATATAAAGGCAGGGTAAAGAATATTGAAATGGAAATTTGCCTTTAGGTTGAAAGTCTTGCCGAAGTTCTGCTAATCTTGAGTCTATATTCATGAAGGGGGTTCCTATCTAAAGATGGTTGAAGTGTTTATTTGACCTTGTGGGGGTGCCAAGCACATATTTTACTTCCTTAATAGCTTGATCTGCATAAAACATGCCATTTATTATTCGATTATCATCCTGTTGTGCTAACTAAAACTTGTATCTGCTGGGCACTTGAGCTGTTTGTGTCCAAACATTTACAAGGCTCATCTGTATCAGTGATGTTTTCTGGTTCTGTAATTCCCCAGTCTAATGGAAGCAAAATTTACCTAAGTTGCTTTTAGTCAAAGCTGTTCATGTCCTAATCCTATTCCATATCTGATGGCTCTTGCACACTACTTCCCATGATTCTGCATATCCCAGGGAATCAGAGTTGAAGAGGAGGCAGGCAGCGATTTCTGGCACACGGGATCAGGGTTGAAGAGTAGGCACGTAGTGATTTCTGGTACAGCGGCAGAGACTTCTGAACTGTGTTTTTCAGATCCCTCTTCATCTCAGAGGTAACAAACCTCCCTTTGGAGACGGAGGGCACTTGAGTTTTCATTTGCTACTATTTCAGCAGCCAGACCAAAGGTTTTCAAGTGCAAGAAAGATGTTATCCGATCCCATTCTGCAGACCGTTTGAAGGTGCCGCTAAGTTTCAAGTAAGGCTGAGGCTCTGCCAAGAGCAGGTGAGGAGTTCCTGCATCTGCTTTGCCGAGGAATTGTTTGTGTCACGCAGGGGAAGAATTCCTTTTTCTTTCTTTGCATATCCAGTGCTTTTTAAACTCTTCTGTGTAGCAATGCCTTGGCTGCTTCTTGAAACTAAAGCTGTTAAACTTTAATGGTTTTCCTGCAAAACAGTAAATTGCAGCTTTCTTCTGGAAGCAGTTCGGAATGCCTGCTATCCGGTCCATAGCAGGCTGGCATCAGCTTGTGCCAAGAGCTACTGTCAGTGAAATTAATACTGTTCCCAAGAGGTCACGTAATGGAACGCTGCCAGTACAAACAACGGTGCTGCAGAGTCTCAAATTGTTAAAGCTGTAATGCAAGCTGCTTCAACCAGAGCTTGTTCACCCAGCCTGGAGGCTGCTCCCACTCTCAGAAAACCTCAGAAGCCAGAAAAGCAGAAGTCAGCAGGGTTTTATTTGTGATTTATGGTTTTGAACATCTTACAGGTTTTTGAACATAGAAGGAGGCTACTGTAGCTATGTGGTAGAGAGCTTGGTTGCTTTTAGCCCTTTGCTGATAGCTGATCATTGCTCTGGAAAGCACTTTGAGACCTCCTGGCAGAGTGGTCACAATCGTTCCCATTGCACAGGAAGGGAAATGGCTTGGTAAAGACTGCATCCACAACAGATTTGGGAATGAAACCAAGGCACCCTGGACAGTCTGGTGCTTTATCCAGCAAGCTGGTTGGTCTCTGGAAAAAAAGACAAACCCAACAACAGTCACCAGCCCCAGCTTTCTTAGAGAGTAAATACTTCCTACGTTATGTGTACCTGAATGGAATAACTGTGTTATGCTTCTAGGAATAAGGCTGGGAAAATTACCAGATGACCTTCCTTTTGTGGAGTTGGCAGTAAAAATGGAACTCCAAAAGCAGGGTCGTTAAAGCGTAGTTTTGCACACTTGTAAAGCAATTCTTGGACCCTTTGGTGTGCAGCTCATGCAAAAAGCAAAGAACCCCAAAACAACAACAAAACAAAAAAAACCCAAACACCAAAAAGCCCAAAGAAACCCCAAGCAAAACCTCCCAAAACATACCTAAACAACAACAAAATCTCCACAAAAACAAACAAACAAAGAAACCCAACAAAAACAACAGCCTCAACCCAAAACCATTGCCAGAAATACAGATGTTTTTCAGGTAGTGAACTAAACTGGCAATGTACTGCTTGGTATTTCCAGGAATCATAACCAAAACAATGATTTTGTCTTTAACTGTATTTTTGTAAGCGAAACATTAAGCATACTGCTGCTACTGAAATGTACAAAACTGGTTCCGTAAATTACTTCTGAATGAATTCAGATTTTAGTGGATTCTCATAGTCAGTTATATATATTCATTTTGTTGATGGTTTATGCCATTTGTCACCATTGTTCACAGCTGATTTGCTGAATATTTGCTAAGATGTGTTCTTGCATCTGTGTGCACTAAAAACAGCTGAAGCAGTGCTGAATGGTTTTCCCTTCTCCTGCCTGTTGTGATTCTTGCACAAAGGTGTGCACCAAGGGCACAAAGGTGTGCACCAAGGGCACCAAGGCTGGTGAGGGGCCTGGAGCACAGCCCTGTGAGGAGAGGCTGAGGGAGCTGGGGGTGTGCAGCCTGCAGAAGAGAAGGCTCAGGGAAGACCTCATTGCTCTCTACAACTACCTGTAAAGAAGTTGTAGCCAGGCAGGGATTGGTCTCTTCTCCCAGGCAACCAGCAACAGAACAAGGGGACACAGTCTCAACCTGTGCCAGGGCAGGTTTAGGCTGGATGTTAGGAAGAAGTTCTACATGGAGTGATTGGCATTGGAATGGGCTACCTGGGGAGGTGGTGCAGTGGCCATCCCTGGAGATGTCTAAAAGGAGACTGAATGAGGCACTTACTGCCATGGTTTAGTTAGTTGAAAGGGTTAGGTGATAGGTTGGACTTGATCCTAGAGGTCTCTTCCAACCTGGCTAATTCTCTGATTCTGTGACAGACTTGGTGGAGTGGGCAAATGGCTGGACTTGATGATCTCAGAGGTCCTTTCCAGCCTGGATGATTCTATGATTCTATCAAAAGCCTTATTAAAACTCAAGGAAAAAAAAGTACATGCAACAGGCAGGTGCCCTCAGCCCAGAAAGACAGCACATTTGTCACACAGGATTTGCCCTTCAGAAGCCATGGTGCTGGTGCCTGCAGCCTGACTCGCTCTTTACAGGCCTCTCTAGAGCACCCAGCAGGAGATTCTGCTGAGTTCCTCCAGGTCCGAGGGCAGAGCAGCAACAGCTCTTTATTTCCCTGCATCTCCCCTCACAGCCCTCTTGAAAACTGGAATGACACAGGAGAGCTTCCAGCAGCAGGGACCTCCCCAGACTGGCTCTGGAGATCTCTTTTGCAGGTGCTTGAGCAGGGCTTCTGCTGTGCCAGCTGCTGGCTCCTTCAGTGCTCTGCCATGAACCCTCTGAGGCCGCACAGAGCTGCGAGCACTCAGCTGGTACAGTGAGGCCCTGAGCACTTCAGTGTCCACAGCCAGGACGGCTTTGGCCCCACAGATGTGGGCACCGACTCAGAGGGGCAGGCAGACCAAGGGAGCCTCAGGGGTGCTGGCTGTGGCGCAGAGCGGGGCCGGCTACTAGGGGCTGTCTGTGGGCTGCAAGAGTGGTTTCTGTCATGGCCTGAGGGAGGAGAAGCAGCACAGGGCTTGTCCCTGGGGGCTGAGCAGGCTTTGAGGCCTGCCCCCAGAAGGCTTCCTCGGCAGGCCGCTGGGCAGGGGGCGGTGAGCGGCACAGTGCCGGCCGGGGCCGTGCGTGGGGCCCTGTGGCCCTCATCTCACAGGGCCGGCACCTGGCAACGGCACTGCCGGCGTCGGGGAGGCTCTAAAAGGGTCTGCTGCCAGACCTGGCCCAGGGGCAGCCTGTGCACATCCCAGAGGAAGCCTTTGAGGAGTTGCTGCAATTCCTTGGGGAGGGATGATAGAGGAATCATAGAATCAACCAGGGTGGAAGAGACCTCCAAGATCATCCAGCCAAACCTAGCACCCAGCCCTGTCCAATCAACTCGACCATGGCACTAAGTGCCTCAGCCAGGCTTTTCTTGAACGCCTCCAGGTACAGCAACTCCACCACCTCCCTGGGCAGCCCATTCCAATGCCAATCTCTTTGTGCAGAACTTCCTCCTAACATCCAGCCTAGACCCCCCCAGCACAACTTGAGACTGTGTCCCCTTGTTCTGTAACGTGGCTCAGGCAGGGCCCGGACACCCCATGCTGAGCTGAGACATGTCCCTTGGGCCCTTGGCAGTAGAGGGTGTGGATTTTGGGTCCCAGAGGAGGCTGCTCCCCACCATTAAGCCCTGTGCCCACCTCAATGTGCTCTGGCTGTCAGAAGGGCCAATGGCATTCTGGAGTGCATTAGAAGGACTGTGGCTGGTAGGTTGAGAGAGGTTCTCCTGCCCATCTACTGTGCCGTGGTGAGGCCACATCTGCAGTACTGTGTCCAGTTCTGGGCCCCACAGTTCAAGAGGGACACAGAAATGCTTGGGGGAGTCCAGCGCGCAGCCACAAATATGATTATGGAGTGGAACATCTCTCTTCTGAGGAGAGCTTGGGGGATCTGGGGCTCTTTAACTTGGAGAGGTGACCTCATCCATGTTTCTGAATATGAAAAGGGTGAGTGTCAGGAGGATGGAGCCAAGCACTTCGTGGTGTTGTCTGATGACAGGACAAGGGACAATGGGTGGATGCTGAGGCGTAGGAAGTTTCATGGAAACATTTTTCACTGTGAGGGTGACAGAACACAGGAACAGGCTGCTCGGGGGGCTGTGGAATAGGTGATTCTGCTCTGGCAGGGGTTGGACTGGGTGAGCTTTTGAAGTCCTTCCCAGCCCCTAATATTCTGTGATTCTGGGAGCGTCCTCGCAGGAGGAGCAGGAGCCTGTAACGGAGAAAATCAAGTACCTAACCATAGTGTTTTTTTCTCTGATGGCTGGGAGGGAGCCTTTGAACTCGCGTCTGCATGATGTGTGATTGATAGTGACAGATGAATCACTCGGCTAATTGATTCTCTGCTTTTACATTTTTATTATGTTTAATCTCTGGCAAGTGCAGGTTGCTAATGGCTGAGTTCTGGGACCAGTATTATCTGTGGTAATGTTGACAGAAGAGGTACATTGGCTGCTCAGCAGCTGAGACCTAGCACGCTGGATCATGCAATAGGGAGAAGTTTTGGTGAAAGACTAATGTGAAAATATGTGACTTGTAAGGGCCTTTAAAAAAAAAGCAAGGGGTGCCTAGAAAGATCTCTGGTTGCTTTGCAGCTCCACAGACTCCCATGTCTGATGCAGCTGGCTGTAGGAGCAGAAGTAAGTTGTATCTGTGAGTGATGGAGCAGGAGATAATTACAGAGTTTGGTTTTAAAGGAGCTTCCTGGAGGTTGTCTGATCCAGCCACTGGCTTCAGCAGCTCAAACTTCAATGCCAGAGCAGTTGAGCAGGGCCTTGCCTGGTCCAGTTACAGAAAGTGCAGTGAGTAGCTTGTGCAGCCTGGGTGTTAGTTCACGTTTGACACACAATTTCCATGTGATATTTCTTTTTCCCAATGAATGCTTGTGAGTCGAGGTGCCTGTCTTGCAAAATGTCTTTGCCAAGGTGATGTGCTATCCAGCTATTTTTTATTTGTTGTGTCATGAGAAGGTAAACTGTGCCAAGTGAGGTACTTTTGCAAGTTCTTAAGTGTGCAGGTAAATTGCATTTTTCTCTCTCTCTTCACTGTTTTATTAACGTCTTTATTTAGATCTGTCTGAAAGTAAATGAATTGTAGAATGTTACTCTCTCTTTAAAGTAACCCAAGAGAGAGTCCAGCCACCCTGCAGTGAGCAGGAACCTCTTCAATTAGATAACTAGTTTAAATCTATCATTCAGTTTAAAACCACTGGCCCTTTTTCTGTCGTGACAGGCCTTATTAAAAAGATTGTCCCCATCTTTTTTATAGGATCCATTGAAATACTGAAAGGCTTCAAGGTCTTCCCAGAGCCTTTGCTCCAGGCTGAACAGTCACAGCTGTCTCAGCTTTTCTTCTTAAGAGAGATGTTCCAGCCCTTTGATTGTTGTCTTACTTTGAATCCAGCCAACAGGCTCATATCTTTCTTATGCTGAGGACCCCAGAGATGGGCATAGTACTCCCAATGATGTCTCACCAGGGTGGAGTAGTGTGGCAATAATCTCCCTTGATCAGCTTGCCACACTTCTTTTGATGCAGCCTAGGCTATGATTTGCCTTCTGGGCTGCAAGTGCAGGTTGCTGCCAAACTTTTCATCCACCAATATCCCCAGCTTCTTCACACAGCTGCTCTCAATCCCTTCATTGCCCAACCTGTATTGATACTGAGAGTTGCCCCAACTGGGTGCAGGACCTTGCACTTGGCCTTGTTGAACCTCACAAATTCAGCTTCTCATGAGGTTGAACATCATGACCTGCTTGTCCAGGTCCTTCTGGATGGCTGTATGCAAAGCATATCACTCAGCATGTTGTGACCTGCACACCTGCTGAGGGTGCACATGATCCCTCTGCCTGTGTCACCAATGAAGGTATTTAATGACACTGGCGCTAGCACAGACCCCTGAGGACACTACTTGTTACTGATGCTAGTGGGGCAGGACTTGCCCTTGGTGAAGCCATGCTGGCTGTTTTGAATCATCTCCCTATTACCCATGTGCCTTAGGAGGACCTGTTCTATGATCTACCCAGGCACAGGGGTGAGGCTGACAGGTTTGTAGCTCCCAGGGTCCTCCTTTCTACCTCTTTAAAGAATGAGGCCAGCAGGTCTAGGGAAATTCTTCTCTTCCTCTATTCTGTCCTGGTGAGACCACACCTGGAATAGTGTCCAGATTTGGGCTCTCCAGGTCAAAAGAGACAGGGACTGGAAAGAGTCATGAGGGTGATGTTTTTGGGAACTTGAGCATTTCCCCTGTGAAAAGGGACCGAGAAACCTGGGGCTGTTTAGTCTGGAGAAGAGAAGACTGAGAGGAGATCTTACCACAGTATACAAATATCCAAGGAGTGGTTGTCAAGTGGATGGGGCCAGTCTCTTTTTGCTGGTCAGCAGCAATAGGACAAGGAGCAAAGGCTACAAATTTGAACATAGAAGGTTTCACTTCAACAGAAGGAGAAATTTCTTTATAGTGAGGGTGATGGAGCCCTGGAACAGGCTGCCCAGAGAGGTTGTGGAGTCTCCTTCTCTGGAGACTTTCAAAACCCACCTGGATGCATTCCTGTGCAAACTATCCTAGGGGATCCTGCCTTGACAAGGAGATTGGACTCGTTGATCTCTGAAGGTCCCTTGTAACCTCTGAAGTTTGTGATTCTGTTTCCCTTTTCCCAGTCACCAGGGATGAGTGGTAACCTGCCACTAGGAATATGTTTTTAATTACAGTGTGAAATACTCAGAGCACAGTCTATTGAAAGAGCTGAAGAATGTATTATTAAATTATAACTTGCATCATTAGAAATATTAATTGCTTCACACAATTTTAATAATCACCAGAAATTACACACCTGCCTGCTCATGCGTGCTGCCCTCCAGATCAAAAACAAACCAGATGCTGATGGCTGGGAACATGGTAGTAGATTACAGAGACCATCCACTGTTATTTATTAGGTGCTGAGTTGTAAAGAGAAATAAATGCAGCAATACTGCTTATTTTTTATGGTGACAGTCTGCACAGTGCCTGTTTTGTACTGAAAGAAAGGGAGGATGCTGTTTCTCTGTGAAATGTTGTTGACAGCCAGAAAGAGTGAAATGCTCCAGGAAGCTTTTAAGGTAGCATATTCTAATGTAATAAAAATCCACAACATTCTGATTCTTTCCTCTTTTCATATTTAATGAACTCTCATTGCAAATATTGTGTTAGCAGATGGTTTGAAAAAAAAATCCATAATGTTTTTACAAGAAAGAGAAGAGAAAACTTGATTGTAGCTCTGGTTTTGTGTTGTAAACTATGGCTGTAGCCTGTGCAGTCTACAGCTGATGTATGAAGCTAAATGAGATGCAATTTCTGTTGTACTTAAAGTGATGCCCTTACATGAACATGAAGATGTGAGGTGAAAGTCTTCATTACTGATACCTTTGAATTTTGTCTTGTTTTGTTGTGGGCCTAGTTAATTTTCCTTTTCTGTGGATAGGACAGAGACAATGAGGATTTTTTAGGCATGTTTTATGCCATCATTCCTTGGATAATTTGAAGTCAATGTAAACAAATCCTTCCTCTGAGCGCAGCTGTCCCTTCCTGCCTCCCTCCCCATCCCACGGCTTTTCCCTGTGCCCCTGCTGCCCGCCTTGCTAGCAACTGTTTGTATGGCTCCCCAGTGACCTGGTGGAGGAATATAATCAGAAGTCATCTGAATCATTACTTAATGAGGCAGTTCAAAGCTATCAGTCCTTCAGCTTAGTTCAGAACAGGGTTTTACAGACACATGTCGAAGCACAAAGCAGAGGAGCAGTGAGGATGAGAAGGTGAAGCAGGAGGTGGAGGGTGAATGTGACCTGCTTTTCAGCATCCTTGTTTTCTGGTACTTTGGCTGTGGAAATGCATCGTTAGCAGGAAAGTGGTCATCTCCTATTTTAAGGAACATAAAGTCTCTCTATCCCAGACATCCCCCTCTGCCAGTTCACATTTCTCTCAAACTGTGCCAAGGTGCTGCACAAGAGGCACAAGATATGGACAGAGGAAGTTGGAGCCTGTGTTGATGCCTTCCTGAAGCTGGATTTATCCAGGGCTTTTCTCCCACGGTAGGACTCGGGGAGAGGGAGGAGAGCAACTGTGCAGCCCTGCTATGTTGTTTTCTGTCATACTCTTTTCTACTCTTAACTTCCTTTTGTTTGCAGTGCTCTTTTCTTTACCCAGATTTGCCGTGTACTAAATTATACTCTTTGCTAAGCTATGGAGACTTTAAAAGTGTCTGGTTTATGCCAGATTAACTAAAAAAGCATAAACTTGTTCAGCTGTATTTGATCTGGTTCTGGAAAATACAGAAATGCTTCTGAACATGTTGCCTTCCCTGCTGTTGTCATCTCAGAAAGAAGTCTTTAGGTTTAAAGAGCACTGCCTGTTGTCATAAAAAGCAGCCATTTTCTTTGCAGAGCCCTTTCTGTTTGGGGAAAAGTGAGAGTGAGCCACATAAGTTGTGGATTTTCTCCCTGATGTGAAATAACTTATTCATATTCATTGCAGGTTCTTTTGTATAAAGAAAATAGGTGGGAATACACTCTTCAGCTTCCTCTTGCTAATGACCCATTTGGGATTCTCAAGAGAGCTTTGCAGGCTCACCTGGGGACTCTATAGTGCAAGCTCTGCTGAATACAGATTTCTCTTTTTACAGTTTTTTTGACCTTTTATATGCTACAAACAAGTATATGAAGTTAAAGGCGACTGGGGAAAAAAATTCCTTCCTTTGTAAAGAAAATCCTTTAAACTGATCATTTTAAAAGGAGTTTTCTATTTAATCTTAAATAATAATGGAGAGGACTGTTCCGTTGGTTGTTCTTTGTTATCCGTGAATTCTGACAGTGGGTTTCAAGAAGAGCAATGAGGGAAGGTTGCTTGTTATGAATATTATTTGGCAGAAAGTCAGGCATGTTCTACAGTTTCCTATGAATGATATCTGCTGAAAGTCAGCTAGCTTCCCAACAAACTCTGCTTGCTGTGCCTTAGCAACCACGAGGAAAAATCTGCTGCCACATGGAAACGGATTTGGATTCATGACAGCACTCCCTATATCCAGCCACCCTCAAACAACGGTAGCGTTTCGTCTTCTGAACGCAGCACTGCTCGCTTATTTCTGCTTAACCCCCCTGTAATTTAGATGCTAGCAAATGATGTCAAATGCAGAAATTCAAAGGTGGCAAAGTAATAAACCAAACTCGTTGTTTTCCTTCCCTTCCCCCACTCCTTGCCCGGCATGAGCAAGCACTGGGAATAAATGAACACTTACTTCTGCAGAAATTGCTACCTTCTTGAGTTGCACGTTGAGGAGGGTGTGTCAGGCAGGTACAGCCCAGCTTTGTTCCAGGATTTGTGTTCAGATTAGGACTGGAATGGGAACTCTTTAGTTATTATAGCTGCTTGCTTTTAGCAACTCTGGCAAACCTTTTTGAAGGAAAAAAAACCCCAAACCTCACGGTTCCACCAGTTGTGACCGTTGCAGTAGTTTCTGTCACTGTTCTGGCATTATTGTCATGGTTTGCAAGGAGAGAAAGAAATCCATCTAGGAGAAAAATAATTACTTTTTGACTCTTGCTTGAAGTAGGAGAGAAGCCTGACGGAAATTAAGTACATACCCCTAGTGTTTGTTTGGTGTGTTGTTGGTTTTTTGGTTTTTAATTTCCTGAGTCACTGCATTGTTAAAGTTGAATGATAATAAAGGGAGAAAAGCGCAAACAGATTATTGGTTTTGAGAGTGGATTTGGATTCAGCTTTATTTATTATCCTTTTCCATACGCTATCTCTCACCATTGGAATGCAAGAAGTTTCCAGCATGAATACTTGTGAAAGTGTATTTTAGGCTTGGGTGCTTAAATGCTTGTTGGAAATGTGCCTGAATATATAATTTCCTTTGTGGTCACATTAGCCAATTTAGGATTCAGGTGTTGAGTAGCTGTTGAAATCTCCCTGCCAGGGAGTAGAAGCAGTCTCATTACCAGGTAGCCTGTGTAATGCTGTGTGCATTTCAAAACGAGATGAATTTTTTTCCATGTTATTTATATTTAGGGAATAAGCCCTGACAGAGCACAACACAGAAGCATTTGCTTATTTTAAATATACTGAGTAATCCAATTTGTGATGCACCAGGACTGCACTGAATTGTTTAGGGACATAGTGAGACTGCCCTGAAATGATGAACAATTCTTTTCTTATATTTGTGTACAAATACATTCCTAGAGGTGCTCAGCAGTGCAGAGTTGATCATGGACATGTTTGCAAATTAAGCCCATATCCAACAGACTAATATTGATGAGTAAACCGAAAACAGGTGAAGTTGGCACATTGCAAACTCTTAACGTGGCCTTATACATAACTTTTGGTATCACAACTGGTTAAAAACATAGTTATCTGAAAAAGTTGGAGGGTAAGCTTAAACAGTTTGCTAGAGAGGAAGAGTCTTGCCTTTTGTTATTTATTGTAGTTTTAATATAAATCCCACTGTAAAAGATATAGAAATAGGAGTAATAAAATGCCAGGTTGGAAAGGACCTCAAGGATAGTCTGGTCCAACCTTTCTGGGTAATAGTATAGTTTAAATGTGAGGGCCCAGCACTTTGTCAAGCAGAGTCATCAAACTGTCTAATGTAGGGGAAGCCACCACTTCCCTTGGGAGATTATTCCAATGATGTTAATTAATAATCTTGATTAACAGAATTCTCTTATGTCCCTATTGTTGTCAGACCTCTTCTTGCTAACTGCGCAGGAATATCAGAAGCTCTTAGAAGAAAGACAAAATGTTTCCACTGCATAGTTGAAATCATTATTGCCCTGCAGTTTCTGGAGGCTCTTTGTAGTGTTGCAATGTGACATCTAGTGTAGACCTGGGACCTGGGGCTTCTAAACGACAAGCAGCTGAATATGAGCAAGCAGTGTGCCTCGGTGGCAAAGAAAGCCAATGGAATCCTGGCTTGTATTAGAAATTATGTGTCCAGCAGGAGTAGGGAGCTGATTGTGCCCTTGGGGCCTCACCAGAGCTGAGTACTCCTCGAGTATTGTGTTCAGTTTTGAGCACCTCCTTACAAGAGGGATGTGGAGGTGCTGGAGTGACTGCAGAGGAGGGCAAGGAAGCTGGAGAAGGGCCTGGAGAACAAGTCTTATGAAGAGCAACTGAAGGAGCTGGGGCTGTTTAGTTTGAAGAGGAGGAGACTGAGGAGAGACCTCTTTGCTCTCTATAGCTACCTGAAATAACATTGTGGAAGGGCTGCTGGTGGTCTCTTGCAGGTAAGCAGTGATTGAACAAAAGGAAATAGCCTCAAGCTGCCACTAGGCAGGTTTAGACTGGACATTAGGAATTTTTTTCCACTGGAAGAGTGATCAGGCTTTGGAATTGGCTGCCCTGGGAGGTGGTGAAATCACCAACCCTGGATGTGTTTAAGAGTCTTTTGGATGTGGTGCTTGGGGACATGGTTTAGGGTGAACCTTGTAGAGTTCAAGTTGGTTGAACTTGGTTATTCTGAGGGGCTTTTCCAACCAGAATATTTCTGTGATTCTGTGATATGTTGCTGGCTGCTGCCACTGTACTAAATACTAGCTGAGGAAAGCATTTAAACTGCATCTCTGAGCACTCTTGATTTTTTTATTATTATTTTATTTTTCTGAGCATGATGGTGATTAAATTGTTAGCAGATGTATGGAGCTTCACTGATGCTACTGTGACTGCAGTGCTGGCAATGGCTGAAATATCAGCAGTTGTTGCAACAGCTTGGGCAGGAGGCAAAGCGCAAGCAACTTGTAAGCAAGTCATCCTCTGAAGCTGAGATGAGGCCAAAGCCAAATCTCAGATCTAAAAACAAGGGGAAAATTCAAATGTATCTCCAAAAGGTATGGCTGAAAACGTGCTCTGTAGTATCTTTAGCCCTTGATTAGAACGTTAACTAGGTTGTAGTAAATGCATAGGGCGTTGCTTTAGTGAAGCCAGCTTAATGGTCTGCTGAGTAAAGAACTAAGTCAGCATCTCACAGTAAGATTCAGCTTGATCTTTGCAACAGAGACTGAAATGTGCCTTTGTTCCTACAGAACAAGCAGAGTGTGTTGTGTTGTGGGGCAAGTGTTTGAAACCTTTCAAAAGCCAGTGCTCGTGTACTAAAATATTATCATCGATGTCTTTGAATACCTTACTTTAAACAATGGCAGATTTTGGAATAGTTGTCTGGTTGAAGCAATGCTAATTATAATTAATGTCTATACATGGCAGAGTAGTTTTGGCCATTGAATTAGCTACTGCTTTTAAAAATCTAGCTGGAATAGAATAAAATAAATAGAATAAAATATTCTTTGGGTAATAATTCCATGAGCTAATATAGATTGTAAGGAAACATTTCCTTCTGCTTGTTTTTAATTACTTGATGATCACTTTATTCTAATCATTCTATGCTCTTAACACTATTGCTTTGGTCTTTGTGCTTCTAATGGTTTTAGATACCACAGTAAATGTCTTAATATTTTTCTCTCCCCAAGTTCAGGCTAAGTTATTCATCGTGTACTCAGATTTGGATCCTAGGTAGTATTGTTTCAAAACCTCTCCTGGGCTACCTGTCCTAACTCTCTTTTCCTGTCACATTCAAGTTGAGTACCCAGGCTAGGATGCCATCCTTGTACCTGGTTGGCACTTCAAGCTCCTGGTTGTCCAGCCCAGGATATCATCTCCCTGCCTTTCTTCCTGCATCCTCAGCAGGGAAGCTGAAGCTACTTATGCACAACAACTCACGTACGATGGGACCTGTTCAAGCAGATCCATGTCTTTCACGTTGAGGGTCCCAGAGCTGGGCACAATATGATGGGAGTGAAGTAGAGGGGCAGAATTGTCTCCTTCATCCACCTGGTCATGTTTCTTTTGTTTTAGCCCAGGATGTGATTGGTTTTCTGGGCTTTAAGTGTATTTTTCTGGCTCGTATTCAGGTTTTTTTACCTTATAAGCCATTCTCTGCAAGGCTATTCTCATTCCACTCGTTGCCCAGGCTGTATTTGTGGTTGGGGTTGCCATGGGTGGTGTTTGCAGCATTAACACTCTAACTTCATTAGAAGTTTTAAATAAAGAATTGTACTGCATGCAGAAGCACAACAATAAGATAAGTCTGTATCATGTGCAGGACCTTGTACTTGGCCTTGTTGAACTTCATGAGGTTTTCATGGGCCCACCTCTCAAGCCAGTCAAGGCTCCTCTGGATGACATCCCTTCCCTTTACAGTGTGACTCACACAACTGAGCTTGGTTCATCTGCAAGCTTGTTGAGGCTGCACTCAATCCCACTGTCTGTGTCCCTGACAAAGATATTAGATAATACTGCTCTCAGACCCCTGAGGCACACCACTCATCAAGCAGTTGACTGCAACACTTCGTATGAAACCATCTAGCTAGTTCCTTATTCACTAAGTGGTCCACCTGTCAAATCCATATCCCTCTATTTTGGAGACAAAGATGTGTGTGGGCCAGTATGAAATGCTTTGCACAAGTCAAGGTTGATAACATCAACTGTGCTTCCCTTATGTATCAGTGCTGCTTCCCTCATGTAGAATGCCACAAAAATCTGTCCTTTTTGATGAGTTTGGTCTCATGCTGTCCTGTAACTGCAGCCTGCAGTAGCAGCATTTTCCCTGCCTGAGGCTCAGCTGCCTTCTGAATGCTGGGGACCAGGCCAGTGCAATGCCAGGGGCTGTAGTTCCCACGGCATCACTGGAATTAGCTCCTCAGTGGCAGCTGGGGAATGGAGCAGGGAGGGGGAAAATCAATGCCTGAGCTTTGACCATGCTGCTGCAGTGAGTGGTGCTTGTTGAATAAAAGACTTGGACAGAAACCAAGTGAAGTGGTGCTATGTGGGGCTGCTCCAGAACAGAGATGCTAACATTGTACTGGCTAGGTAGAGTAAGGGGGATCTGAGGAAACACTGCACTGTTGTGGTGTCTTTGGGTAAGGGAGAAGGGAATTAAGCTTTTATGTTCTAGTATCTCCATATGGAGCTACTCTTATGTGTGGAACCATGCTAACATTTGTGATGAGTGTGGAAGGGTAAACAAAGTTACAAGCTTCTGTGGTTTCTTGTAGTTTCCCTTCTCTTTCTAAAAATATAGTAATACAGGGAGGAAAAAAAGCAGGTGGCATTGCTGAAAGAGTGGTTCTGGAACTCTCACAGGGTATGAAGGATGGATTTTTTAATTTAATTTTTTTTATGCTTAGAGTATACCAAGTGTGAATGGATCCTTCTCAAAGTGAAGAATTAGTTATGCTGCTTATAAGTCAGAGTAACGTGAGAGCACCACACAATCCTCCTGTTGTACTGCCAGTGCACCTGCACAGCGTCTTCCATCCCACTTCCAGACTTCTTTTGGGCAGTGTTTATTTGTGTCTCGTGTGACTTGTAGTGAGATAGGAGTTGCCAGTAATCATCAGAGTAGGCTATCTCTTAAGTCTGACAAGATAAGGAAGGATCATAGTAAGTAAAGGTGGGGTAACCTGCCTCTTGTAGAGATGTTTATCCTCTCTCTGCTTGCCTTCCAGAGTTCTACTTCACTGTTAATTTTGTAACTTTAAATCCCTAATCTTTATGGATCAGTGGTAAGATTTTGGCGTTTGCATTTCCCTGCTGTGAAGAGTTAAATCACTTTCCCTATGATCTCTAGTATGAATCCCCTCTAATTTCACTCACTGATTGGTTATTCTCACATTACATGAAACAGCACAGAAAGTCTTTTCTCTGTGCCGTTTCATCGTGTTGTATAATTACATTATGTCTCCTGTAATCTCTCCTTTGTAAGGTAAATAGTCACAGGCTTTTCTATCTCTTCTGGTATTAAAATTTACCCAAATCCTGTATTATTCTTACTACTATTATTGTCTGAACCCTCTCTAATATTAGAGAATTCTTTTTTTTGAGATACTATTACTAGGGCAGCATGTGGCAGGACAGAGATAACACAGATCTAAATTAGACCAATGTTACCTCCCCACTGGTCACCATTTTATTCCTCATTTATTTGAACATTTTCTTTATCCACAGTTAAGAGTTTAGTTTAGGAGAGTGGTCTTCCTTTAGAAGTGTGCTGTGACCCTGAGGTGTCTTTACTGAATTGATAAAGTTTGCTTTCAGAGGTATTAGAGCCTATGAAATGGCATTTTCTCTAGTATGTGCTGATTTTAACATTGAGCTCATCATGATACTACTGTCTTTTCACCTAGCCTTTTTTAGGTTTATGTTGAAATGCTTTACTGTTGTTTCTGGTCTCTCCTGACTCAAACAACTGTGTGTTGCCTACAGACTCTGTTGCCTTTCTGATCATCTTTTTCTCTATATCAAGAATATAGGTAGTAAACAACACAGAGCTGAAGTTACCAAACCTTACCTAGATTGTTGCAACTTTTTCTCTATATGAAACCTAGATCAAAATTAATGCTCTACCAAATTGTCTTGCAGACTCTGTCCAGAAGAATTTCAAATCCCTATCTGGAAACTCCTTCAAACAAGGTACTTGTCAAACTTCTTTGTAATTTCATTTCATCAAACAACATTCTAGGAACACTGTTGTATCATAAACAGAGGCTAAGCAAGGAGTGGCTTGAGAGCAGCCCTGAAGAGAAGGACCTGGGAGTGTCAGTTGATGAAAAACTCAACATGAGCTGGCAATGTGCACTTGCAGCCCAGAAGGCCAAGGGTGTCTTGGAATGCATCAAAAGAAGTGTGACCAGCAGGACAAGGGAGGTGTTTCTCCCCCTCTACTCTGCTCACATGAGACCCCACCTGGAGTTCTTTGTCCAGTTGTGCTGTCCCTAGCTTAAGAGCAACATGAAGCTGCTGGAGCAGATCCAGAGGAGATAACTTTGCATTAGAACTTGTCTGTTGTTCAAAGGCGACTGATAGTAAAACCTCTGATTTTCTAAGGCTGCCAAGTGCAAACGTAGTCCAGCTCAAGGGGTCATCTACAATCCATGCTACACTGGGTATGAGAGAAGGTGGGATGTGTTTCCTATGTAGCTGTGGCTCCTTGCTTCTTGGTTAGTGGGGGAGCAGACAGTAGTGAGGCAATTTACTACCACAGGAATAAATCCCTGTTTGTCACAGTTTTCAATTTCATTTTTCATTCAGATTTATGGAGAAAGTTCATCCTGTGCTGGGAGAGCTCTCAGGAATATTTTTACTCTACAAGCTTCTGACCTGATTAAAGACAGGGTGTACCTTACTGGCATTTGCAGGTAACCCAAGTTCACTCATTTTAATCAACTGGATGGGTTTTATTTGCCTCTGCCCATGCCCTGATTTGACAAGAGAGTGTAGTTCTGAGAGTGAGATTTTGTGTGCATTACTAAGACTCAAAACTTTCTAAAAAGAAGGTGTTTAAAACTCATGTATTTTAATGTCTCTCCTTATGTTACTTTACCCATTGTCAGTGAGTGGCAGTGACCTGATTGTATGTCCATTAGTTTAATTGCTTTATGCTTTCATCTACAATTGTGTTGATTATTGTGCTGAAAAGGAAGAGTATTAAATTCAGGCCTGGTCTGGAGGTATAAAAGAGATTAGTTAGATTCCTAAGGTTTAGTTATGCAGTGAGTTGGTCTCTTTTTTTTTTGCTTGTAATTTATGGAGTGTTTCTGTAATGAAGTGGTTTTCCATTTGTGTTTCATTACAGCATAAATGTTTCTTCCTATTCTCAGTTATGCCAAAACATGCAAGTTTCTATTATAGCACCAGTCATTCACACCAGTATTTAAGAAAAAGCCACTAAAATGATTTAAAAAAGATAAGTTTACCAATAAGATGAAAAATGAAGTATGTCCTAGAGTAACACTCAAGGTCTTACACCTCTTGTGTAGCTGTATTGCTTTTGTCTGTGCTCACTAAGCAAATAAAATTCTGAGGCTAAAGGATGGATTTTATTTAGCTCTTGTACATCTTTGAGTGACTGTGAGCAGCTCAAATTGATAAAAATATTGCTTATCATGAAGCGAATCTCCCATGAATGAGATGTAAGGGAACTTATTCGCCTAACGTGCATTCCCCCTTTAACAAGAGGCATCCCTTGAGACTCGCCAGAGCAATTTCTTCCCTTGAAGTGGATTACAAAAATTAGTAATTGAGAGAAATGGTTTGCCCTGCTGAACAAAAGGATTCAATCACTTTCATAGCTTAAACAGTAGCTCTTTATAATAAAAGTGCATTTTACCATTACGTGCTGTAAGAAATCATGTTTTGCTTCATTTTCAGGAGAAGCTGTGTTGGATCAGAGCTGGTAGACTGGCTTTTGGAGCAATGCCCTTTTGTTAAATGCAGATCTACAGCAGTTGGAGTGTGGCAGCTCCTCCTGGATATGGGCATTATATTGTCAGGTCAGTCTTGATGATATTTCTAGCATGAGGAGGGTTATCAGTTTCTCCTGCATAAGATACTTTTTTTTTTTTAATGGGAAAGGAAGGAGAGAAAAAGGCAGATTGATCTCTCTTATCTCTCTTTTTTTTTTCTTGACAATTGTTTATTTTCCTGCATCCTTGGTAGACTCACATCTGTGACCTTTCATTTCATAATGCTAAATACTTTTGGTATTGTTTTTAAGGCAGGCAATTTCATAGATTTTACTTTTGCAAATGTAATTGCCTATTAACAAGTCTTTTCCAGACTATTTTTTTATCTTTGTAGTCTTTTAGGTTTTTCATGAGACAGTCATTGCAGATCATGTCTTTGCCAGACAACTCCTCTGTCTATTAGTGCCTTTGCTTTCCTCTGTCTGTTTTTCAAAATTTTAGATTAGAATGGATTGAGAGAAAATTCAGCTCCTCAAGATGGCGGTGATGCTAGGTTCTACCCTGACTGTCCCTACCCTCCCCACCAAATTTAGGAGTTTGGTCCAGCTGAAGTGTTTGTCAGCAATGACACTGGTGACCAACCTCTGGAAATCTGGTGGACTTTCTCTCTGGGGCTACTTGGGTAGCTCAGCACAAAGCATACCCTTCTCTAGCGTCTGTGCTAGACACTTAAGTATCCTCTTTGTAAGAAGGCAAAGTGTTATGGAAGAATTCTGCTTATCTACAATGTACTTAAAGGTTTTCTTCTGCTCCAGCTCCAGTCAGTGAGTCTGATCTGCAGCTTCTACAAGGACTGAATGACTTTTCTGTTTAAAGAGAAGCTAGGATAACGATGGGTTGCATCCCCATCATTGTGCTTCATTTACTAGTGCCTGGCTGTTAGTGAGAACAGTTTAGAAGCCAGTGGAAATTAAGGCTCAGGAATCTGACAAGTGGAAGATTTTTATCCCCTGATTCTGAACTGATTTCAAAAATGGTTACATACTCAGCAGTCTTAACGCTTGAATTTCAGAAGCCTGCAGCTCTTCAAATTGAGGTTTCGGAGTTGCCCTCATTGGAGTTAATACAAGACAGCAGGATTGCTTCTGTGCTGAGTTTGTGATTGTTTTGCCTTGTGTTGTGGTGCACCTCTACATTAAAGTCAAGTGCCACACAGAATGTGGTGGGGGAATAGAACCTTTAGGTGGCAAACATGTAAAAGCTATCTAATTTGTATTTTATTTCTTCTAACAGTGGACAGACGACTCTATTTTCAAGACACTCATGCTTTCTACCAGTTCTCAGCAGATGAATGTACCTACCTTTTCTGTGAATTTGAGAAAGAGGAAGGATGGAAGAATGGAGTAAAGCTCCTACTTCAGCTGTTACCATTGTCTCCTCCCAGGATTGACATGTGCAGTATGTAAGTGTGCATATACAACTGTTTGCAACTTTTGGTGATAACAGGTTTATAATGACACTATTTTCTCCCAAACCACTGTGCAAATGAACCAACTTTCTTTTCAGGGTTGATAAGCTTTGTGGAGATGGACTTTTTACTTGAGAAACTCGGTGTGGGTAGATAAAAGAAGGCATTCAGCTTGTGGTTTTTGTCATATTATGGTTCTTCTGCACTAACGTGCTGTCTGTATCTCGCTATATTGCCTTGGAAAATGATGGTGATGGTTTGATTTTTTAAAAAAATATAATTGTATTTTTTAATCTTCTCTCATATTTGGATATTTAACATGAAATGAGTAGCAGGCAGGTTATGGATCTGATGGACTGGCAGATTAGATGCCCTTGTACTATGTCAGGATCAGCTATCAGATAGAGAGGATGGGTAGAAATGTAGTACCTTCAGCCATTCGATTTTCAGTTTCCTACTGCATGTTTGCCAGAGCTCTGTAGTTTCTTTTTCAGAATATGCCTTTTAAGAGTTTCCCTTCTTGACTGCTTTTTTCACTTGTCTGTTGGATATTATCAGTGCTGATATAGTTGCACTCAACATGGCTCCTGTTTAGAGCAACTAGGAGAAAGCTGTAGCTATTTGTTCTACAGTGAGAGACCAGGATACAGGAGAAAAAGGTATCAGTGAGAGATCTGGAGCCTCATGACCTGTCATGCCTTAGCTAATCTGCAGGAACTGGTCTGGCCAACAGACAAGTTGGGTTAAATTCTTCTCTTGTTGCTATCATGATGGCTCCCTAAACCTGATACTTATACTGTGAAGAGCTAATACTCTGCCAGTACTATGTTTTAATCTCTTTGATGTCAGAGACAAAACTTCCTTCTGTAAGTGCTTTCCTTCTCTACATATTAGATTAAAAAAGAACCCACCATGCTCTCAGATGAATGTCTAAAAAAGCCCAAAGCCCTTTTCAAAGCCCCCAGTCTCTGTAAGATGTCTCAAGCTCAGCTTATTAAATTCAGACATGCTGAACTAGTAGAAAAGAATACTCTCAGTCATTTCTCTGCACAGCTCAAGGCAGAAATTTCATCCACTCACATATTTCTGACTGCCCTCACCAGTCAGAAAATGGCAGCTGTAGAGTGGGGATTCCCTTGAAAACACATTTATCTGGTCAGCTTGAATGAGCATAGACAAGTCAAAAGAACCCCAGGCTGGCAAGAGTAGGGGTCTGAAGGAGATCTTCTCAATAGGTCACTCATATGGGAGAAAGCCTTTGAATATTTTGATCAAATATAAATTCTTGTTTTCCTCTGTCCTCAGCCTGGGAAATGCTGTAGCTGCTTTCATAGGGTATACAGAAATAATTGTGCTGGGACTTGCTTGTGCTTTTGCAGACCTAGGGAAAGCATCACTGCACCTTGCTCTGCTCACTGCACTAGGGAGTCCATGGGACACTGAGCTGCCTTCTCCCTGTGGGTTTTAAGGTCAGGCTGGATGAGGCTATGAGAAGCTGAGCCTACTTAAGAGAATTGCAGAACATTGGAGGGACCTCCAGAGACCATCGAGTTCAACCCCCCACCAAGGCAGGATCCCCTAGGGTAGTTTGCACAGGAATGCATCCAGGCAGGTTTTGAAAGTCTCCAGAGGAGACTCCACAACCTCTCTGGGCAGCCTGTTCCAGGGCTCTGTCACATTCACTGTAAAGAACCTCCTCACGTTGAGGTAAAACCTTCAATGTTCCAGTTTGTAGCTATTGCTCCATGTCTTATTGCTGTGCATCACCAAAAAGAGATCAGCCTCAGCCACTTGACACCACCCCCTCAGATGTTTATAGATATTGAAGTAGAGAAGTCTGAAAGGGAATCTCATCAAACTAAACATCTCCAGGTCTCTGTCTCTCTCCATAGGAGAGATGCTCAAATTCCCCACACATCACAGAAATGACCAGGTTGGAAAAGACCTCTGGAATCATCAAGTCCAACCTATCACCTAACTCTTCTAATAAACTAAACCATGGCACTAAGTGCCTCGTTCAGCCTTCTCTTCAACACCTCCAGGGATGCTGGCTCCACCACCTCCCTCGGCAGCCCATTCCAGTCCTCATAGCTCTCTACTGGACTCTCTCCAGCAGGTCCCTGTGTCTGTCGTGGCCTCCCCTGCTCATGGTGGGGAGGTCGGAGTAAATGATCTCTGAGGTCCCTTGCAACCTAAGCCATTCTATGATAAGCATTATGCTTGTTTGCCTGGGTTTTGTAGCTCCTGGTACCAACTCTCCTAGACCTTAGCTATTCTCTTTTGAAAAAAGACAGGGGGATAGGTGTCTTGATTTTGTTTCACAGTTTCCATTCTGTCTCAGGGT
Organism: Pogoniulus pusillus; assembly: GCF_015220805.1. Taxonomy (NCBI): domain Eukaryota; kingdom Metazoa; phylum Chordata; class Aves; order Piciformes; family Lybiidae; genus Pogoniulus; species Pogoniulus pusillus. The sequence continues at coordinate 9,704,792 of NC_087291.1, forward strand.
TTTTTTTTTCCTATTAGCCTGACTATCATAGAATCATTGAATGTCAGGAGCTGGAAGGGACCTCAAAAGATCATCTAGTATCATAATTCCCTCTTCCTCTATGTTTCCAGAAAGCTGGAATTAGTATATTAATGGCTTCAGAAGTATTTGGTGTTCATATAGAGATGAATACTGGGAGTATTTTTAAATGGAAGATGAAGTGATAAAGTCCCAAGATGCTGCTCCTCAGATTTGTGGCTGTGCATACTGAAGTGCTAACTTTTCCCACCAGTTTAGAAGAATTGGGTCTTATCCTGGTTCTGAGAGATCAGGGGAAGTCAGATGTGTAAGGAAACATAGGCAGCTGAAGAGGTCAACTGTTTTAATCCCATTCCAGATTATAGAGAGGCTGAATAAAACACTCTATGTAAATTCTTGCAAATGCTTGTACTACTTAAAATGCTAAATCATATTTTAATTTGACTAGAGAAGGCTCTTATGAAAACAGTTGTGATCTCTAATCTGAATTACCATTCTGAGTATGCTCATCCCAGGACAAATGTGTGTATCATTCTGTGCTTTCTGACTTCAATTTTTCAATCAAGGAAAGAAATTTTTGGACATGGGATGTAAGAACCACAGCACACCAGCTAAATGTTCCACATGTTGTCAGCTCTCTCCCTAAACACACCAAGGCATATGAATGATTAAATCATGTAGTCAAAGACAGAAGCTTCTGCTGTTATCTGAGATTTATGTTTATGACAGCAGCTGCAGTTCTGTGTGTCTGCTCAATTTGCTGGCATGCCATGCTTCTCAAGCCATGAAAAGATCTCAAGGGTGCTTTCTTTTTCTTCTTCCTATAATATTAACCCTGCCACATTGGCATCCTCCTTCTGATTGTCAACAAACCTTTCAACAGGCTCACAAATAGTTTAGTGATGGGAATTAGGCTATGGAAAAAACAACTCATGGTCCTGTCTCCTACTGTCCATGGCTTTTCCCATGTGGGCCAGACTTCTGTGGCAGCTTCTAGAAGGGTTCTTCCTGCCCTATCCCATTTTTGCAAAGACACATTATGTCTCTCTATCTTGCAAGTAACTGCTAAGACAACCTAATAGTGTTCTGAGCTGTTGCTTTAATTTGCTAATTTATGGTTCCTTATGCATATTTTTTTAATTTTCACTTTATGTCACATATAGAGTTGGATTTTTAAAGACAATTTTGATTTCTGCTTTTGTCTGTGTGATCTTGTGGAACAGCACCTATGGGACAAAACTTCACAAAGTTGCTTGGTGGGCAAATGGGAAAACTTTTCTCTGGTGATGGAAGATATTTTTAGCAAAATAAAATATGCATTCAAATAAGCAACTCTTAACTAGGAGGGTCTTGCACTCTTCATCTCTTCATCGTGTTTTTATAGTCAAAGAATTCTCTCACTGTTTTGTGTTAGTCAAATCAAAAGAGTTCTTGACAGGAAAGGACAAAGGGTGCACACCGTTGTTACTGACACAATTAATTATTGTCGTGTTCCAGTCATCATTTTGATGTGGAATCTCAAAAGCCCTTTTACACTAGTGCCTGTGGCTACACAGTTCTTTGCTTTCCAGGAATCAAAAGATGTTGAAACAGAATGAAAGAAACAATAAAATCTTATTTTTCTATTTTTAAGGCCTGATCAAAAAATAGAAGATCCAGCAGAAACCAATGCCGAAATTCTCGCTCGCCTCACTTCTGCGGTAAGGTCACTGCATCAAAGTTTGCACTGATCATGTTTGAAATATTGTCATGTTTTGAATCTTTTCAAATTAAAGACTTAGTCTTAGTGAGCAGGTGTTTGTAATGCAAACTGCTTTTCAGTATTTGAAAGGAGGAAGCTTTACCGAGATCTTAGTGTGCAATTCCAAAGCTATTGAAATCAGAAGAATTGATGCAGCTTGTGCTCTTATCATCCATGCTATTCATGTCTGCAGGATCATAGTGCTTTTTTCTGCAAAGTAGCTTACACTCAGATCCTTTTGGTCAAGTGGACATCAGTGCATGAGATGAGGTGGGGGACAAAGGGGATAGAAAGGGCCTCAGCAGCCGTGGCATAGTTTATCATAGGCTTTTGAGGAGAGCCACTTGGGAAGATTAAGTATCTGGCTTCCTAACTGTTTAGCGTCAGTGAATTCCATCGTAATAAACAACAACTTATCCTGTCTGTGCTAGAATTTGGTACATCTTGTTTATGTTGTATAATCATTGTTCTAAAAAGCAGACAGACAGAACTTCAGATTCACTCAGTTTAAGGTAATCTAAGCAACTGTACCAAGTACAACTTCAGCAAGCTTGTAGGTGATGCAAAACTGGGAGGAATGGTCAATATACCAGATGAATGTGCTGCCATTCAGAGGGACCTTGACAGGCTGGAGAAATGGGCCAACAAGAACCTCAGCAAAAGACAGTGCAACACACTGCATCTGGCAGAAACAACCTCATGCCCCTGTACAGGCTAAGGACTGCCTGTCTGAAAAGTAGCTTGGCCCTGGAGGTCCTGGTGGACATCAGGTTGAACGTGAGACAGAAATATGCCTTTGTGGCAGAGAAAGCCAACTGCCTCCTGGGTTGTATTAACAAAAGCATTGTCTTCTGGCTAAGGGAGTTGACTGGTGACTACTCAGCACTGGTATGACACTTCTGGGGTGCTTGGTCCAGTTCTGAACTCGTATTACAAGAGATGTGGGTATACTGGAGTATACAAATGACTGTGAAGGTGATCAGAGGAACAAAATATCTGATTTACAAGGAGAGGCGAAGAGAACTGGAAGTTGAGGTCAGAGAACAGGAGGCTATGAGAGGGTCTTATCAATCTGTATAAATAAATGATGGCAGGCAATAAAGAAGAGAGAGCCTTGATCTTCTCTGTGACAATTTGTGACAGGACAAGAAAGAGTGCCACAAGCTGAAATTCAAGAAATTCTATTTCAGAAAAATACTGTGGAGGTGATCAAACAACAGAACAGGTTATCCAGAAAGATGGTGGATTCACCATCCTTAGTGATGTTCAGAACTCAACTGGACATAGTCTTGAGCAATCCACTCTAGCTGACCCTGCTTTTGAGCAGAAGTTGGATCAATTGACCTCCAGAGATGCCTTCCTACTTCGTCTGTTTTGTGGTTGTATGGTTCTGTGGATGTCACACCTAAATCATCGTATCAGCAAAACATGGATTTAGGGCTAGTTCTGTTTTGGGTACAGAGATTAAACGGAAGCGAGCGGGATGAAGCTGTCATGAAACAGAGGTGGAATAAGAGCTACTTTAAGATGAACAAAGTAACATCTTGAAATTGCTGAAAAGTGGAAGCAAGGGAGAATTTGTGCTACGTGTTGCAAAGACAAATGTCTTTGCAAGAGACTTTTTATAATGTGTTTGGAAAGCCACTGGTGTTCTGTATGCTCAGATATATACAGAAATAACTTAAACTACATGACATTAGAAAACCTGCTGGTTTAAAATGGGTTTATTTTATGTTCTCTGTAGTCACATTCCTTGTTTTTTCTACTTTTTTTTTTCTCTAAATGAAAGGAGAAATCAGCACCTCCATATCTTCTATTTTTTAGTTCCACGGAATGGAAAAAAAATGGGGGGGGGGAACCAAAGTACTTTTTGCAAAGTGGCATCTTTTTGAAAGGCCAGAAATCTGCCAGCTCTAGGAAACACTGGTGGTTTCTCTCAGAAGCTTTGCCTCTCCAAAAGAGAATAATGGCTTTTAAATCGGCTAAGAAAAGGAAAGTAAAGGGACTTGCTGGATTTAAGAACTGGGCCTATCTCTTGTTGCTGGATACACTTGAGTAAAATGCATATCTTTAAGCATGTGAGTAACTGACAGCGAGTTCAGAGTGCTTCACGTCCAGCTTGCAAGGTCAAACCTTTGAATTGCAGCATTAACCAGGTTGGAAAAGAACTCTGAGATCACTGAGTCCACCTTCAAATTAGCTAAACCATGGCACTAAGTGCCTCATCCAGCCTCCTTTTAAACATCTCCAGGGATGGTGACTCCACCACCTCCCCAGACAGCCCATTCCAATGCCAGTCACTCTTGCTGTGAAGAACTTCTTCCTAACATCCAGCCTAAACCTGCCTTGGCACAGTTTGAGGCTGCGTCCTCTTGTTCTGTTACTGTCTGCCTGGGAGAAGAGCCCAACTGAGCTGGCTACAACTTCCAGAATCACAGAATTAACCAGGTGGGAAAAGACCTTCAAGATGATGCATTGAGTCCAACCTATCACCTAACATCTTCTAAGTAACTATATCATGGCACTAAGTGCCTCATCCAGTCTCCTTTTAAACACCTCCAGGGATGGGGACTCCACCACCATCTACAGCCTGAGTGATTCCAGCAGCAAGGCACATGGAGAGGGTTTTTCAAATGAACCATTTTATTGGTGTAGCTAACTAGCTAAATTAATGAGGTACTTGCATCTCCAGATGGCCTGAGACCCATCTATTGCCATGGTGGTGTCAAAAAGACCAGTCTTTTCTTCTGCATTTTCTGATTTTCCACAGAACTGGAGGCTTTCTACAACAATTTTCTAGTCTAACTGGAGAAAAGATGAAAGACCAGAGCAGAATCTTCCAAATATGAACCTCTCCCTTGCATTCCTCCAGAATATTCCTTTTCCTCCATACAGTAGTCTAGGATCTGAAGTATTCACTGCAAGGTTATGGAGAGCATTTATGTATCCTAAGGGAGTTTGAACCCACAGCTTGTACCACTCAGCAGAGGTTTGGACTAATCAGGGTACAGGTTGTTTGCTTGTTTATTACTAACTTCAGGATTATTATTGGAAAAAAGAACAGGAGCTGGAAGGCAAAAATGAAGGTATCAGCCATGACTGCAAATGAGTTCACAGTGCTTGTGTTTTGGCTCACAGAAGGTTTATGTATTTTGTATATAAATATTGTCTTTCCTGAAAAAAAGTCATAATTCAGGAGCCTGTTCACAAACCAGGACTTCAGAACTAAGGGGAAAAAAAATCAAAACTTTATTTTCAACCTGGCCCTAAAATATTTGCTGATGAGCACTGATTGTCTTTTTCTTTTTCTTTTTTTTTTTTGTTTTTGGTGCATTTCTGCACTGGGAGGTTCCCATCCCATTGATGCAGATAGTACCACTGTCTCTTCTGTGACTTTCATAGAATCAACCAGGTTGGAAGAGACCTCCAAGATCATTGAGTTCAACCTGTCACCCAGCCCTATCCAATCAACTTAGACCATGGCACTAAGTGCCTCATCCAGGCTTTTCTTGAACACCTCCAGGGACAGTGACTCCTCCACCTCCCTGGGCAGCCCATTCCAATGCCAATCACTCTCTCTGTGCAAACCTTCCTCCTAACCTCCAGCCTAGAACCCCCCAGCACAACTTCAGACTGTGTCCCCTTGTTCTGTTCTAATTTTTATTTTCTCCTAATGAACTAAACCAACATTTCATGTCAGGTCAGAAGGATGCTTCTGTGTCAACTCTTTGAGGATTAAATTCCCAAATTTTCAAACTTAAACTGATTTTTAAGATCCAGTCCAAGCAACATTAGGAGGAATCTGTGTGCCTGAAATATAAATCACTATTTTAGCATCTGAAAGTGCAGGAAGGAACTGTAAGCATGCATGCAGATAGGGTCTAATTATATATTTCTGTAGCTCTATAAAAGCTATTGCTCTTGTAGAAAGGGAGAACTCACTTCACCTAAATATAAGTGGCCATATGGCAAGCATTTACATCTGAGCTTGCTTACCCAGTCTCTCCTTAGAGTAAGGAAAGAGAAATAGGCACTTCTAGGATGCTGAAGATTTGTTTTAAAAGTCTGCCTTAGGTAAAAACAATCATACTTCAGGGTCCTCTGGTAAGGTAGCCACTTTCCATGAATCATGGAATTGTCAGGGTTGGAAGGGACCTCAAGGGTCATCTAGTCCCAACCCACCTGCCATGGGCAGAGAGACCTCACACTACATCAGGTTGCTCAAAGCCACATCCAGCCTGGCCTTAAAGACCTCCAGTGATGGGGCTTCCACCACCTCCCTGGGCAACCTGTTGCAGTGTCTCACCACCCTCATGGTGAAGAATTTCTTCCTAACATCCAATCTGAATCTGCCCACTTCCAGTTTTGATCTATTCCCCCTAGTCCTGTTACTACCTGACACCCTAAAAAGTCCCTCACCAGCTTTCCTGTAGGCCCCTTTCAGATGCTGAAAGGCCACAATAAGGACTCCTCAGAGCCTTCTGAACAGCCTACCTCCATAGCAGAGGTGCTCCAGCCCTCTGATGATCCTCATGGTCCTTCTCTGGACATACTAGCCTGTCCATATCCTTCTTGTAACAGGTGTTCCATAATTGGATGCAGTACTCCAGGTGAGGTCTCACCAGAATGGAACACCTCCCTTGACCTGCTGGCCACACTTCTCTTGATGCAGCCCAGGATCTGATTGGCTTTCTGGGCTGCAAGTACACACTAGTGGCCTGTATTGAGCTTCTCATCCACCAGTACCCCCAAGTCCGTCTCCAAAGGGCTGCTCTCAAGCCAGTCACTGCCCAGCCTATATCAGTGCTTGGGATTGGCCTGACCCAGGTTCAGGACCTTGCACTTAGTCTTGTTGAACTTCATGGGCTTGTCTTGTGCCCATCTTTCCAGTCTGCCAAGGTCCCCCTGGATGGCATCCCCTCCAACATGTCAGCCACACCACACAGCTTGGTATCATTGGTGAACTTGCTGATGGTGCACTCAGTGCCACTGTCCATGTCACTGACAAAGATGTTGAACAAGCCTGGTCCCAGTCCTGATCCTTGAGGGACTCCCTTGAGGGACTCCACTTGTCACTGGCCTCCACTTGGACATGGACCCATTAACAGCCACTCTTTGGGTGTAGCTGTCAAGCCAGTTTTTAATCCACTGACTTGTTCATCCATCCAACCCATGTTGTGTGGGATGGTGTCAAAGACTTTGCTCAGTTCCAGGAAGATGATGTCAGTTGCTCATCCCTCATCTGTTGATGTTGTAAGCTTTTCATAGAAGGCCCCCAGGTTTGTCAGAAGGGGTTAGAGTGGCCATCACAAACATAGGCATCTCTACAAGTCTGATCGATTCCTCTCTCCACCTTTTTTCTTTACTGCACCCTGACTTTGTTGGTGATTCTCTTGTTACTTATTCTCTACTACTTTCTGTTACCAGGTGTTGTTTCCCTTACAGAGTTCCACTTCTCACATTCATTGCATAGCTTATGATTTTTGTTATTATTTTTTAAACGTGGGGTGATTCAATCTGTCTAGAACTGCTTAATGAGGGAAATGCACTCTTGATTTTAAACTGTTCTAGCAATCATAGAAGATAATAGTGATAGCTGTGGTGAATGATACCAAGTTAGAAGGGCAGCAGGGAAAAAAATGTAGAGATTTCTTTATCATCTTAATTTGTGCATAAGGTATGGAATACATCATTTCAAGAGCAGCCAAATACAAAAGATAAGAAACTGTCTTGTTGAGAGTCTGGTTTTGTCTTTACACTTTACGATAGAAGAAGCAGAGTCAAGGTAACTGAATGGATCCTATTGAATTGCATGCTCGTATTACATGCTCCATTACAATGAGTGACTGACAACACCATCAAACTGAAATTGCAAAGGCAACTGACATGCCAGCAGTGTGAAGTGCCATTTGAAATGTGTTTGCATCAGATAATCTTTTTGGTCATGAATTTTTAAGGAAATGCAGTGATTGCTTCTGGGTTTAAAGAAGCATTCCAGATCTGTCATGCATCCTATGTCACATCTCAAAGAGCAGCTTCATATTCACTGTCCTGTCTGCTAAAACCAGGGCACAGGCTATGAGTGCTTCCACTGCAAAACTCTTACCTTACCTTGTGGTGGGACAAAAGGAAATACTAGGGTGTTAATGCAATATATCTGAGGAATGCAGTTGTTTGGGATTTGAAGATGCCACTTGGTCCTACTTTTATTTAAAGCCCAACAGACTTGAAATTACTTGAAATGCACAAAAGTGCATTAGACATTCTTCTTTTTCAAAACACTGCTGTCCAGAGCTTCCTGCTGCATGATTTAAATATGAGCTTCTGTGAGGATTGCCACTTTGTCCCTAGATCTGAGGTGTTTTCTGGGACATTGATAGCTAAAATACTGCTTTGTGCAAGACTAATATAGGAAGAAAAAAAAGAGAGGGGAGGGAAGGATAAGTAGAGGTGATATGCACTATCTACTAGATGCACAGCTATTCTTTCTATGATGAAATGACCAGATTCATGGATAAGAGAACAGTACTCATCATTTTACTTTGAAAAATCTGCCTCTGTCCTTTCAAGATGAGAATATTCACCAAATAAGTATCTCATTTGTGCTTAACTGAGCAGAAGTACACATGGATACCATTCTCTATGCACACTCTTGCTCTTTCATATCACAAAAAAGAAAATGGATTAAAATGTGGTTACAGACCAAGAGCACACTCAAGGTTCTCTTTCAGATTTTCATAGTTTTTCTGTAAACAGTGTGTGGTAAGCTGCCCTTTCAACTGAATTGCTTTTGACATCTGCTCCACTACTCAAAACAGTAGATAGTGTAGTTTTGCACCAACAGGCTACATGTACAAACCACTTGTTATTTTTATTTGCTATCTCAATGTGGCAGGCATAGCTTCTGCACGAATGTGTATTTTACTTTGAGTCCACTTTTTTATCTTCAGTGTGACATGTAACTATTGAGTTTTGTCAAACAGGCAGTCACAGAAATCCTGTTAGGAAGAAGTATGATAATGTGCAGCACGAGTGCTGTGAGGGATGAATGTTGTACGTGGGAGTTCCAGTGGTGTAATGATGCATGGGAATTGCATGGCCAGCAGAGGTGCCAAGTGCATTGACAGGAAAACAGACACAAGCATATAGATTGTCAAATCTAGGACCAGCAGGCAAATCCAGAAGGATGCTCAGCAGTACCAATTCTTTGTGATCTGAGTGAGTCCTGTGTAAGGGAGTTTAGACCATTGGAGTGAAACTCTTTGATGTGTTTTCTTAGTAGAGAAACTTTTTTCCTCCTGTTTTAATTGAAGGGCTTTTTCAATCTAAGTAATATGCCACCTGCATTCCTGACAGACAGCAAACAATGTGATGTTTTGCACATCATAGACAAAATACAGATACACATACTTTTCATTGCTATGATGCTAGCACTGTTTTTCTGACATGGAAAATGCCACCTCATAAGCAAAAGGAATACTGCAAATATAACTGTAGGGTGCCACAATGCTGCCTCTGCCTTGCCTTTTCTCTCTCTGCCTACCTTTAGGAAGCTAAGGGATTTTTTGTACTCTTGGAGAGATTTGCATTTTTCTGTTGTTTGTGTACATTAATTGGTAAACTTACAACTGTTGCAGATTGTAGAGTGTCCCAAGGCTAATATTAAGATAACATATTTATTAAATGCTAAAAGATAAACAGATAAACATCTGTTATGTGTGCTGTTTCTTACTGTCAGTTACCTATGAGAACAGACCAGGACTGGGGCATTGACATTGCTGCCTCCTGCTGAGTTGAATGAAGGAAGAGGGAATGAACAGTTGTGGTGTTTTTATTCAGAAACAACTTGGGCTTCTATTGAAAATCCCACTCTTCCTCTGGACAGCTCATATTCATTATTGGTAGTGTATGTTAATAGGTGTTAATAAGCAAGCACACAAGTGTTTTTTTTTCCACAGAAGAATTGTTCTTTCCCATCTTACTTGCAGTTTGTGCTTACATTAACCATGATTAACAGTTCTGCAGACATGGGAATGAGTGCACAGGAAGGAAGGAAGGGCAGGTGACACTGCCAGCTTGCACAATTGTACTAGAAACAGGACAACAGTTAATAAAACTGGCATTGCCTTCATATTTTGCTGCTTAGAGTGTCAAAACCTCTCTCCCTCTCAGTGGGGCAGTGTCAAGGAGTAGAAAAGATCTTTGTACATTTTGGGGACAGCAAAAATAAAATCTCCCTGGTCCTTTGCCACAAGGGAAGGAAGGATGCAGAGGAAGGATGTGGTATGACTGCCTTCCGCCATATGTGGAGCATAGTGCTGGGTGGCTGCTGAGTGTCTGATCAGCAAATGCTGAAGTTACCAGTGTGCTGGAAGGACCTGGGTGGTTTTGTCCATCTTTATGCTCTTGTTTCCTATTTTCAGGCTTTTCTTCAGAGTCATTAGTGTAGGATATTGCCAGTTGTTAGTAATCAGGTTACTCTGGGAATCCTTCATGGGCTTTGTGCCTTATTCTGAAGCTGGAAAGTGTGGAAAATTCACTGGAACATGGATGGAGCAGAAGAAAGGGAGAACTGAGGGGTAGGAGGAGAGTAGCTGGAATGCTGGAGCAGATGGGATGGGACAGATGATGGTAGTGAGGAAGTATGAAGCACAAAAGCAATGCATAACACAAACTGTAACTGATAGAAAACAGAACAGACCTTTGGAGAGAAGCAGATATAGAGCTGAGCTGGCTAAAGGGACAGTGATGAGATTATAGGGGAAATAGGAAGAATGCAGAGACAGGAGGCTGAGGAAGGGAGCTGGCTAGCTTGTTTCATCATAGTCTAGCAAGACAGACTGTGAATCTGGAAATCGGGTATCTCTTCTGCATAGAATCAACCAGGTTGGAAGAGACCTCCAAGATCATCCAGTCCAACCTAGCACCCAGCCCTAGCCAATCAACTAAACCATGTGTTCATCTCAACTAAATTTTGGTCCCAAAAATGCATGCTCAGCCATGGTATTAGGAGAGATTGTTTCCTCCTGAAAACAACAAAAAGTAAATGTCGGTTATACACACAAACCTTAGCATGGAGAACTCTCTTATCCTACAGTCACACAGTAAATCCAGTATTACAGTGTGCTCAGCAGAGCCAAACCAAATATTTAACAAGGAAAGGAAGAAGCTTCAAGTGTCTGTTTGTGAAAGAGAGATGCTGTGGAAATAAATTAAAGGTTGGGTTGCTGATTTGCCCACTCTCTAAGGAATGTCCAGTATTTGCATGAAATTGAAGGTTAAAATACAAACAAACCAACCCAAAAGAAAAGTTGTCACAGAATTCTCAGCTGAAAATGAAATAAATTTGCTAGGGAAAGTGACTGTAGATTGAAAACCAAGTACCTGCATAATTCCACATGCAGTTGATCGCTCCAAAAATATTGATAACAGTTATCTTACTGATGACATTTGCTTTGTCTGACTGTGCTAGTAACCATAACTATCCTTTCCTCCTATTTCAGGTACAGAGAGAACTGGCTGCTGTCATTGCCTTGAAAGCAAGGAAGTCAGGTGAGTCAGGCTAGACTTCAGAGGGGATTTTGTAACGCTGTTATTTTTTGTCATTTATTGAAGTATATTAATTGTTATTGCTGTCTTATTAATGTGGGGAAGCAAAGATAACAAACCTCATTCCCCTCTCATCGGAGAATCTGTTTATATAGCACAATGCAATTACTGTCAAGCTTTGCTTCCCTTGCTTGTCACATCTAATGACCTAGCTGATAAAGTTAGACTGTTATGGTTGAATTTGAACTTGAGTCTTCTTCTGGCCAAAATCACCGCTTTCTCTGGGCTTTACAGAAGAAGCTTGTCCCTTTATTCGACTTTTAAGGCAAATATATTGATAAACTGCATGTGGTGAAGTGAGACTTGAATACATTTCTAGAGTGAAACAGTTGCCTTGATTTACTGGCATGTTTCCAAAGCCATTGAGGTCTCTGGGAGCATTTTCACTGAGCATCTTGTGTGATGTTCAATTGTTTTGCTAGAAATTGAGATCACAGAAGGTCTACTTCTTAAGCTATTTTCTGACCTGTTAATGGTATTGTGCCATGATGTCTATATCTGTCAGTGGCTTACAAGTATAGCATAAAAGTTACTGCATGCAACATACACACTATGCACAAGATGATATCTTAAACTGGAGACATGAAGAAGATGTGGCTGACATATGTGCAAATATTTCCTGTAAAAATGTAAGTATAACAAATATATTCTAGACAGTTGGATGCATTTTTATTGTTGTCTGAAAATGGAAGTATATCCACAGTCATCTGTAAATGTAAATCTGCAGAAAATAAACACAAATTTAGGTGTGATTCCAGACCTAAATCACTTCTGTGTAGGAACTTGGCTTCTGAAACTGCTGTAGTAGTTCATGATGTTAACACCCCTCAGCTGTTTGACCTTAATGGATATCACCTCAGCTCCACCTGAATGATAATGATTAAGCATGGAAATGTTTCTGCTGTGGCTCAGTGCAGAGAAAACCTGGCTGTTTTAAGGAAGGAATCAAGGTACTCCTGTTTTGCTGTAAAATGGGCTACGAGTGTAGTGCTATATATCCTTTTACTCAGGGCTTGGGAAGTTCTAAGAAATCTTTCTCTGCTTCTTGGCAGTTGTGTCAGCAAATACTACTATTGTTACTGGCAGCAAGTAGAGGCTCCATTCCCTAAATGAGTTGTTTTTTAACCTGATATAGCCTCTCATTTCCTTCTGGTGAATGACTACCTAAATGATTGTGTCAGTAGAAAATGGGATGGGGGCTGGATTAGGGATGAGCTGCAGCAGATGAGGGTTGGAAAAGTAGCTAGCTCTTGTAGTCTTCTTCATGCTAGAGAAACTGCAACCCACATTGACTATTTTAGATAAAAATCACAGCCTTAAATAAACAAGGCTTCCTATAGAGCTTTCAAGTGTGGACCAGCCTTTCCTTACACATTAATGTAAACAAAACCTTAGTTTTGAACAAGAGATACATCCTTAGTCAGTGTGACTAGTACATGCTTGTTGAGATTTGCATTTCTTTATGCCTCATCTTGGACAACTGTAAAAAAAATTGCTCCATGATCAGACACAACAATTTAAGTTAATGCCTTTACAACAGTAGGAGCAGAGTAAATTAGGGTTGGTTGATTATGCTTTCTTCAACCATTGCTGATGGTTGAATCCACAGCATAGCAATTACTGCTAGCAATTGAGCTATGGTATGTGCCTGGTGAAGTGAAGCATGTTTCAGAGAAAGCACTTCTGGAGCTAAAACCCACAGTGTCTTTCAAAGATACTGTTCTTCTAACCCTTTCCAAGACTCCATATAATTCCAGGAAATAAGCCAACAAAGATCAGACAGAGAATTTATTTTGGCATGCAGGAGTGGAACATAGCTGTTGGGCTAGCTGCCCTGAGTGGCTTCCAGGCTGATGTGAGTGGTGTGGGTGCCTGACTCGCCCACCTTGGGACATATGAGTGGGGACTGCAGTCATAGGCATGGTCCTAACCTGCTAGCTGGAACCTGCCTGTGGTGAGCAGTTGGTTCATTAACTGAAAGTTTTCCTGGAGCTCAGTAACCTAAAAACCAAAGCTGTTGTGCGGAAGTTCCCATACTGTTTTTGATGGTTTGGTGGTTTTTAAATTACAGGGTTTCAGAGTATTTCCTCTAGATAGCTGGTTAGCTCTACCAGCAAGAGAGAGAAAAAAAAATGAAGCATTTTTGCTTATTGAAGGGATTGTGTAATTTGTTGCTGAATTACTTCAATTTCTGAATATACCTCTGCCCTTAAAGAAGCACTTCACAGTGATTTAATTGTACTAGATAAAACTGGCTGATTAAAGCTTTCATACTGCAGCAGTCTAGGACCATTGTGGTAATTTCTGGGTTGCATTGTATGAAAAGTGCAATACAAGCACACAAACACCACAGCTCCTTCTGCAAGAGGTGAAGAGCATCCAGCTAAGAGGATAGTTTGCTTGCTTTGAGGGAGAAAATGCTGCCTGGGTGACACAGTTTATTTTTGCTTAAATTAAGCTCAGAATTGCTACATGGTGTATGAGGAGCAGTAATTATAACTATTTGCTACATGGTATAGGAGGAGCATGGTATATGGCAATCATTAATTGCAACTATTTCTTGGGCCCTAATGGTTGTTTCAGAGATTTAGACACTGTTACCTACTGATAAAAAAAGCCAAACAAATGAAACAAAAACAACAAAAAGAAAACCCCAAAACAACCAAACAAAAAACAAAGCTACAACAAAAAACACCCTTAGATAAAAAGTAGAGCTGAACCTGCCATGGAGTAGAGCAGTGTACCAAATTCTTAGCAGTATCAGGTCTGACTTGATGGACAATGTTGGCTACCAGAAGGCATAGAGTCAGTATGATATGGGGGAAGAATGCCTTTCCCCAGAGGTGTTCTGCTTTGATTGTGGGGTGGAAGAATAAGAGAAGCACATAAAGGACAGCTGGCTGGAGGAAGAATGCAGAACCTGAATAGTGGAAAACTTATGTGCTATGAAGGAGAGCTCTGTTTTCATACTCAGATGCATACTGCAAGTATACACCCACACTCCAACAGCAAGGCATAAGACAATAGTTACCTGAGAGCACTCATGCAGAGGGAGCTGGGGATTTTTACCCTCAAATGAAACAAACAAACAAAAAAAGGCTAAAATTAATGTGTGTAGTCCTGAAGCTTTGATGGGCTTCAGTAATATTGTTGACTAGAAAGCACATCTATATTTCATTGGGCTAACGCTCTTGTGATAAAGGTGACCTAAGAGGGGGAAATGAGCTTGTGCATTTCTTAGTGGCTTACAAAAATCCATTCCAATTGTTCTTGCTTAACCTTAGAAATAAATAGATTAAATTGTCTTTCTGCCTTGGTAAAGGATCTTGGGGAAGCAGGTAGCTGGAACAGAAGAGAACTTTGGTTTTAATTGTAGGCATTTGGCGTGAGAATGACTGTGTTTGTTTATACCTTGGTGGCTCCTAATGGCTTCTGTGAATACGCTGAAGCATAACAGAAATTCACCCTTGTGTCTGAAGGTTTACACGGGTTGGCATTTATCTCAATTGCTTGTCATGGCTCATGACATGTTTCTTCTGTGTTAGAGATGGTGGCTAAAACAAGGATAAAAAGCTGCAAATAGCCTAAGGCTGGAGGCTTTACCCGGTGGCGTAGCTACATAAGTACATCTGAACCCATCAAAATCTGTCAGGTAGATGCTCTGGACTGGTGTTCATGCTACCCACAAACAAGATGTCTTTCACTTCTGTGCATCAATGTAGCTGCACCTCATAGCATCATCCAGCAACTGCCAATGTTGTAGCTAAAAGAACTGTAACTTTATTTGTGCAAAGAGTGATTGGTAAGAGCATGGCTCCAGTCTTTGTGTTTCTGGGGCTAACCAGGATATCTCTGACAGTATTTTGATGAGGTAGAAAGAAGGTGACTGCATCTTCTTTCAAGGCATTGAGGGAGTAGTGGCAAGGCAGCCACGAAAGCTCTGGTGCTTGTGTGTGTGTTCTAGTTTAAGAATGATACTGTGGTTTACACACTCTCACTGAGTTTGCAGATCACACCAAACCAGGTGGCTGTGTCAATCTGTGAGAGGTCAGGGAAGCTTTACAATGGAATCTGGGCAGATCAGACTGATGGGCCAAGGTTGGTTGTATGAGGTTCAATAAGGCCAAGTGCCAGATCCTGCACTTGGGTCATAACAATGCATAGGTTAGCTACAGGCTTGAGCATGTGCAATTGAAAATCTGCAGTCTGGAGAGATACCTGAGGGTATTGGTTGATAGTTGGCTGAATATGAGCCAGGTGGCTAAGAAAGCCAATGGCATCCTGGCTTGTATTAGAAACACTGGCCAAAGCAACTGGGAGATTATCTCAGTGCTGAGAGATCCCTCTGCTCAGCACTGGTGAGGCCACACCTGGAATATTGTGTTCAGTTCTGGGCCCCTCACTAGAGGAAGGACATTGAGGTTCTGGAGTGTGTTCAGAGAAGGACAATGAGGCTAGAGAAGGGCCTGGAGCACAAGATCTGTGAGGACATCTGAGGGAGCTGGGGTTGTTCAGTCTGGAAAAGATGAGGCTGAGGGGAGACTTCATCACTCTCTACAACTTCCTAAAGGTAGGTTGGAGCAAGGAAGGGGCAGCCTCTTTTCCTTGAGTCAAGTGACAGGACTAGAGGAAATGGTTACAAGCTGTGCCAGGGCAGGTTCAGGATGGATATTAGGAAATACTTCTCCACTGAAAGGGATAGCAAACATGGGAATGGGCTGCCCAGGGCAGTGGTGGAATCACCATCCCTGGGGTGTTGAAGTGGCATGTGGGCCTGGTGCTTAGGGACATGATTTAGTCTTGACCTTTCAGTGCTGGGTTGGGGGTTGGACTGGATGATCTTTAAGGTCTCTTCCAACAAGATATATACACTGTGATTCTATTAGGTACTTTTTTTGGTCATGCCTTTCTGAAGTTGACAAATTCCTATCCATTGATTTTCTTTTTTTTTTTAATTTAAAGAGTATTTTTGTAGTAAGGATTTTTGCAATAATGATTTTTGCAACATAGTAACTTTATATTTGAGGTCTTCTGGATTACTTCCACCTTGTTCTGACATACATGCGTGCATATCAACCTTTCCTCTTTTGTACTGTGTCTATCAGGACTTCTAGGGCATAGGATTAAATATGAATCAGTAACTGAGGCTTGAGCTTTACTGACAAGAATGAAAAGCAAACCGTGATCAGCTATTCATTCTTCCAGCCCTTGCACCACCTCTACAGCCCTGCTGTCAGCTCTGACTGTGTGACTCCACTTGAACACGCTCCAGGCAATGTCAGCTTGGTTAAAAACATGAAAACAGCTAGGCTGGGTCAGGTTAAAAGTCCACCCAGCTCCAATCCTGCTGTGAGTGATGAGTAAGGGATGTTTAGAGCAGAGAAACAAAGCAAGTACCAACAGTTGTTCTTATGATGTGCATGCTCAGCATCTACCAGTCTGTGCTAGAGGGATTTTGCTGTGCCCACACTGTTGTACTAGGTAGTCCTTGGTGGACCTTGTCCCCATTAATTTATTGAATCCTTTTTTCAGCCTGCTTATACTTCTGACCTTCATTGTCTCTTGTGGTGGCAAGCCCCACAATTCATGTGGTACCTGAAAAGGCATATTGCATTGTTTGTCTTAAACGTGTCCCCCATGACCCTCACTGTGGGTTACCTTACAAAGGTAATGGACAGTGGTGAATAATCCATTCCCAGTTCATCATCACACTATTTAAGGATTTTGTGCACCTCTATCATAATCCTGGGAGTTGTTTCATTTCCAGGTTAAATCACTACTCATTCCTCATACCAAATCTATTCCATTAAATCTGATCAGCTTTGACACATTTATTTTATTATTTCTGAGATGGGGCAGCCAGAGCATCATGCAGGATTGCAGCTGAAGTTGGCAGAAAGTGAGGCTGGCAGCTTCTTATCAGGGTGGGGAGGTGGAGGGATATGGGATGGAGCCCAGTAAGACCTTTTTGGCAGTGTAAGGCTGTTTTATCAGCTTGGTTAAGTCAGGAAACGGCATCTTTATCATTCAGCCCTTTCTCCCAAGTAGCATGGATCCTGTGAAACTTCGTGGTAGCTTTGCTCCACAATAGCTAGCACAGACTTTGTCGTTTGATGCTATCTCAGTGTGCTGTGTTATGTCAATACTTCGTTATTTACTTGTGGAACAGAGTTGTTGTATAGGCAATGAAAATCATTATGAATTTGAATCAGATTTGTACACATGCTTGAAAAATGAGGTTACAAATTCATGGTCTAAGGTATTTGCAGGTCAGTATTGTGCTTAAATCTCAAACTTACTCAGTAACCTTTGAATTTACAGGTTTTGTAAACAAACAGATATAGTATCTCCAGTGTAAAGAGTGCCCTGTTCGTTGTCATTCACTTTGTGCCACTGGATAAGGGCATAAAGAGGGATGGAAAAAATTGCTGTTGTTTATGGAATCAGGTGGCAGTCATGTACCAGAGGGATATGCATTTTTCCTTGTGGAAAAACTGAGAAAGTATGGAGAGGCTAATATTTGTAGGATCTTACTGCTTTCCTGTGTCTCTTTATGACTCACTTCAGTAGGCTTGTTTACCTGACTTGAGTAAAACTTTATTTCATTACAATTTAAAATTCCTCCAAGCATCCATTCCTCTAAAGCAAGGAATAAGAGTTCTGAAAGTGTTACTAATAACATTCATCTTGGAGAAATGGCCGGAGTGGAAGTGCAGGAGTGTCATGCTTCTGGTATGTCTCAGTAACTTTTACTTCTCTTGTGCCCATCAAAATGTAGCTCAAGATAAAAGCTGCACCGTGAAAATGTAGCCAGCAATATTTTCAGTAACGTTGTGCTTTAAGGATTTAGTGCTTTGAACTCTATGTGGTCCTCAGCAGCCTGATCTGGTTGGAAGTGTGCCTCCTCACTGCATAGGTGTTGGACAGATAACTTTTTGAAGGTCTCTGCCAACCCAATGTGGTATTTGTTATGTTGGCTTCTCTAAGCGATCCTTTTAAAATGTTTTATACCTTGCTGAAGGCTATGCCCACCCCTAGGGACCAATGTCTTGTTGTATGACAGTACTCCTGTGATCAGGCATGCCAAGAAAGCAGCAGCACTTTGGAAGGATAGGATCAGACCCTGCCTAGGCCTGAAGAATTGTCTTGGTTGATCAGGAACAGAGCTACAGAACCACAGAATTAACTAGGTTGGAAAAGACCTTTGGGATCATTGAGTCCGACCTGTCACCTAACATCCTCTGATTAACCAAGCCATGGCACTAAGTGCCTCATCCAGTCTCCTTTTAAACACCTTCAGGGTGGGTGACTCCACCATCTCCCCGGGCAGCCCATTCCAATGCCAGTCACTCTCTCTGTGTAGAGCTTCTTCCTAACATCCATCCTAAACTTGCCCTGGCACCGCTTGAGGCTGTGTCCTCTTGTTCTGTCACTGGTAGCCTGGGAGAAGAGCCCAACTGCCCCCTGGCTACAACCTCCTTGCATGTAGTTGTAGAGAGCAATAAGGTCTGCCCTGAGTCTCCTCTTCTCCAGGCTGAACACCACCAGCTCCTTCAGTCACTCCTAGGGCTGTGCTCCAGTCCCCTCACCAGCCTTGGTGCCCTTCTCTGGACATGTTCAAGCACCTCAACATCTGTCTTAAATGGAGGGGCCCAGAACTGGACACAGTACTCAAGGAGTGGCCTAAACAGTGCTGAGTACAGGGGCAGAATGAACACTGTGAAACATGCACACAGTGCTCTGCTGTGCCATGGCTGAATTGGTGATCACTTGCTTTGTGCCCACCCCGGGCAGTCCTGGGGGTAGGAAGTGTTCTGAACAACATCAGTGAATGGACCTCACCAGCCTTTGTGTATCTAATAGCTTATGTAAATAGAATGGACACTGAGCCTTGGAAGAAGATGGAAAAGAGCTCTGAAGTATTTCTGGAGTGATTTAAGTCAAAAGAGATTTTGGCACCTTATAGCCTGTTTCTGATGCTGTTGCAGAACTTTGGCCTTAGTTCTTTTAGTGATGTGTCCTTATACATAGGCACTTGCATAGAAGAAACAAGCTATGCAGAATGGCTACATGGATGACAGATGTTCTGCACATCCACAAAAAGAGGTTGCATGGTAAGGTTGAAAAGATATTGCTTGTGAAAAAATACCCAAGTCAATGTTTTGTTTCCAGTGCTTTGGGAGAGGCATTTACAGAGAGTTCACAGAATTTATTCAGAGTCCTCTTTGTTTCCTGCTCCTTTCCTGGCCATGCCCAGAGGACATTTCCATGTAACAGAGGGGTGTTTCACTTTGCACCAGCCTGCTCAGTGGCTGCTTTTACCTCCTTGTCTGATCAGTTCTCAGCAATCATTTTCCTGTGCCTGCTGATCGCGTAGTGGACTCTTCACCACTCTCCCAACATCTCATTTCAGGCAAACATTACTAAAGATGCATTCACTGTCACTTGTGCATGATATTTAAATTTAAAAGAATCCTGAGAATGAATGTCTTAAAGCATTGGGTAAAATGCCATCGAGGCATTTTCCTTGAGCTACTGTTGCTACAAAGAACATCGTTTCTGTCTGTTCCTGTAGTAATCCTACAGTGCTTGCAACTCGTTTTCCACTTCTTTCCTCTTGATAAAAAAAGATACGAGTTTGTATGTTAACAAAGTGAGTGCAAAATGTGACTTTTCCCTTGTACCTGTCACACAGTGCCAGACACTGAAAACTAAACTTCTCCTGACTGCGTTTGTCAACAGCAGTTGATTATCTATTAAAAAACGTCTCCTCTGTTTAGCCAGAGATGTTTTACAAGTTCTGTTTTTCTAGTGGATGACCATCTTGGATGAAACACAGGCCTTCAAACCCAGATAAAAGGCTTCAGTTCTGATAAACAAATAAGCAGAACTTCCTAACAGAACCGGTTGTATGATAATGTGAAAAGAACAGCAGCAAAAGCTCCCTGCCATAATCCTGGGTTGGGAAATATCATTTGCCTTACTTAGTATGCTCCTTTTTCTAATTTACAGTGGCTGTATAACACAGGCAGGCCTGAGACTCGTTAAAACTGAAGTTTGTCCTTCCTGTGATCATTCAGATGCAGTGGAAGGGAACGATGCCTTAATGCTGTGTGGATCAGCAAGACCAAATCTACATCTGTCAGCCTCCTTTCTTACCACACTGGCTTTGCTCTGTTTAGATTGCAAATTCCTACTCTTGCTGTTATCTATTCCTTTTGATAAACTGCAATGAGAGGAAATGCTTTTGCATCATTTTTGGGAGTCCTGTTTCCTATCTGAGAAATGGCTTGTAGCACTAGGACCCTTGGGAACTTATTTTACTGCGGGGGAAACTAGACCAGCATAATGAGTACCCTCTGTGTAAATTCAATATTGGTTCTACCTAAGGTCAAGCAGAAGTTAATGACCATTTTTTACATACATAAATCAGTTAGGAAACCAACATTGCATTTCATGCTTTTGTAATTTTAAAAAGAAATAAAATGCTGGAGTGATGTATGTTAAATTGATGTAAACCACAAGGCATAAACCCCATGAATCCCAAACTCGTGTTTGAGAGAGAGAAAGTGGCATCACTGTTGCTTGTGCAATAGTCCATTCCTAGCTTACAAGCACCTTCATTCTGCCCCTTGCAAGCATTCTACATGCTTGCTGTGCTTCATTAGATGCAGAGGTGCTGAACAATGCTGTAAGCATCTAAATCTGTCTTTAATGTTTTTTTGCATTTTCTTTGTTTCTTTAATTAGCTGATTTACTCAGCTGATTGCACAGCTGTCTGGGCAACACCCCCCAGGGGCCTGCCAACTGTTTCACAGATATGTGGTGTACTCAGTCGAGGGAAATCTGTATGATAATTTGCATATATATATGTATGCAGAAATAGTGGGAAGGAATGAGAAAGCTTAAAGGCAATTTTTTGTGTTTCAAATAAAAGGAAACATGTTAAGCATGAGCTTAAAAAAGCTTTCTCTTTCCAGTAATCTCTGGGAAAAGATTACAGTTTCATGGTAAATAAGGAACCATTTCCCAGTTGGAGGGTTTTATTCCTGGGATTATCACTCTTCTTTTCTGGAGCTTTTTTTTTTTGTTCTTGTTGTTGGTTTTCCCACTTTAATCTGGAAGTAGGATTTAGAAAATAGAGAATATGCATGAATACCTGGTCTGGCATAAAATAGTTCTCAAGTCTGAAGTTAGTAAAGCATTTACTTGCTACTCATCTTTCTTTCCCCCCTTCATCATTTGTGCCTTTTTACATAACCTACAGGCACTGGCTTTTAGTTTCCCCAGCGGTATCAGTATGAGCTGTTCACTTTTTTCCACTCTGATAAATTAATAAGCATCAGCAAACATTATAACACTGTCAAACAGCTCAGAGCTGCTGCAGTAACCATGCTCTGCGGAGCTCACTGCACACCCTCCACAAAGAGAAACAAGGGATAGAGCAGTCTCCAATTTTTCCAAAATTAACCATGTAGGTTTCCAAAAATTAGCTTTGAAGTATGTGATTAAAAGGGGAAAAAAAGACTCTTAATTTCTGAACAGCTTCATGCTAACGAATTCCCTTAGGGGGAAAAAAACCCAGACCCAACCTGAACAAAAAACTACCGCCACCAAAACCCATGTACCCCTCCAAAAATTTGAGATACAAGAAGGATGCTAAAAGTTGTGAGCCTCCCAGCTGCTGCTGATAAATCAACTGCCAGAGGCTGCTGGCAGTTCAGAGCACTGCAGCCTACCTCCAGGAACATTCGTGCAGATACCCGAGTTGTTTTCAACAGTGATGGTTTGACAGGGACAGAAAAATGGGCTATAACCATCCAGCATGGATAAGACTATGAAAATCTGTTGGCTTGTCAAATAAAGCTCTTCTGTTCAGAGGTAGGCTTTTTACCACTTCCAATGTGATGTGTATCTCCTAGCTGTAGAGGGCATGTAGGTGCCTTCTGCTTACAGACTAGAAAAAAGAGATGCATAAATGAATTTTGATCACACAGTACTGAAAAGATTGAAGTCTTACAAAGGGCAGAGTGTTTTGATGTTCTGGGATGCTAAAAGGTTAAAGAACAACACTAAATAGTAAATGAACATCCTCATTTGAAATGAAGGAGCATCCTTCAAAACATGAGGGACAGCCTTAAGGGTGACTGAGCTTTGTAGGGCGAGCAGAGCTGCCTTGGCAGCAGCTGTGGAGACAACGAACTCCTCATCCAGCCCAGACTTTGCAGGTCAACCTGCCAGTGTCTGCAGCTGGGATCTTGCAGGATCCGGCTGCTCTTGAGGCTTTGCCTGAGGGTTTACAACATGCTAAACAAATTCAGTCTTGGGAACAGCCTAGGGCAGTGTAGAGAGAAACTGCCTGTCTGTGAAGGGCGATGTTTATGAGCTTCACACCCCCAAAACAGGTAGGCAGTCCTGGTCCTGCGGTTGTACTTCACAGCAAACTCAAAGGCTGAAGCCGGAGTTGTGAGGCACAAGGGGTCTAGCAGCAATGGCAGCATGCAGAGTACCATGGCCACTGCTCTGTCTGCTCCCTGAGGGCCCTGTTCTCAAGAAGGACATCCAACGAGACAGGTTAAAAAGAATTCTTTGCCAGTCTGCAAACCCCAAATACTTTATGGTGGTACAGAGAGGGAATAGTATTCAGTTAGGGAGTCTCCTTCTCTGGAGCCTTTCAAGACCCATCTGGATGCGTTCCTGTGCGACCTAAGCTAGATTGTATGGTCTTGCTCTGGCAAGGAGGTTGGACAAGATGATCTATGGAGGTTCCTTCCACCCCCTGACATCCTGTGAAGTGAAACAGCCAGCACTGCTAGGGAGTCAAATTTGCTGTCTGTCCTGGATGTCCCTGCCTGCTATGAAGCAGCAAAATGGTTAACCGTGACGTCAGGTCCTGTCTTAAGCATTTAAATAATTAGCTTTCGGAGTTAACACCCTATTAAGCCAAAGGGAGGAAGTTCACACCTCTCCTGGTGTTATTGTTCCAGTCTGGCTGGCTGCAGCAGCAGAATGAGCTACTGCCTTGGTTTGTGTTGTGAAGGTTATCTTTGCAGCCAGAAGGGCAGAAAGTGGAAACATCATTTACAGAAAAGGAAGAAAGCACAATGCAGCAAAACCTCTGGGAAGATTGCAGTGCTGCGGGTTCCAGGAGTTGGTTTATGTGTGGATTATTTTTTTAACTGTCCTTTTTGCTCTCAGTTGCATTAAAATTCTGCTATATTGAATAAGACAAAGTATTTAAAAAAATGTACATTACTGCTCCTTAAAAATCTTACTTCTCAAGCACAATTAATGTATCTTCAAGTTTGGGGGCATAAAGAACAATATATGTGGATATACTGATGTAAGGGCAATACTGGGGAGATACTACTCTCTGGGTAGCCCTGGCAGGATTCTACCATAGGCAGGAAAAGTTCCATAGTACTGCAGGTGGCTGTTGTGACCCTCACTGCATGCCAGTCTGCCTGAGTCCTTTAGCATGGCTGTAATACTCGGAGGAAGACAAATCCTTTCTATGATGGTTTGGGAGTTACCTGTCCCCCCGCTCTTATGAAATCACCCAGAATAGACTCAGATGGCTGGAAGTGAAGGAATGAAGCTTTATATTCACAGTTTAGCACAATATACAAACAGATATTTACAATATTTACAGCTACATACAGAAATAGACAAGTCAAAGACAATAAAAACCCACAATACCCCTCCCAGAAATCAGAGTCCCCAAGAGGAGCTCCCAGCCACCCTTCCGTCTTCTTTCTGCCCCTCTACCTTATCCCAGAGTTTGCTTTACATGTAAGGGGAGTTTGGAGGATTGGCAAGGGAGCTTAGAAGCAGAAAGATTAGTTACACAGAAGCAGCCCAGGGATAGACACACACAGACTCTGAGAGACAGAGACATGCACACACACTGTCTTATCTCTGTTTGTGTACTTGCTTTTATACATCTCAGCAAGCCTATGAGTGAAGTAGACATCACCATTGTTTCCTTTTCACAGCCTGTTATCTAATTTTTCTCATTAAAATACTCCAATTTGTCTCAAACTAGTACACTTTCCAGTGTCTTTGAACTCTGTAGTGTGGCAGTAAAAGCAGGGCACCACTGCTGGCTGGTGTTGGCACAAAGGATGTGTTGAGTTCCAGTGTTAGCAATGGTTATGTTCTCTGTCCCTTCCCAGCTCTGTGATGGTTGATTCTGCTGAGGTAGTTAGTACCAAATGATTTACTCTTGTGTTTTTCTTTCATAGTTATTTTTTCTGATGATTTAGTGAGCTGAAATGGGATTACTAATGGACAAGGCTCTCCCCCACAAGAATTTTCTGTTCCAAAATTAGTTTATAGAAGAATCTGCTAGCAAAATCTCAGCTTTGGTCCATGGGGACACAAGGAACTTGGATCAGATGATGGGCCTTGTGATACTTAAGCAACCATAAAAAAATCAACATTCTGGAATTCCCTAGGCTAATTTGCAAATGGACACATTTGAACTGCGCATTTGCAAGTTAATGCTCATTTAACATCTTTTTCTTTCCTTCATGGTGACCTCTTCTCCAAGGAGGAGAAATGCTGCAGGCAGAAAAGGGAATTGGTCACTTTTGTGTTTCACTGCATTTTTTAACTCCCTCTGGTTTCAAGCCTGAGCCCAAATGTAGGATAGACATAGATCAGGGCAAACCACCTTTGCCTTTCCCTGGTGCTACTGCTTTGGAAGACGTGCTGGGGTATTCACATTTGTGAGCCAAGCTAGGTTTGTGCTGGTGGAGAGAGAGAGGTTTGGCACAGCTCCAAAGTTCACAACTTTTTTTGTGAGTCTATCAGAGTTTTAAGGGAAATGCCCCAGCATCAACAGTTGCCTGGGAAATACTTTCCCATCCCACCCTACCCTTCCGCTCGCTTTTCCTGCAGCTGAATTTGCAACATCAAGCCTTTTCATTAAAAAAGTAAATGGGCAGCTTACACCAAGTGGTAAATTACCTTTGAGTTCCTTTAGTTTATGACAGAAATTGTATTGTGTGCACAGGAGCCCAGGAGGGCAGCGCCTGGGATCATTCAAGAGGCGTCTGTGAGTGGTTCTAAGGTTAAGAGAGGCACACTGTGCATAGCAATGCAGCAGTTGGTGCCTTAGGTGTTTGTGACAGTTCCCAGTAGCAGAAATCTCTGAATACACTTGAGTATTTTAAGAAATGTGTGGGCATTTTTTCTGTATTTATAGGCAAAGCATGGAATAGCCTTTTCATACAGAAAACAAGTAAATATAACTAAGAGCTGTTATTTGCCCCTGTGGCCACTCCAGCCTTTGAGGGAGCATGTTCTTGTGATGGAGAAAAAGGTATGAGATTATGTGATTCCTAGAGCATTGTTTCTTGAGTGTAGTTAAATGGTTCAGTTGTGGCTTATCCAGTTATGGGTCAGGATAAGAGGCAGAGAGGACACAAAAATCAAGTTTGTGATGGAAATTTCACAAAAAGGAGGCCAACTGCTCCCTCTTTCCCAAGAGGGCTGCAAGAATGTCAGTGTGAGGTCTGGGATTATTTTTTCCTTTAAGAAAATATTTACTGATTCTTTTCTGCATTCCTTACACAGTCTAAACAACATTAAAGCCAAGATCTGGCTTTGGATTGTGAACTTTTAAAGGCTTTTTTGGAACTGAGCTGTGAAATTACTGGTAAAAACAGCCTCTTAAGTTTGGTTTTTTTCTTAAACACTTTATTTAGGGCACATAAAAACTGAGGTAATTTTCTCATTGTCTTAAATACTGCTCAGGCTAAACTTTTTTAGCACTCAAGGCTACCTGTATGATTTGGGGTTGTGGACACACATCATCTTCTCTTTGCCTGTGTTCTGGGTGAAAGGTATTGCTGCCCTCAGCCCTGGGTGTTTGCTGCTTGACACTGATTGCTCATTCAGATCATCTACTTGCTAATCAGCCAGTCCAGCCAGGTTAGCAATGTGATGCTGCTCATTGAAGGTCTGCCTGCTTGCTTTGATTGAAGATGCTTTGGGGTGCTTGCCCTGGCACTGGTCAGGGAAGACGACACTTGTAACAGAGGCCAGCAACAAGAAGCCAGTTGACAGCCACTAACCTTTCCCCTGGCACAGCTGTTTGTGGAGCTCACATCTGCTCAGGCTTGTCAGAAAAGCTGGCTGGATCAATGAAAATCACTTAAACCTAGACCCGTGGTCTTGTAACTAGCAAGGTGCCACTCCTCTAAATACCATGATTAATAGCCAGTGTCTGAGGGGATATTTTGCTCATCAGAGGCTACAGCAAATTGATTTTGGGAGAAATCAGGAAAGTGAGAGTTGGGGAAATGTTTATGTTAGCACAGCCACAGCAATTTGCAGTTGCTCAAGCAAACATTTTTTTATCATTCATTAACACCCTCTGGAAATGCATAATTTGTGGCTCATGCTTGTGGTTCTAACTAGTGTTTGACAAATGGATATCCTGAACCCTTTGTGTCTCCCACAACAGCAGGGGGTAGAATGAGGTCATGCACATGTAGAAGAGGAGGCACCTCATTGCTCTCTTCAACTACCTGAAGGGAGGCTGGAGGGAGGAGAAGGCCAGCCTCTTCTCCTTGATGACAATTGAAAGGACTATAGGAAATGGTTACAGGCTGTGCCAGAGGAGGTTTAGGCTGGATATTAGGAGATAATTATTCACTGAAAGGGTTATCAAACACTGGAGTGGTCTGCCTGCTGTCCCTGCAGGTGTAGACCTGGCTGTTAGACACATAGCTTAGTGTTGACCCTTCAGTGCTGGATTGAGGTTTGGGCTCTATGACCTTCGAGGTCTCTTCCAACCAGATGCACCCTGTGATTCTCTCTGTAAGAGGATGGGGCAGCTCTGGGGCAGGAAGACTGGGAGCTGAGTTACAAGGAACAGGACTGCACAGTGCCCCAGCCTGGTTGGGTGCAAGCCCTGACCTGCACTAGGGAAGTAGAGGCCACACAGGGCCATTGAGGCAATCGCTTTGGTTTTCCAGCCTGGGGCAGATATATACCAATGTCTCAAGGACGTTGTGGTTTTGCCTAGCTTTAAATGCTGCTGGGATGTAATCCCTGTTACACATTCCCTTTATACATGCCATGTGTTATAGCTATAGACTGACCCTGTGTTTTCAGCCTTCATCTTAAATTTCAGAGGTTGACTGGAAAAGTGATAACAGATTTTAAAATGTTGAATGGAATAAACTGTAGTGACAAAACTACTCCTCCCCCCCCCCCTTATAATTATGTTTTTATTCTTTTTTCCCCAAATAGCATAACTGTGGGGGAAGAAGGAAGAATTATACCCTATATGACATAGCAATATTATCAGAAATCATAGAATGATTTAGGTTGGAATGAACCTCAAGGATCATCCACCTCCACCCCCCTGCCATAGGCAGGGACACCTCCCACTACAACAGGTCGCTCAAGGCCTCATCCAACCTGGCCTTGAACACCTCCAGGGAGCGAGCAGCCTCAGCCTCCTTGGGCAACCTGTGCCACTCTCTCACCACCCTCACTGGAAAGAACTTCTTCCTAACATCCAGTTTAAATCTCCCCTCTGCCAGTTTAAACCCATTACTCCTCATCCTGTCATTATAAGGCCTTGTCAGTAGTCCCTCCTCAGCCCTCCTGTAGGCCCTGTTCAGATACTGAAAGGCCACGACAAAGCCTCCTTAAACCTTCTCTTCTCCAGGCTGTACAGCCCCAACTCTCATAGCCTGTTCTCATAGCAGAGCTGCTGTAGCCCTCTGAGCATCTTTGTGGCCTCCTCTGGACTCACTCCAACAGTTCCATGTCCTTCTTGTGCTGGGGGCTCCAGAACTGCACACAGGACTGCAGGTGGGGTCTGACGAGAGCAGAGCCAAGGGGCAGAATCCCCTCCCTTGCCCTGCTGCCCACACTGCTCTTGCTGCAGCCCAGCACACAGTTGCTGTCAGGGCTGCACTCATATTGCAGGCTCATGTTGAGCTTTTCATCAACCCAGACCCTCAGGTCCTTTTCCACAGGGCTACTCTCAGCCATTCTCCTGGAGTTCTGCTTGGGATTGCACCAACCCAGGTGCAGGACCTTACACTTGGCCTTGTTGAATGTCATGAGGTTGGCCTGGGCACAGCTCTCCAGGCTGTCCAGGTCCCTCCTCTCTAGCACTTGATTCCTCTGCCCATGTTGCTGACAAAGATGTTAAACAGTGCTGGTGCCAGCATTGACCCTTGAGGGATGCCACTTGTTACTGGTCTCCAGGTGGACATTGTGCCCTTGATCACCACTCTCTGCATGTGACCATCCAGCCAAGTCCTTATCTGGCAGTTCTCCACCCATCAGGTCCATGTTTTTCCAGTCTGGTGACCAGGATGTCATGTGGGACAGAGTCAAATGCCTTACTCATGGCCAGGTAGATGATGTCAGTTGCCCTTCCTTTATCCACCGTTGCTGTGACTTCATCATAAAAAAACCCTTTATCATAAAATAAAACTTGAGCTGCTTCAGCTCACAGACATAAGATGAAACAGGATTGGTGGTCCATGTCTGAAAACACTGTGCTGTGGGCTGTGACTGTTCAGACGTAGCCTGATGACCAGCTTAGGTGCCATGGGGTGAAAGAGAAAGGTGGTGGAAAAGAAGAAAGACATAAGCAAGCACACAAGCTGCTCATCCATCAAAGCCACGAGCTTGGCATCACTCAGGAAATGGATTTGCCAGCTCTTTTGCTTCCAGGATGCTTTTATTGTCACAACTGCTACGGTTATACTGGCAAATCATTCAATATGTACACAAGATTGATGACATTTCAGTGTGGTGCTTGTAAGTAAATAAGTATGGTGTAAGGTAAAGTCACTTCTCAGGTGTTTCATTGGTTCTGACCCTCCCAACCTGCCACATGTCAGATTTGAGAATGGCTTGAGGTCTTAATGACCCACTGAAGTGTAGCAGGTGGGTGTGTTGGCTGGAAGGGTATCTTGGGCTATAGCCAGTAAAACAAACTACATACAGCTATAGCTATTTGCAGTGTGGAAGCCTGATGTGTCTCTTCAAAAGCAGCCTTTGTGTCTTTAGTTAGGGAAACTGATATTTCTGGCTTCTATCTGCCTAGAGCTTACATCCGAACCTGTTTTTCCTGTGAAGTCTGGCAAAACTCACTGGCATTAAGAAATGGTAGTTAAGCAAAGTTACTGTTATCTCTTAGTGTGCCAACAGTGAGTAGCCTTCAGCAGATCATGTTCTGCTACCAGTTGTTTCCAGAGGTGACTTCTGTGAATAGTAGTGGTGTTTGTTAAGGTCCAGATCACTTTGCTTGTAAAGAATTTCCCAAGGCTGAGGTGAGAGATGAATCGGTTTATTTTGTCCAGTCTGAACTGACCTTCTTCTTCTTGCAGCATAATGAAAATAAAGGGATGGCTGACTTTTGAATTCTTTAGGAGTAATTTCCCTAGGGAATGGAAAAGTGGAGCTTCCTTAAATGCCACCATTTTACGGGACTAAGAGTAGGCAGACTGTAGCTGTTTGGTACTGTGTTTTATTTCCTGGAAAAAATAAGGTGTACCTTATTTATTTGGGATTTGTCCAAACCCAAGAAGGTAAACCTTGCAGGATTGGTCCAAAACCACTCAGAGAGTTAACTCAAAAGGTAAACTTAGAACAAGGTTTCTTGAATGATTGTCTTATGTGATCTAAACTGGACTATGGTACTTTGCTGCTGCTTCTGATTTAAACCTGCCTGCTTTTAATACATCCTCTCTTTCTCATTTTAGCAATTCATCAAAGTGAAGAAAACAATGGTCAAGAAATAAAAGGACTAGAAGAGCTCAAGGATACCTCTGATAGTCAGGTAAATGTGTATGATTAATTGTGTCTTGGGAACTTTTTAAGACCTACAAGATGAAGGATCTGCTTTCAGTGGCTCTGGGAAATGGATTTTCCTCGATGTTCTGCACAGGGAGTCTGTAGGAAGGAGAAGGTCTGCGGGATCTTGTCTTATGCGACTATTTAGAACAAGATTGATGGTGATTCTGGGAATTAATGCCATGATGCTGCAATCACACAGTATTCTTCAACTATCTCTCTGCTCTTTTTAGATAATATACACAGCATATACCAGATGTGAAACTAAAATGAGATGCATTTTAGGAGGCAAGGGCATGTGACGTTTTGATTGAATTTTAATCACTGTAAATAGACATGCAATGAAATGAGGATGCTTATTAGTCACTCGAGTGCGAGTAACAACCTTTGCCTTTCCTTCCCAGACTGCCCTCATTTACAACAAAGATATTACTCAGAAGAAACTTAACTGTCTTTTAGAGTTTTTTAATTATGGAATTGCTTACACTTCTTAATTCTGAGGCTGTTTTTTTTCCTGGTTAATCTCCAGTTCACTCAATCGTTCAGTTTGTGCATTCAAACTGTGCAAATATAACTGTATTGCTCATTGTGTCTGTGCTGATTATTGCTTTTAATTTAAAATTAATTTCTCTCAGTCCTGACTGGTTTGGGCTTTGGGTATTTTTTTACTTCTGTTCCCCTTTCAAATCTTACATCCCTCATCAGTTGCCACTTTTTCTCTTTCCTACATGTGCAACTTGCAGTTTCTGTCTCTGGTTTATCTCGTAGCACCTGGCCTGCTAAAAAGCTGTATGTGAGAAAGACAGGGTTTGCTCAGCTTTTATCTGGCTGGAAACCAGCTTCTGAAAATTGAAAGAATTTGAAACATATTTAAAATAAAATAAAAAAAAGAATCAAAAATTGCATGAACAGTTAACACAAGTGTTGAAGTTCCCCGGTGGGAAGAGAGCAGGAGCATTATCAAGGCAGCCGTTGCTCCAGTTTGTTTGTCAATGCCATGAACCCACCATACCGCGAGCACCCGACGCAGTTTGGTTTAAGGGTGTGAATAGGGTTTTTTGCTTTTCCACTTTAGCAGGAGTCCATATCACTGGAGCAAAGCCAATGCTTTTCTGAGGCAGTGGCATGAGGTTTTAAGTTTTCAGGTTGATCAAAGGTGAAGCCTGTAATAATTAGAGTGTTTTCACCAGACATAGCAGAAAAAAAAACAAACCGCAACAAACCTCTTCTGCTGGCAGAGTTGAAGGGTGTAGTGCCTGCTCTGAGCACCACTCTGCAGGACATAGGCTTGGTTTACATTGGAGCTGGTTGACAAAACTGGTACAAGTGTGGAAAAACTTAAGTACAGGGATTTTTGAAACCAAGCATGCTGTAAACAATGTAAATAATGTAAACAAAAAAATCCATCCTGTTTGCCTAAGGCTGTCTTAATTCACCTCCGTGTCACTTCCAGCATATTTATTTATGGCCTTTGCAGAGGAAATATTTTCCTATGGATGTGCTGAAAAAGAAAATTTGTTGTCAGCATCTTTCCTTTTCCAACCTCAGTAGTGACTAATTTACTTTTTCTATCCCATTAAATGTTTTTTAGTTTCATACATTGCATAAACAGCTTTAGTTATAGTACTTCTGTGCTGTGAATGTTAGTAAGGCTTTAAAATAAAGCTCCTATGTTCTTTTATCATTCATTAAATTAAAGCAAATTGCCTGAAAGAAGGTTGTAGTGAGATGGGGGTTGGTCTCTTCTCTGTAGAATGAAAGGAAGTGGCCTGAAATTTTGCCAGGGGAAGTTTAGTTTGGGTATTAGGACAATTCAGTTTACTGAAAAAGTGGTCAGGCATTGGAATACGTTGCCCAGGGAGATGGTGGAGTCACCATCCCTGGAGGTGTTATAAAAAATGTAAACATGGGACTTCAGGACATCATTTAACGGCCATGGTTGTGTTAGGTCGATGGTTGGACTTGATCTTAGATGCCTTTTCTGACCAAAACAATTCTATGATTTTATGAAAATATGGAACTTGGTGATTTTCACCTTCACTTAAGTTAATACATGCATCTCTCTTGGTGTATGTGAATTAGAAGACTAAGAACCAGTTTCTAGACACATGTGTGACAGCACAAAATACAAACCACAGCTGCATTTTGCAGATAGGACAGTTTGCCTTTGCCCTTTCATCTGACAAACAGCTTCAAAGACACTGCTTTAAAATTAAATTTATGTTGACAAGTGGGAATAACGAGTAATAGGAGACACTGTCAATATCTTCTCAACCAGCTTTTGGAAGCTGTCATCAATTCATTCACTAGTTGACCTAGATGCTTTCTTATAAGTATTTAGTGGAAAGATTTATAGTGGAAAGGCAGCACAACTGAGGATTAAAAGTGAGGAAAAAAACATATTTAACCTTTTGTGTTTAAAGTATGTTCTTTAGTCCCAGAGCCAAACATGTACAATTAACTTGATACTGCCTTAGCTCTCCCAGAAATGTTTTAGTTGACCTCTTATGCACTGGAAACCAAATAATGTTCTGTGCAATTCTTTAAGAAATAGTTGAGGGAGGAAGAGGCATATTAAAAAATGTAAGATTTATTCTTGGTGTTTATTTGAGACAGGGCAATATGATTCTGGAATCAAATTGCCAGATTGAATACAGTCCATATTTGTGCTGGGGCTAATGGGCTTGTGTCTAGGATTCTTCCCTGGGGTGCTCATCCATGCAGAAAGCAGTAATATGCTCTGTCTGAACACAGGCAGAGGGCAACGAGTGAGTGAGAGTGAGGCCCACGTGTTCAAAAAGTTGTCATTCTCTGGGATGATTTCTTTCACTTGAACGTGCTGAAGCCAACTGTTACCCCAAAATTGAAGTACCTTTCCACATCTTAACATAGGCAGTTTTAATCACTGGATTTTGCTTCACATTGCAGATCAATATGTATTTGTTCAGGAGAGTGAACAGTGCATTCCTGCCAATGTCCATCTGATTTGAAGTACAGGGACTCGTCACTATGTATGCCACTTGTAGGTCATGATCTGAGTTGTCTGGGCACAAGATGAAGATGTGAAAAGTTCCTCCACAGTACTGAAGTCCCAGATGCTGATAAACTGGAAATCTTTAAATATTCAAAGTCCTAATAAGCCATAACACTTTGAGTTGTCCTTAGCCTATAACCCTGGGGAGATTACAGCACATATATATTATACTCCCTGATAGAAGCACCCTAAAGCCATGAAATAGGCAGGTTTGTCTCAAGTTGATGTCCCCAAGCCGTTGAAGTGTTGTGAAGATCAGGCATCAGACATAAGCTAACTCTGTGATGATTGCCTAGATTCCCTTTGTAAATTTCTGGAGATAAAGGAAAATTTTGGGAAACATTTCATCAGACCATTTTTAAACATCTACTTGTAGAGTAAAAAGAAATTGTCATCTTAAATTTCTCTTTTTCTCTATTGATTAAACCAGCCTGGACAACTGGTTCAGCATATTCTTCCACTTTTCTTCAAGTCAGTCTCTCTCCTGATGACTGGCAGGTGATAAAATGGTGTGTCAGAACTGTTTATGTATCAGTGTCTTTGGATTGGAATCTCATAGAAAATATCAGGACCTTTAGGTTAGGTGGTGCCCTTCCTTATTGTCAGCTCGGTTTCTGACCTTCAGTGCGGTGCGTAGGTTCCTTGTGGGAAAGCTGTGCTCTTCAGGAGGCTGAGTGCCGAAGAATGGACATGCAAAGCACTGGTTGCATCTGCAGTCCTTTCCTCTACAGCACAAGTGTCTGACGCAGGCTTGTTGAGGAGATGCCTTCATCCAGACTGAAGGAATGTAAGCATTTCTTTCAAACAATTCAGCAAGGATGACTCTCTTGATTTGGTGGTGAAACCTTTTTGTTTCCCCCAGTCAGCATTAAAACACTTATTCAGAAAGCAGATTGCTTTTCCTCCACAGATGAAGAAACTTTAACCCACATTTCTGTTTTTCCTATAAGAAACCAATGAATTGTAAGAAAGTTTGGGTGGGTAATCTCACACCCTCAGCTGTCAGAGACAGGAGTTTCTCAAGACTAAAGAGTCTGCATGGCACTATGGATTAGTGGTCAAGGCATCCCTGGTTTCTGGTCCTGACACATGAGATGTTTTATGAATTTTGAAGTAGATACTGATTCAGTTAAAATTAGGACACAGAGTAGAAAGAGAAGGGTGGAGGAAGTGGGGGAAAAAGGTTTATATGCAGATTGCCTGTAAAGTCATATCAATATCATAGACATGCCACAAGCTCGTCCCTCCCAAGGCATGTGCTGTTCCCATCAGGAAACACCTGGGATAGTAAAAGCTGTGCGGCATCATCAAGCCAGGTCTCAGTTATGCAGAGGCTCTATCCACGACTGAATCACAGGCACTGATATTAGCCACTGAGTTTGCAGGGAGCAGTTTAGCCCACATCAGCTAACTTCATGATGGTTCTGATATGCCTGTGTGCAAGCATGAATCTGTCATTATATCTGAATTTATACATCCTACATATATACATTTATATATACATACACACATACATATAATACACCTATGCATATAATACACATACATACACACACATATATAAAGATATATGCCATTATAAAGCAACCTGTGCTGAATGTTTTGACAAAAACACTGTTGGCATGGCTTGAATAACTGGCAGGATATTACCCAAAAATAAGTTGGAAAAAAAATAGTTTTAATGTAGTTTTTAAGGCAAATCTCATTTTCTTCCCTCAACAAAATCAGGAGATATTGATTTATTGTTTACAGAACAGATAAATACGAGACAAGTGGCTTTTCCCTCTTGAGGCTTGCATATGTGAAAAATGGTTGGAGTGGGAGCAGAGGGAGTTGTAGCCTGTTATTTTTAGGAGTGCCTTGTGTTGCAGTTCATTCTTTTTCCAGGGCTGTTCCTGGCTAACTTTCCCATGAGTTTTTAACCTCTTGCTCTTGTTCTCTTATATAACAGGAAACAGGCTGACAGGAACAAATAAAACACAGCGTATCTGATAGTCACACTCAGAGGAGCGGTTGATTTAGTTAGCTCTGCCTTTGCTCCTCCAAAGTAGATACGTTTGGAGAGTCAGATGTGCCTCAGCTCCCCTCCACTTGTTTTCCTGGAAGCAGCAACTTGTTTGTGTTCAAGTGGCACCGAAGTACTGCAAATATGAGAAAACAGCTGCATTTCTTTTAAGCTTGAAATCTGTGGTGGTGTCATGTCCTGGGACTGTGGATTTAAGTATCTGTTTGCTCTTTCTCCCACCCTTAAGGCAGGGGTCTTGTGCAAGCTTCAGGGAAGAGATGACATCGGACGGATCGAGCTGGTCCAGAAGCTGGCGAGAGAAAACTGCCAGTTTCTGCAGGCGGATAGGAAACCACCGGAGAAGGCAGAACAAGTAAGACATTTCTTGTTTGGGTTGTTTGTTTCTTTCTGGTGTGGAAGGGAGATTTAGGTCACAAAACTGAAATAGTAAAGCTGATGGTCAGAAACCAAGGCACACATTACTCATGGAGCTGTAGCTGCTCTCCTCTGGCATTTACATTTCTCCAAAGTGCGTTCAGTTCAATAATTGTCAACACACTTAAATTATTATGTTGTCATTAACTGTCAGTTACTGTTATTAATATCTTACATCTGAAACAGAAGATGATTTTAGGATGCTTTCTACCAAGTTGTTGCTGGTGATTATGAAATATTTGGCTTTCAGGCTTTATTTAAATAATGTATAAGGCATATGAGTGCTTTAAGTACTTTACCTTAAGTTGTCTTAAAATTGCTTCGTTACTGGTGTATTTGGATGCAAGACTGTCTGGAGCTTTTCAGTGTTGATTAATCTGGATAGGGAATGCAGCAATTTCTTTTTTTAAAAATAGTATTTTCAGCCAAAAGTGACACTGAAGAGAGCAGCATCCTGTTTAATGCTTTTAAAAACAGTTATTGAGGTGTTAATAACTGGATTGAAAATGGACTAAAACTTGACTGCTCTGCTTATAGCACAATGTATCCTCATTTTGTTCTCCTGGTAAAGATTTCTATTCTGATTGCATATTCATCTAAAAGTGCTGGGATAATAACTGCAAGAAACAACAAAAATCCCACCTAGTTTTCATGTGGCTTGCTGTAATTTATATGTAATTTATTCCATTTTCTGCTTACTGGACAGTAGAAGAAAGGCATGGCTTTAGAAAAGACACACTTTCAGCTCATCTGCAAGCTCTTTCCTACTGATGTAAGGCTGCACAGAGGAAAAGCAAAAAATGAAATCTTCTTCCAGAGCTTCATGCTGTTCTGTTTGGCAGCATATAAGGTCTACCTTGGTGTAGTTAGATCAGTAGTTGAGCATGAGGGAGAAGGGTAATTAGCCAGGCTCATATCCCTGAGATTGAGTTGTTCCTCAGCAGATTCACTGGCCATGGACATCTGACAGAATTTCCATGTGTTTTTAAACTGTATCATCAAAGCACAATTAAAAGTTTAGGTGCTTAAGCAGAGAAGATTTTAAGACGGAGAAGGTTTCTAATTGTGTTTTGGGATTTGGAAGGAAGATTACAGATGCTGTGGGCATAGGGGGGAGAGGGAGTGTCGGGACTGATACTTCAACAATTCAGTGGCTATTTTTGCTGCCTTACTCTGGTGATTGCAAAGGCTGCTGTGGTGTCAGCTGCAGCTCTATAGCTGCACAGATTACAGCACAGTTCCAGAAATGGAAGCAAAAAGTGCTCAGTTTTTCTTCTTTGAAAAGCATGGTACTTAGCAATTGCTGCTATTTAGGAGATGAGTGACTTCAGTTTAGCAGAAGCTAGAGCAAGCTGCTCATATCCATACTGAGCAGTTACTGCTCTTGGGCAAGGATGTGCCTTTAGACCTGGGGAATTGACAGGAAAGAGAAATGTCATCTGAGAGACTGCAGAAGCCCAGGTCATTCCTCATATGCCCTTTATTTCTGGGTGGGGAATGCCTTGCAGCTAGTGCTGACAATAACAAATTATGGTGTGCTTCCCCCACCCTGTTCTGCCTTTTGCTGGTTAATGTAGGGTGGGGGGTGACATGGCTCTTTGCTGCAGTCCAGGCAGCCTGTGCTCTGAGTGAAGAGAGACTTGCAGTCCTTGGTGTGTGTCTATTCACAAAGGACCCAACAGGGCTATTGATTTTGTTAGGAACAATCACCATGAAGGCATTACTGAACATGGGCAAGGTCTGCTGTAAGGTTCTCAGTTTAGCTGACTCAAGTAATTCATTCTCGCTGGACAGAAGTCATGCTTTACTGTGTTAAGGGTGGAGGGTTGCATACGTTCAGGAAGCTGTAAGCTTCCATCCCTTCCTCTCCCTCCCTTCCGTCCTTGTGGTCTGTGAGTGGCTCTGGTGCATGTGCAGGTGGCAGGATTTGGCTGACTGGGCAGAGTTTGCTACTCTGAGCAGCTGTTCCCACTCTTCTCCAAAGCAAAAAGCAGCAGACTGGATTGTACTGAGTACCACTTAGATGTGGGCTTTCAGACTTCCCAAGTGATGACAGATTCATTGGCACCAGTGTACTGGCCAGTTCCTTGTGCTCACTGTAAAGGTTAGAGGAACAACATGTTTAGGGTGTGGTGTCCTTACAGAATTATGTGTATCATGCCCATCTTTCTCTTTTATTGTTAAAACCTGTTTACTTTTAGATTACTTTCTTAGCAACGCAGGGTAATGGGCACTTAATGTAGACAGTGAAGTGGAGCAGCTCTGTGCATTCTCCACATGACCCTCAGAAGGTATCCCTGTGCTAAAGCTTTCACCAGCTTTCTTTCCTGGGGAGCTCAAGCAGTGTTTTCATGGATGATCTGCCTTCCTCAAAAGCATGGAGTTAGGTCTGTAAATTTGATGCCTGGACACCCTGCCAGGCTTCTCTCCCTGTGCCTGGGGAGCCAGCTAGCAGGGCTGGCCTCCTGGCAGCCCATCTTGAAGCAGAAATGCTGCTGGTTTGCAGGGCTGTGTGTTTCAGTCAGCCCAGGACAGTGGTTCTGTTTGACACTAGGGGGTTTTGTAACCCACCTGGCAGTAAAATTGCCCTTTCCAAGATGGCCAAAAGGGATTTTTTTTTCCAGAAGCAGAGTTCTGATTTGTTCTCCTCTAAGAATATTCTAAAAAAAGAAACCCAACCCAACTTGAAAACAGGGTTAGACTTGTCCATATAGAGAATTCTTTATATGGACTCTCCCAATGGGAAATGGAGTTGTGTCTCCTTTGGTGCTAGCCACTAAAGCAGGCCTCTTCAGATTAGAACAACCTCACACTGCCTATACAGCAAACACAAATGTAGTATGATTGGGCTTTGCTGATTCTTCTCCTCCTTTGAAGAAGAAAGAACTGTCAGCCTAATTGAAGAATTTGCCACCCAGGGACCCCAAGAGTTTTTTTCTTCTGCGTTGAATGAAATGTGGAACTGTCCAGAGAAACAACCTCTGTGTGTTTGTAGCATTCAAGTGTGTGGGGAAGCTGAGCTGTGAGGGCAACTGATGAACTCTCTTATCATTTAAATAACTAATGACCATCTTCATCTGAGTCTGAGGGCAGAACTTTGTGTACTCACATGGGAAAGGTAGTTGAGTCTGGTCTTGCAGATGTTTTGGGGCAGGTAAAATAAGTAGTTGTGTTGTTCGTGATGTGGTGTTGGAGGCTGGTCTGTAGCCAAGAGTAGGCAGATGAAGTATGGATTGGTTTGGGTCACTGTTTCAGATTTTTCTTAGAAAATAAAGCAGATGACCTGGAAGAGAGAAAATACATCACAGCTGGATAGTTCACTGGAGGAAACAGCTCAGTTTGGAGGTATGGTGGCAGAGAGAAGAGATTCCTTTAGTTTGAGCATGTTCTGAAGGGTGAAAATCAGGACATATATATGGGGATTTTGTATGTGCATATTTTTTCACATCATACTTTAAGCTCTCAGAAAGTCTATGCTGGTTGTTTCAGGTTTCTGGTATATTACCACTTCTTTTCTTAGTTGTGGTTTGAATAAAAAAGCGTTGTGGAAAAGAGCTACTAGTACAGAAGTTTTGAACACAAGCTCCTTTATATGTGAGCTGCTTATTTGTTACTGCAAGCTTGCTGTGACCTCTTTAGACTGGTTTAGAACTGGAGATTGGTCTTCTGTAGCACACAGTGCCAGGTCCCTCTCTAGAGAACATAATGTTTGCAAAGTGCTCTGACTGTAATGCTGCTCACAAACTTGTAGAGGAATAAAAAACCTAAATTATAGTGATCCCCCCCCCCATTTTCACTTGCTAATGTGTTGCAGTAAGGTTCTTGATTAAAGCATTGAACCTACCATGTGTGCTAGGTTTCCTAAAGCTTCAGTTTTGCTGAGGAGCGGAAAGTAAATAGAAGTAAATTAGCTTCTAAACAGGCAGATGAGCTTCATCTCTGCTCTTGCATTCCTACAATGAGATGAGATAACTAAAGGGTTGCCTAAAATGCACAGAAATTATTTTAGCATCAGACATGGGCTACAGTAAAAACTATGCAAGCTTGCAGTTCTCATTTTATGATTACATGCAAATCACACTCGTAAACCTAGGGAAATGGAAACCTGGATATTTGTGTTTTTATGTTATTCAAATATTTCATTCCCTTGAAACAATTGCTTTGACAGAAAAGAGATTTAAAGTCTGTATTGAAATATTCAGCTACAGAATGAGCTGCTCTTTTTAAGAAGTTTGCTTACTGTTAGCGTTAATTATAATATAAAAAGGAAGTTTTGCATGCAAAACCATTGGAAGCTGTCGTAACTTTTGCTCAAGCATTCATCTGAGGCATAGCTGCACTACACTCTGTTTGTGGAACTCCTTTTAAGCAACTAGAGGCTCAATTAAATAATGCCTGTGTAGTAGACATGCTACTGTTTGTACAGTATTTTCCAGTTATTTCAATGAAGCATTGCACCAGTTAAGAAAATCACATCTGTTTAGTGCCATCCTTACTGAAGCAGTGAAAGTGCTTTTCACCTCA
Organism: Pogoniulus pusillus; assembly: GCF_015220805.1. Lineage (NCBI taxonomy): Eukaryota > Metazoa > Chordata > Aves > Piciformes > Lybiidae > Pogoniulus > Pogoniulus pusillus. Next base: position 9,744,992 of record NC_087291.1, read on the forward strand.
GCATGATGGGGAAAATACTCTCTAGATACTGTTTTCATAGTCAGAGCAACAGCATAAGCTTTCAAGAAATCGACAGTAATGTTCAAAGGAAAATTAAGATTTTCTGATATCACAGTATCACCAAGTTTGGAAGAGACCTCACAGATCATCAAGTCCAACCCTTTACCACAGAGCTCAAGGCTAGACCATGGCACCAAGTGCCACGTCCAATCCTGCTTTGAACAGCTCCAGGGATGGCGACTCCACCACCTCCCCGGGCAGCCCATTCCAGTGTCCAATGACTCTCTCAATGAAGAACTTTCTCCTCACCTCGAGCCTAAATTTCCCCTGGTGTAGCTTGAGGCTGTGTCCTGTCGTTCTGGTGCTGGCCACCTGAGAGAAGAGAGCAACCTCCTCCTGGCCACAACCACTCCTCAGGTAGTTGTAGACAGCAATAAGGTCACCCCTGAGCCTCCTCTTCTCCAGGCTATGTTCAGCAGAGAACTAAAGAGTATGAATTCATTTTTTCAATGACATAAATGATATTCTAGACAAGAGCTCTACCACTACTTACATGCATCAGTGGGGAGGGGAGTGTTTGGTAAATCCACCTTGTAATGCCTTTACAGATTAATGTATATATTAATTAGAGTTATGTAGCGCTTAAAAGGGCAGAAGTATATACAGCTTGCATGTATTGATTCTGTGACTTAGGCAGTTCAAGATGAAAGAGCTGGATTGTAGCAGGGCAGGTGTGCTTTCACAAGGACAACAATTACTGAAAAACAGTTTTGTTAATTTACTGGGCACTAAGTTTTGTAATCAGTGGTCTCATTAAGAAGACAGATGATTCGCTCATTGAAGCAGGTTAGTGGTTGTGCTGAAGCTCTTAGAAGGCTTACTAAAGAAGATTAATTATTTAGACCCTCGAGTTGTATGGATTACTCACAACCAAGGAATTTCTTGAGGAAATTCCAGCTGTGACACATCAAGGTTATTTCAGGGTGCACCTACCTGCCCAGCTGGATGCCTTACAAGGAGACAAGAATGAACGTCAGGACATGTCCAGAGCTGCAGCTTTTGTTAGCTTGACATAGTTGTGGCCTCGCAGTGATGAATTGTTGATGATCAGTAATCATTGCTCCAACAGAAAAAAAATATTCCTTACAATTATGACACCAATTGATATCTGAATGCAGTCAGTCAGTGAAATCTTTGCTTTCCTTTCAAAGAAATCCATCATTGCTTTTGTTGTATCTGTTTTGGCTGAGTCAGATCTATTTGGTAGCTTGAATGCAGATTTACTGCGTTTGGAGGCTGTTCTGCATCTCTTGCAGAACTGTGGTTCAAATGGACATAATGTCTATAGCATAGTGAAAGCCTTTGCAGAAACCTTCATGGCTTGTATAACCATGAGATTGTATAGTTGTCTGAAGTCACTGAAACAGAGCAGAATTAGCACATCTGCACAAGATTCTGCTGTTGCCTTCATACTTCTTGGTCCACCAGCATTAGGAGAGAGAGCTGTACCAGAGTAAGATGATAGGTTGTAATTTTGACTTAATCATCAGCTACAAGCCAAGAAAAAAGTCTGTCAATAAGCTTGTCAGTTTATAGCTCCATGTTGAGTAGGAGTAAGTACTTAAATAGGTAGGTACAAGCTTGCTGTGGAGGTAACTTGAAGTTCAAGTCTCTGGTCTGAATCAGAAGGAACAGAGACTTTAATCTAGTTCTGTCATGTTCTGGAGAGAGTGTTCTATCCCAGATGGTCAATATTTCCTCACCTGGAATGAATACATAGCCTCAGGTGATCACCTGTTCTCCATAAACCAACCTCTTTATCTCCTGAGAAGAAAAGATTTCTGCAGGTGCTAAGTGGTTTTGTTTGTTTGTTTTTAAAGATTTCTGCAGGTGCTAAGTGGTTTTTTTGTTTGTTTTTTAGTGCAGAGCAGGCATGGGCATCTTTTTGACATAATGACAATATGGGAGAGAGAAGGATCCTCTTGCTCAGATGCAAGACTGGGATTCCTCCTGGATGGGAAGATTGACTGTGAGCCAGCAGTGTGCTCTAGCAGCCAAGAAGGCCAATGCCATTTTGAGGTGTATTAGAAGGGCTGTGGTTAGTAGGTTGAGAGAGATTCTCCTCCTCCTCTACTCTGCCCTGATGAGGTCTCATCTGGAATATTGTTTTCAGTTACGAGCCACTCAGTTCAAGAAAGATCTTAGAGAACTGCTTGGGAGAGTCCATTGCAGAGCCATGGAGATGATTAAGGCAGTGGAACATCTCTCTTATGAGAAGAGACTGAGGGAGCTGGGGGTCTTCAGCTTGGAGAAGAGGAGACTGAGAGGTGACCTCATCAATGTTTATAAATATGTAAAGGATGAGTGCCAGGAGGATGGAGCCAGTGATGTCCAGTGACAGGACAAGGGGCAATGAGTGGAAGTTGAAGTATAGGAAGTTCCATGGAAACATGAGGAAGATCTTTTTTCCCTGTGAGGGTGACAGAACACTGGAACAGGCTGCCCAGGGGGGTTGTGGATTTTCCCTCTCTGGAGATATTCAAGACCTGCCTGCATGCGTTCCTGTGTGATCTGGTATAGGTGATCCTGCTCTGGCTGGGGGATTGGACTGGATGAGCTTTTGAGTTCCTTCCAGCCCCTAACCTTCTGTGATTCCATAATAGTTTGGCTGCTAGGAAAACCTTTCTTCAGTCTCTTGTAGCATTTTTGTGAAAATAATAAGAAAAGTATTTTTATTTACTGTATATTTTAAAGAGGACTTACTTTTGGTTTTGTTGAGTGTAGTGTGGCCAAAGTTATGGAGAAGAATCTTGCTCTCTTGCCAGGAGTGCAAAGTAATGCACTGCCTTGCCAGTGAGGGGAAATAATATGGTCCTTAGTAACATACTTGAGAGGAGTGATGCTTGTGCTCACATGGTGCATTGTAAGCTTAGCATAGGAACATGTTGAGTGGAAAGCTCACTCTTAGCTTTGAGTGAAGTCACGTACTTCCATAGTACTTTATTTCCTCCAGATGCTTGGCCTAGTGTTTAAAAGAAAAGAAAACCTAATTTGCTCCTCTTAGGCTTATTCTATACCACTAAGCTACTTTGTATAGAAGGAAATTCCACATACACATTTCGCATGCTGGGCTTTCTTTGGTGTGGAATGGTGACTCATTCTTGTATGGGACAATACCTTGGCTACTGGACTAAAAGGAGTAAAAAGGGCAGGTGGTATTTAGCCAGCTAAAAACTGGGAGTGGGAACACTGCATTTTTATTTTTGACTCCACTGGTTATTTAATATGTAGCTTTCTTCAAATCATGTCACTTCTTTGCACCTTTGTTTGCTCAGATATAAAATGGAGTCTTAAACATGTAGGACCTTGAAGGGGTGCTATAAAACCTGCAGTGGTTAATGAATGTTGGTGAATTGCTTTGAGGTCCTTCAGGGTGGTTTGGGCATCCCAGTGAGCTGGAAGGGGGTTGGACTTTGAACTGCTGAAGGCCAGGGGGGTGTTTTTTAAGAATCTGAACATAGCTGAGGCAAAGCCAAGCAGTTGTAGTCACTTTGCTCTCTCTGGCTCCTTGGATGTGACTTCTGGGACAGTGCCATCAGCAGCATCCCTTCCCTGCCTGCTTGTCCCCAGCCCTGTGCTGCCCTGTGTTGTGCTGTTCTGTGAGGAGACACTGGAAATAATGCAGCTGAAAAACGAAATAAATACACCTTTCTTGTGGGGTTTCTTTCTAACTGGGTGAGTTTCAGCATCGTATTATGGATATGAACATGGGCTGAAAATGAGACATGGTGTCACCCATGACCCTTGCTGACAAGACCTACTCTGCTGCTCATGGTGAAACACAGCCTTCCTTCTGTCCCCAAAGCCTTGTAACTTACCAAATCTAGTACTGAGCTTGGTCAAATTAAATGTCCTTGTGGTTTGTTTTTTTCCCCCTCTTTTTTTGATTGGCATAGTTCTGGTCTAGGTCCTGTGCTTCACCGTGTGGCCTTGTGAAAGCTTACATGTACAAAGACAGAGGTGAGTACCGGAGAGTGGACAGGAATGACGTTTTTCATGGGGAATGGGACTACACAAGTCCTGGTAGCACAAGCACTGAAAACATGGCTCCTTGGTTCTGCCTTCAGCTCCATTTGTCAATGTGAATAAACAGAGGAACTCTCTGAAAGCTCTCATCTGCAGGTTGTCACTGTCCCCTGCTTCTGTGTTTCTCTCTAAGTTGCTTATGTTTCTAGACTGTCTAAAGGCTTACACAGAGTTGATCTATTGTGTTTTCCCTTTAGAGAAGTAGAAATGAATTTATGAATTCAAAGTGTGTGCTGTAATGTTTTCCAGTTTTAAATTTACAGTTCTGTCCCTCTCTTTGTGTGATCAATGCACTCAATGTTATTTTCTTCATTTTTCTGATTTATGACATCAATAAGCTCCCAGTAAGGCTGATAATATAGTGAGTGTACCTGCTTCTGTGCAGTTACTTCTACACTTGTTCTGGGAGCTTTGAATAACAAAAGTGCTTGGATGTGTCAAGTTAGGGAATTTGTTATCTAAATTCTGGAAGATTAAAAAGAAAAGCTGATAATGCTTTGAATATCTGCCATGCAAACTTAGGTCATAAATTTAATGCAGTTTCTGAAATTCAGGAGAAATAATTTTGTCCTTCACCTCTCAGTTACCAAGATCTTTTATACCATTCATTGTTTTATTAGGCTTTTCTCTTGGAATTGAATTCAATCAAGGACATCTTGCGTTGGCTTATAGTATGGACCTAGCTGAAAAGAAGCAGGCAAGAAAACTGGCAAACTTTGTTGATAAGCTAGAAGCTGATGGCTGTCCACCACATCATCCTTTTTAGAAGCTGTCTGAGATTTGGTAGTCTGCCCAGAGATCAGTTATGTAAAAGGGGCCTGTGCTTCACATATCCCCCTTGGATTTTTTCTCCTCTTGAATTATTCCAAGAAGCATCTTCACTTCCATTGAAGTGGTTATTTGGGCCAGTAATGCAGAAGATACATGGCTAGTGTCATTGAACAGATGAACATATTTCTACATATCAGGCTTGGCTGCTTTTTGGAGTGGAAACTGCACCAGAGCCAGTTCTGTAGTGGGATCTGCAGTCTATGCTGAGGTCAGCATGGTTCCAGTGACTGAATGCTCTGGAATCAATGATGCCTCCTTTGTTTTCCAGTGCTGCCAGGCTGGCACCACTAACCTTCACAGCTGCCAGAGCAACCTAGCTTTCTGTAGAGATCTGACAGCCTGTGTCAGGATCTCACTGGAATAGATTCTACCAGCATTTGTTGGCATTTGTTCCTGCAGGCAGGCTCCAGAGAATACCTGGAGCTTGCTGGTGTGAAGGCTCAGCCTTTTCGCTCCATTCAGCTGCCTGTCCTACACCAGCCAGGCTATCTGCACTCAGGGCCTTTTGGATAAAGGGCAGCTAGGGAAGTATCTGTCTCTGCCTCCACTATAGCAAGAAAGTAAGGACAACTCGACCTTGGTGGGGTTGTTTTTTTTTTGTTTGGGTGTTTTGACTTTTTTTAATAGGCTTCTTCCCCCCCCTCAGAATTTAGTTTGTTTTCATCATGAGACGTCCCTAAAATCTCTGCACCTTGTCCTCTCGCTATGGCCATTCTGTCACTCACTGTGCCTGCATTTTAAAGCTAAATTCAGCTCCTGCTGATATGAATAGATTTTTTGGTGAGAGCAGGGTATAGCCCTTTGGGTCCAATGCTTTTGTCACACTGTAGCCTTGGAAGGTGGTGGCATTTTGCAAGATGTGCTTGACACATGGTCACCTGTGGAGAATGCTGATTTGCTAGCAGTTAATCCACTGCTTGCATTCATTTTTCTTGGTTGCATGTGGCAGCTCAAAGAGCAAAGGAATGAAAACCCAGGCGATTAGTGGCATTTTTGCTGACTATCTCCCTCTAAATCAAAGCAGGTATTCCCCCCTCCTTCCTCGATTAGTGTTCCTGCTGCTGTGTGCGGCACCTCCTGTATTCTAATTCACAGCACATGAAAATGAGGTCTCAAGTGCATCTGCATGGATTTCATTTTAACTACCCAGTGAAAAGTTTTAATTAGATGTTTCATGTGGAAACATGAAACAGGGTTTGAAATTAGCAGTGACCTTGCAGCCTTCCTCGAATGTATTTGCTGTTACCATGTGGCAAGCAGTTCCCAGCTTTTTTGTTGCTGGGTGGAACGTACGTGTAGGAGCAGGGAAGACTGACCTGTGGGAGCAGCAGCAGCAGTTGCTGGTTCAGGGAAAAAAGTATTTTAGCTTCACTTGGTGACTTGGAAAATAATAGAATGACCTAAGTCAGGAAGAGCATGAATGGGAGCTGGTATTTCCTTTAACAGCTTGCTGAGGATCAAACCCAGCTCTGAACAAGGGTGAGCCTTGAGCAGCGGGTGGTGCTGGACTACACAGCCCTGCTTGATCAAGGGAAAGGCGTCCACCTCACACTCCATTGTTGGCTGTGCTGTGCATTGTCTCTGTTTCACCTGGAGTGGCTGGAGTGAGAACACCATTCCTCAGTTTGTCTCCATTCTTTGTGGAGGTGTGAGGAGTAGGTCTGTGCATGCTCTCTCAGGAGCAGCATTTCTGCTTAGCCCAGTGCTCGGAGGAACAAAGGAGAAGCTCTGCTTTTGGTAGAGTTAGGAGACAAGCACAGAATGAGGATATGCACCGCATTTTCTGACTGCAATTTCACAGCAGCTCTTCCCTTTTTAGAGGAACACACATACATATCAGACACGTACAACATCATTTTAGCCATATACTTTTGATATTGCAAGGAAGGGGTTATTCACCACAAGAGCATTTAAAACATATATTGTGGCCTTCCAGTATCTGAAGGGGGCCTACAAAAAGGCTGGGGAGGGACTTTTTCAGGTATCAGGGAGTGACCGGACTAGGGGGAATGGAGCAAAGCTGGAGGTGAAGAGATTCAGACTGGATGTGAGGAGGAAGTTGTTCAGCATGAGAGTGGTGAGAGCCTGGAATGAGTTGCCCAGGGAGGTGGTTGAGGCCTTGTCCCTGGAGGTGTTTAAGGCCAGGCTGGATGAGACTCTGGCCAGCCTGATCTAGGGTAGGGTGTCCCTGGGCATGGCAGGGGGGCTGGAACTAGATCCTTGTGGTCCCTTCTGATCCTGACTGATTCTATGATTCTATATATGTGGATACAACTACAACACTTACATTGATTTAGTGCTTGCAAAATATGCTGTTGGCCATATTTAGCATGTTAATAGAGGGAACTCATGTGGTCAGGGTCAGGGGAGATGCCACTAATCAGGGTTGGCTGGATTGAAGAGGTCAGAACTTCAGTTCTCACATATAAAGCCTGGTTATTCAGGTTTTGAACTAAAACCGAGACACAGTCAGGCCTGGATTTCTTTGTGTGGATGGAACATGGCTGGGAAGTGCACCAACACTCTGGCTTTGTCTCCTCCTAAGTGAAACCTGAATCTTTGCAGTGGAATCAACACATTGATTCAGTCTGTCCAAATAATCTGTCCGTCTGTACACAGTAGCTATAGTGAATTAATCACTGGGCCATATTGATTTCTTCTTGGTTTCCTAGATTTGATGAACTTGTGTAAAAGAAGCATGCAGCTTCTTGGCTTCTATACAAAACTGTCTTTGAAGTGAGTTCTTTACTGCTATTTCTAGCAGAGGCAGAAGTAGTACATTAAGCCTGGGTGGAGGATTGTCCTACCTTATCATTGGCACTACAAGATTTTCCAGAGGGGCTGAACAGTGCCCAGTGCCCCACTGGGGATCCAGCAAATCCTGCACGTTGCAGGTTATAGCATCCTGCATCTTGGCCTTTCTCAGGACAGGATATAGAATCATAGAATGGTTTAGGCTGAAAGGGACCTCAAAGATCATCCAGTTCCAACCCCCTGCCATAGACAGGGACACCTCCCACTAGAACAGGTCACTCAAGGCCTCATCCAACCTGGCCTTGAACACCTCCAGGGAGGGAGCAGCCACAATCTTCCCAAGCAACCTGTGCCAGTGTCTCACCACCCTCACTGGAAAGAACTTCTTCCTAAAATCTAGTTAAAATCTCCCCTCTGCCAGTTTAAACCCATTACTCCTCATCCTGTCATTACAAGACCTTGTAAATAGTTCCTTCCTAGCCTTCCTGTAGGCTTCCTTCAGATACTGGAAGTCCACTACAAGGTCTCCTGGAAGCCTTCTCTTCTCCAGGCTGCAGAGCCCCAGATCTCATAGCAGAGCTGCTGTAGCCCTCTGATCATCTTTGTGGCCTCCTGTGGACTCACTCCAACAGCTCCAACAGTTCCATGTCCTTCTTGTGCTGGGGGCTCCAGAACTGCACACAGCACTCCGTGTGGGGTCTGAGGAGAGCAGAGTAAAAGGGCAGAATCCCCTCCCTTGCCCTGCTGGCAGAATCCTCTTTTGCTAGGGAGCTTGGGGTGCTTACAGTCTCCCAGTTTTCCTTCTGTAGCTATGTGCCTAGATGTGTATGTGCTGTAAATATTTATTCATTAAACAGACTGCAAACCTTGCTAAAAGCAAGAGCTACTTAGGGAATTTTTGTTTCTCATTGTAGAAATAACCATTCATTACATTCTCAGGTGGTAACATAAAGAAGCTGCTTTCTCCTGGTGACCCATCTGTTCTGACGTTCCTCTCCTCTTTCTCTCTTCAAATTACTTCAGGTTTTCATCTAGCAATTTCTGGATAGTTTCAATCTCCTTTTCAGTTCTTCAGATCAAAACCTGAATCTGGGGCGTCACATTTGAGACACGTACAAAGTTCTGTGTCCCTACCTCAGGGATGTCAGAGCTGTGAATATCACCTTTCCTCTGCTCTCTGTCCAGTGTCTGCTGACAGAAAAAGTGATAGAAGCAGACTGTCTCTTCACTGGGTACCTTCAGGTAACTCTTTTTAGGTACACATTACCTACAGAGTTACCTACATCTTTTTAGTGGTGCACAGTGATAAGACAAGGAGCAATGGCTACAATCTGAAACACAGAAGGTTTTTCCTCAACATCAGGAGAATCTTCTTCACAGTGAGGGCGATAGAGCACTGGAACAGGCTGCCCAGAGAGGTTGTGGAGTCTCCTTCTCTGGAGTCTTTCAAAACCTGCCTGGATATATTCCTGTGCAGAGTACCTTAGGAGACTCTGCCTTGGCAGGGGTGTTGAACTTAATGATCTCTGGAGGTCCCTTCCAACCTAAGGTTCTGTGATTCCCACAGCTGCCTTCCTGAAGAGGAAGGGTGCATGGTGGAATCAAGGTGTCGTGAGAGGACTTGGGAACTCCCTGTCTTGTGCAGGCTTCATAGAATCATAGAATCAACCAGGTTGGAAGAGACCTCCAAGATCATCCAGTCCACCCAGCCCTGTCCAATCAACTAGACCATGGCACGAAGTGCCTCATCCAGTCTTTTCTTGAACGACTGAACGCCTTAGTGTCTCAGACCCTCCTTTGTACGTGGAATTGCTGCTTCCTTGCTCCCAGAAGCATTGTGAATATTGGCTTTCAGGATGCTCTCCCATACTGATGTGGTGTTTGAGTAGTTGGTGTGCACTGGCTGGCTGAAAGATGCTTATAGATAGATAGAAGCAGCTTGATTTTAAAAGTCTGAACAGATTGCTTCAGGTGACAGATTTTTAATGTAGAACCCCTAGATCAGGTATTTTATTAAGGATGGCCCTTTAAGAAAGGCCCTTTAGATAGTTTTTTTGTGTGTTCTCAGAGGTGCAGCTGTAGCCTTCATTTCTGGGTACCCCAAAAAATCTGCTTCTCTGTTTTAATTTAAGGCGTTTTCTGGTAGGAACCTATGCAGGAAGTGAAGGAACATGCTCCACTTTTGCAACAGAGCTATGGGTATCTGTGCTAATTTGTGTGGGATGCACAGCCACCCTCAGAAGGGAGTTAATCTGTTTCTGTGCTGAGTGGCCCTGTGCTCCCTGTACTTCGTCTGTTCTCACGCACCCACCCCCAGCTGTTACACAGACACACTTACACATACAGACACCACTCTTTCTTCCCTGGTGCAAAACTTAGTTTTGTACTAGGTGAGGAAAAAAGGCTACAACTCCACTACAGCATTTTCCTTTTGAGCTGCTGCAGCAGTGCACTTTAATATTTGCTGGTTAACCAATTGACATGTACTGTTTTCATTGCAGTGACATATAAACAGTAAGTATTTGTATTAGAGAAAAGCTGTACAGCAAATCATGCATATACTTGTTTTAAAATATTATTAGTTTTTCACTTGTATGGTGTTCAAATATGTACTAAGGATCCCCTAAGAATAGAAACAACAACAAAAAAACCAGAAAACAATCTACTAATTTAATTATGGTACAAATTCATGTCTTACCTGCTGTAGGAGGAAATAAAGGTTTGGCATTCCAGCAGAAATATCAGCAAGCTGTAAAAGTTGTTTGACCACTCTAATGTGAAAATCAGTTATCATCTCATAGGCATTTGCACTTTTCCTTCTGTTTCATTACCACTGTGGTTTCTGGTATTCCAGTGCTCTTGAGCACAGAAAGGTTCTGCACCAAATGGTTGGGTGCCCAGCCTGCTTGAAAAAAAAAATCCCCTTGATTAAGATCTAATAATGCTTCCCATTCTGTGGACTCTTCATTTGGGCAATTTTGCTAATGCAGCACAATATGTAATATCATTGTACCCATCTGACTTTTCCTCTGATAACAAATAATTTGTTCCAAACCTTTTTACCTTTTTTTTTTGCCCTGTGACTTGCCGTGCACACGTTAAGTGCTTGCTACAGCAAAACTTCTTCACTGTTGTACCTTAGACAATATATTTAATGAACTTTACCTGTATTGCTAAGGGCGAGGAGTTAGCTCTAAGTAGACTGGGGCTTTCACAAAAATTAAAGCCCTGAAGAGATGCTTCATCATGGGAAATCACTGCCAAATGTTTTGTGAGCTTTTGCTCTCCTGGCACACACAGTGTAGAGAAACCTTTTTCAATTTTAGCATCTTGACATTCAGCTTCTCTGACTTCTGTTGCTTTACCAGTTTTTAGTATATGAATATTTTCCATTAAAATGCATAGATAGGAACTTGCTTATATTGAAATAACAATTGAGATAATATATAGCTAATTAGAGGCTTAGCTTGTGCTTTGCAGGAACTTCTTAATCAGATCCAATTAAAAAATGCATTTTATTTTTAGCATAGTCTAATTTTTAAGGAGCTAAAGCTTAAAATCTGATGAATTTGCAGTGATTTCATGATTTGATATTCAGAAAGTATGCATCCTGAATACTAAGTGAATGTTACTGTGGGCTATCATGGCTGTGTTTTGTATTTTGACCTTGAAAACTGGGATACTTTAGTGTTTTTCACATTGCTAACTTTGAAACACACTAACTAGAAACAAAACCCAAAAAAAACAGTACTGAAGGTTAGCAACACTTTTATTTCAGTTCTCCTGGGGCAACAGTTTAAAATTGATGGAGGTGGAGGCGAAGTGTCTTAAAGATCTTCAAATAGCCTGTAAGTTCTGGTGATGACAGCACTTTAAATTATCACTATCCTAAGAATGTCCTTTTGTCCCGGCAAAGCCTCACATAGCTAGAAGGAAAGGTGACTTCGAAATGGGGTTTAAGGCATGCCAGCAGGGCAGGGATGCCTAAGAAGTTGCTGATCAGTCCCTTTTGTTGCTGTGCATACATTATCCTCCTGCATTGTGGATGGGTGTCCTCACAAAATGCATTAGTGCAGTAGCGTTTTGATAGGTCAGGTAAGTAGCTAGGTGTAAAGATTATGCTTTTTATGTCAAGTAAATGCTCATGAGCCTTGTCCCTTTCTTTGCTGGTTGTTAGCAAGCAGCCACTACACTAGTACCTGCTAAGGCTAGAGGAAGAAACACAACTGCACAGAGAAAGTTTCCTCTGGGATAGATAGAGGTATAAGACAGAGACAACAGAGTTTTTGTTGTCTTCAGTGAGTGGGTAGTTACCCTGCATGTTCATTGCTTACACTGGAAAAAAAAATCACAGAATTGTCAGGGTTGGAAGGGGCTTCAAGGATCATCTAGTTCCACCTCCTCTGACATGGGTAGGGACACCTTCCACTAGATCAGGTTGCCCAGAGCCACATAGAGCCTGGCCTTAAAAATGTCCAGGGATGAGGATTCCACCTTGGGCAACCCGTTCCAGTGTCTCACTACCCTTATGGTGAAGAACTTCTTTCTAGCATCTAATCTAAATCTCCCCTCCTCTAGCTTGGATCCATTCCCTCTAGTCCTATCACTACCTGACATTCTAAAATGTCCCCCACCAGGTTTCTTGTAGGCCCCCTTCAGATACTGGAAAGCCATTGATAACTTATATTTTAAGAGAGCAGAAGAAAATGTAATCAACTTCACCTGAAAATATAATTGTTTTTATTTAAAATGTTTTAGGTACCTGGGATTAAGAAAGTGGTCCCTTTTTTTTTCCTAGTTAAATCATTGTGGTCTCTGTATTTGTGATTGTCTTCTCCTATTCCTCCAATATCTATGCTAAAATTCACAGCATCCATAAGGCACAAGTCCTCCTGACCTAAGTTATGATGATGCATAAAATAAATCATTGCAATTACTGAGGCAGTCTGAGGCACTTAGTAGCTTGCACAATCACTTCTTGAAACATGACTGAACCAAAGAAAGGATCATTAGTTATTTCCCTGGAGTACTTGAACATTGTAACCCTCTCCAGAGGGTTTTATTAGGGAGTTAAGACCTGGCCATTTGTTCACACATCTCATTTTATCTTTCCTTTTCCTAGCTGCTCTGTGAAAGCTGATGAATACCAGAGCATGTCTCTTCCTCACCCACAGCATTGCATCTCCCTGTCTGTCGTAGTTCAGGTCAGGTAAATGACCAGCCGGGTAGGAAGAGCCCAGCAGTGACAAAGTAAAGAGGTTTAAGAAGTCATTACTGGAAGGACTTATGAGAGTAACTTCCTGAAACATGTAATATGAAAATATTTTCCTGAATAAGGAGGAAGAAGCTGATTAGATGATGTCTCAAGTTTATACAGAAAAAGACTGTAATTCTGTACATGGCTTGATTGAAGCTATGAAGGTTGGAAAGGAATTGAAGCCAGAACTTGGGGAAGGCAGGTCAGGATCAGAGATATGTGAGAGTTTTAGTTTTTCTTAGGTGACATCATAGGTGTTGGCAAGGTCTGGGTTTTCTGTGCTATGCTGGCCAGCCAGTGGTGATGGAATGCAGTGAGAGGTAGAAAATTGAGATGCGGTTATAATATATATCAGTGGACATATGCATCCCCAAATGGTGCCCTTGCTCCCAAAGAAACTGCTGTGCATACAGTGTGATCTGAAGAGATGGCAAGTGGCATTGCTACCTCTTCCTAGAGGTAATATCAATGCAGGTTGCTCAGGAAGTTGAGGAGGAGACATTTTGAGAGAGAAGGGGAGTGATCCAAGGGAGAACACTTGCTTGAGTGATGCTGCCTCTTGTGGTCAGTGAAAAGGATAGGGGAAAGAGCATTGTGTACGCATGGTAGTGGCTGGAGAAGAAGAGCTAGAAAAGGGCAACCGGAAAATACAAAGTTCAGTGACTGGTGGATATATGATGCTTTATGGATGGGACTGGCAGTAGAAAAGTATGGTTTGAGGGGGTTGCTCAGAGACAGTTGTCTTGGTTAAGAGTGGGGAGGAAGTGAGGTCCTGTCAGGGAGAGATTGGATGTTAGCTGCTGATAACATCTGAGCCCAGCAAGACAAGGAGCTGCCGCTGGTTAAGGGCTGCTCCAAGGGCAGATCAGATGTCCTTGTTTTGGGGTTGGCAACATCCATCAGAAGGGTGGAGCAGATGGCTGGAGGCAGTTACAGCTCCAGCTGTCCCAGTGTGATGTGCTACTGCATGTCTGGCAGTTCTTCACACTGTCAGGAAAACATTTTCCCTAGTGTTGCTGTGAACAGTCTTCTGATGTCAAAGTAGAAAGTGAGTCCGAGAGGTGCAGTCTGGCATTTGCAAGGTTTCGTAGTCCTGACTGAGGCAAAACCCAGCAATGCATGCAGTGTGCAGTCTTTTAATCGATGCCAATCCAGTGAGAGGTCTGGCTAAATTACCTCATACAAAAATAGCATTTTGGATTACTTCTGTCAACTTTTTGTAGAAGAGAGGGAATTTGTGCATGTTCCTCCACAAAGGAACCATTCTATGCAGAGGAGGACACACAGGCACACAGATGAGTGTTTACTCAAGACACCCTGCATTTCATTGTAGATACCATGTGACTTGCCAGTTGCCGTGGGAATGATACATTTTTCCTTCCATAACTTGAATAAATATTGAGGCTGCCCTTGGTATAACTAACTTATCTCCTTCCTAAAGTTGGGCACAGTTGTATAATCTGAAAAAGCAGAGAGGAAACTCCCAACGCTCAGGCTAGAATAACTTTGGAGAGTGTGTGGCTAGCTAAGAAGCAAGCATGTGAGACAAATAAAAGTAATTGTTTAAAATCATAAAATAGGAGCAATATAAAATCATAGATTTATAGAATGGCTTAAGTTGGAAGGGACTTCAGAGATCATCTACTCCAACCTCCCTGCCGTGTACAGGGAAGCCTCTCAACAAGACTTGGTTGCTCAAAATCTCATCCAGCCTAGCCTTGAACACTTCCAGGGAGAATGCATCCACAACCTCCCTGGGCAGCTTATTCCAGAGTCTCACCACCCTTGTACTGAAGAACATCTTCCTAAGATCCAGTCTAAAACTACTCTCCCTCAGCTTCAAACCATTCCCCCTCATCCTGTTGCTAGACAACCTTATGAAAATGCCATCTCCAGCCTTCCTTTAGGTTCTGAAAGGCAGCTATAAGGTCCTCCTGGAGTCTTCTCTTCTCCAGGCTGCACAACCCCAGCTCCCTCATAGCAAAGGTATTCCAGCCCTCAGATTGTTTTTGTGGCCCTCTTCTGGAGTAGCTCCAACAGCTCTGTGTAAAACATTACTTCGTACTGTGCTGGCTGGCATTGTATATTTTCTGTTATTTTGATTGTTCATGACACTTTGGTTTTCTTCAATACATGAAAATTCCACTAAATTTATCATTTACCTTTTTATTGCATTATTATAGGCATAGGCATGCAGGTAAAGTCTCTTCCTTGTTGCAATCTTGCAATAACATTTCTTTATTCCTTGCGCGCTGTAACCTCCACTTTTGAATGAATTATTGCTGACAACAGCTGGTTGATTGTTAACCTGCTCTTTCTTGCCTCTCTTACTCTTTTGTTTTTCACTTTTGCTAAATGTAGACAACAAGCCTTGCATCAAAGCAAAAAAAAAACCCAACAAAAAAGGCCTTTAATTTGCTCCTGTGCATGTTAACATTAGTAAAAAGCATTTTTGCTTGTTTCTGTAGTAGATTATCTGTTGACATCAGAGAGCTTTTATCCTACATAATAAATGCAGAATCAAATCTCCTGCTATTAGGTGAAAGAAGTGAGCTCTATTTTTCCTTCCAGATCCTATTTTTTCCCCTCCTTTTTTTTTTTTTTTTTTTTTTTTTGGCAGCTTTATTGCATGCTCTCCATGTTGCTGTCTACTTAGGATACATTATCGTGGCTGTGAGTGATTAGTGGCTTATCTATTTTTGAATGATTTAGAGACATGAATTAATTAGCAAGGAAAAAACCATTAGAAGGCATTAGGAAAAAGGCTGGTCATTTCAAGATGTTTCAGAGTGAGGTAAAACCATCATCCAGACCCAGGAAAACTGTGTGAATAGTGATTTCTTCTTTTCTCAAAAGAAACTGCCACACTTTATCTAACTTAGTTGAAAACGACCACCAAAACACAGGGTATAAGCTCTATTTTGTGACATCAGCTGTTGGGCTGGAAGTTAAATTAATTTTGTTTAGCTTTGGGTTTTTTTTACTCCCTTAGTGTTCTTTTCACACTTGCTGTTAGAAGCCTTTATTAAATGTCATTGCACTTGAAAGAATTTGGTTCTGGAGTTCCTGAGAACAAGCCCAAGCTTTACATAACTTAATCTTAAGCTGTTTTGTGATACCAGAATCAGATTTTGCTTAGTGTTAGCCAAGTATTCACTCATGAAGAATCAGCTGAGTCCTTCTGTGACTATAATGTATCAACACAAACAGGAGATATGCTTTACAGTGATAAATATAATGAGCAGCACCTCAGTTTAATAGACAATTTTTAGTCTTCCAGTTTTGGAATTGTAGCTTATAATGTGGGCAGTTTTTTTTTTGTTAGGGTTTTTGTTTGTTTGTTGTTGTGTGTTTGTTTGGTTTTAGTTAGAGTAGTGACATTGTCAGCAGTGAAAGGTGCTATGAAGACAAGGCAAGAGACAAAGGTTTCTCTGGTAGATGGTAAATAAGTAATTTTTAAAAATAATATTTTACTTTTACCAGGTACAAAATGCAATGAAAGGCAAAGAAAGGGATCAGCAATCTTGTCTGTTTGACTTGGAAGCTGTATATGTCTAACACTGGTAATTAGAGCAGTATAAAGCTGACAATGTCCTATGTTTACTGCCATCTCTTCCATTCCTTCAGGGGAATGTATTTATTGCTATGTCCATTGTAGAGATTGTAAGGCCTTTGTACACATGTCCTTACCAAGGTGAATATTAGTCTATGTTAATAAATTAAATCCACTGGTGCTAGTGAGCTGTCTTCTGCAGGTTTCATTCTTGTGTGGAAGTTGTATGGGGGCTGCTGTGGAAGCCAAGTCTGAGCCCTGTTAGATGTTAATCAAGTTGTTATCTGATTCTCTTTATATCCCAGTAAGCTATTGAATTACACCCTTCTGGTGTTAACATTTATCTCAAGCATAACTTCTGTATATCTAGTCAGTCATCTTCCATTCTTCTTTCCCTGAGGCATATAGCAATAGTACATTTTAGCAGTCCTGGGGTATCTGGGTTAAGTCTGTAGTTCTCCTTGAATCCTCAGCAGTGCTTCCCACTTTCTGTCCAAGACATAAATCCTGCAGCTTTTTTATTATGTCCTTCAGGTTTGATCCATTGCCACTGATATCACTAGAAGTCAGTTTTTGGTAGTTGGAGGATTGAACTGTTGCTTGAACTACATATGCCAGAGGGATGCGTCTGATGCTTCACATTTTTTAAGTATGTGAGGGAGGTTTTCTTCTCTCTTTACTTTTCCACCCCCCCCAGTTCTGGTGAAGACAAATTCAAAACTCTCCTAGGGCAGAAATGTAGATTTAATTCTCCTGCCACTTACTCTGGGAACCTTGGGACCTGGACCTCCAGGCATGATAAGCTCCTGAAGGGTGGGAGATAAAGAAGCCCTGCCAGCCAGGAGTGAGCAGCATTTGCAGGTAGAGAGGGTAGCCTGACAGGCTGCTTTCTGTTCAGACCAATGTGTTCTGCCACTGATTCAGCTGCAGGGAATCCACTTTTTTTTTCAGGAGGGAAGAAAAAAAGGTTGTCTTGATAAGTTTCCAATCAGCTCCACACCCCACCGCACTGCTTGCAAGCCTCTGGAAGGGATGGTTGCCACCTGCCCCTTTTGTTGTACAGTCACATTAATTTGCCCTGGTGTAGTATGCAGATTTTTCTACAAATAAATATGCTCTGGGCCTGCAATTCTTCCATGTCTAGGTATTTTTGAAGTAAGTGCTGCCCTGCCAGCTGTGAGAGAATGATAACAATATTTATACCATCCTCACGTCTTTTGTCTTCTCTCCTTGCTCTCTCTCCCTTTCTTTTTCCCCTTTGCTTTTGTGCAGTTACAGAGAGAAGGTCTTCCTAGATTGTCCTTGCCAGGGTGGTAGCTCCCTGTCAGGTTGTCAAACCTCTCTACTAATAGCTATGAAGAGCATGTGCTGTAAGAAAGGGAAAACTGAAATGGATAGCCTTCAGTTGTCTTAAAAAGACATTTTTCATGTTCTAACAAGGAGTTGTAGAGTGTTAAGGTTATGATATCATTACTTCAGTGGTTGCGACACCAGTAAGGGTTTTTTTCATGTTATGTTAGAAAGTGTGCCCTTTTCCCAGTGCTGGAGGTATTGCCTCCTTTCATTAAGCCTGCTCCACAGAAGAGCTGTCGTCTTAAATGATAATAGTTGGAGGTAGCAGCAGGCCAGTCAGGGGTATGGACAATTCAGTCTCAATGTGGGGCAATTCTTGCTACTGACCTCTTATGCAATGCTGTGTGAGGCTGCTCTTGACCTGTATGGATTTTTTATGTTTTTCAAGTGGCCTGCACAATGAGGCACCACCACTGGGGAACATCATGTAACTGAGCTTTTGTTTTGGTTTTCTTTTAGCTCTAGGACCTCACCACTGCTGCCTTTCTGCTCACATAAGGACTCGCGTTTAGCAGTGCCGTATTCCCATGAGCGGTTTCTTTCTTCTTAGTAATAGGGAAAGCAGAAATAATCCTACTCTCAGCAGTTTTGGGATTACAGGCAAAAATTGAGTTCCTTGATGTATGACTGTGTAGGGATATTAATCTTTTCCCTGATGCCTGTTGTCTGTCATCTCTGTCTTACCAGCACTGTCCTTTTGACCCCTCTACAAAAGTAACTTGTTATTACCGTTGCCTCTGCTGCAGATATTCAGCATGCAGATGACAGCACCAACAGTTTTTCTAGAAGGGGCTTGTTCCTTGCATTATCAGATGTGATATTCAAAATTGGCTTCAGCAGCAAAGGATTTTGATTTATTTTATTTTCCCCATGATGTGGCTCACGCTCATTTGACAACCGCTTGTGAAGTTGATAAATTCTGAGGAGGTTTTGTTGACCCGAATGTTGGCTCTTTGTTGTGCACCTCTGAGACAGATAGCTCAGCATGAGACCACTGGGAAATTTTGGTACAATTGCTCTGCTGGGGAGTGTGGTGGTCGAACCATTTAAGGTGTTTTGTAGTTTAATGGACTGATCAGAAGTCACTGAGAGCCAATACAATCACTGTGTAGGGCATTTTAATGTCATTAGTGGATTTCTGTTTCTCACAAATGTTTACGAATCTGCTTGTAGGATTTAACGAACCTGGACAGAGCTCTGAGCTAAAGCAGCTGTAACTCTGAACTATTGCTGTGTCTAAGCTAGTACTCAGTGAGAGGGTTTGGAAACCTCAGTGTCACATTGCAGAGGCAGGTGCTGCCAGCTTTTGCAGTGGGTACAGCAGGGTCTCAGCAGAGGGCATTTTGTTTCTGCTTTGACTCTGCCCCACGGCAAGTCCTTAATATATATAGGAAAAGGCAGAGCCTTAGTGAAGGAGAAGGATGTAGTAATAAAAAAAACCCCAAAAACCAAAATTCAAAACCCAAACCAAAATGACCGTTCCATCTTTGTCAATTTTTTTCCTAACTCTTCTTTTGCATACATGATATGTGCCAGAGTTTGATTCTAACATCCAAGCAAAAAGATGCCTGCCCAGGAAAACAGTAAGTCTTCTAAAATGAGGATCATAGAATCACAGACTGAACCAGGTTGGAAGAGACCTCCAAGATCATCCAGTCCAACCTAGCACCCAGCCCTAGCCAATCAGCTAGACCATGGTATTAAGTGCCTCATCCAGTCTTTTCTTGAACACCTCCAGGGATGGCGACTCCACCACCTCCCTGGGCAGCCCATTCCAATGCCAGTCACTCTCTCTGCCAACAACTTCCTCCTAACATCCAGCCTAGACATCCCCTGGTACAACTTGAGACTGTGTCCCCTTCTTCTGTTGCTGGTTGCCTGGGAGAAGAGACCAACCCCACCTGGCTACAGCCTCCCTTCAGGTAGTTGTAGACAGCAATGAGGTCACCCCTGAGCCTTATCTTCTCCAGGCTAAGCAATGTCCTTCTCTGTCACCTCATTGAGTACCTTCCCTGTGCTGTAGTGGAAGCCAGTTTACAGTTGTGCTTCTGAGCCTCCTTTCTGCTCCTGCTCTTTTATTTCACAATTCTTACATGGAAATATTTGTGTGTGTGCAGAAAAGATCCACAAATTCATTAGGTAAGGAGAGTCTCATCTTTAGAACACGAATAGCCCCAGGAATTCTTCGTGTGTGTCTTTTCCCTTACCTCTCACAGGCATGCCCTGGCACCCGCTGAAAAGGCATGGAGTCAGAAGTTATCAGAATTATCTGATTGCATTGAGTCAGTTTTACCAATTTATGCTACAAAGACAGAATGTTCCTGCCCCCTGTAACTCCAGGAGGAGGCAATTTCTTTGTTATTTAATGTGATTTTGAAGCAGATAGCCTGTGTAAAGTTTGCTTTCTTGCCTGTTGCCCTAAGCAGATTCTCTACGCCTTTGCTCAGTTGTTTGGCAGTAGGGAAATCTGTCTGCAGACTGAGTTTTCCATGCTCCATTAAGTTCAGAGGCGATTTTAGCTTACCCGTTATTGCTGCATTACCTCTTTTACCCGTTTAAACCAGCAGTGTGGGAGTCTGTCTGTATCTAGGGGTTTACTGGGGTAGCTCTGGGTCAGGGCCATTTCTTTAAAAAGGCAACTAGAAAGGTGTTGGAGAAAAGTTCTGTCATTGGGAAAAGCTCATTTTGGACGATTAGTTAGGGGTGTTCCAGACTAATGGGCGCTTCAGTCATGGGTAAGATAATGAAATAAGTCTTTGCACAGCTGTCCTGTCCTGTCCTGTGGAGGAATGATGTGAAAACACAGTTTCTTTTCAGGGAAGCAGGCATCTAGATAAGCAGGCATCTAGATATGCTATGTCTGTAGCAGAGCAGCATACTGTTGTTTTCTGTGAGAAAATAAAACAGCTTCACAATGCTATTTCTAGCGGTGGCTATTTCTCATAGGAAGAGGGGTGGCAGCACATTCTGGATGTTGGTTCCTCTTTTGGTTAGTTAAAAAGGCCAAACTCATGAATTCAAGGGACATGGAAATATCCCTGACTGATACCAAAGCTGCTGCTTAATTTGGCCAGAGGTTGGATTCTTGTCAATTGCAAGTAACCCAGTGACTCAAGATCTTCTGTAGGGAAGCTGGCACACTGTAGCTGTTTTCTACACTACTGTACCTACCTCTGCTTTCTTCTGTCCCAATGGTAATTTTCAGAAGGTCACATCCCTACTTATGCAAAGCATAACCTGCACAAGCTAATGCCCTCTAAGAAAGGACTCCCAGCTGCTTCATGCCTATAAGCATATAAATATTTATACCACCCCAGGGTTCCTTTCATGCTGAAAATAAAGGTAGCACTTGTCTGGTGTTAAAATATATTACCCCAGAGATAAATGGCTTATTTCAGTATTAGAAAGATGGATGAGAGAAGTAGAAAACTGACCATAATGTTGGTTGGAAGATCCACCAAGTTCAGAGGACCTTCCTGTTGGGAAGTGATGTAGAAGTTGATAGTGCTGTGTTTAGCTATCAAGAGATGATTAGTTAAAAGCTGCAATAAATGTGAACTGTATTGGCTGATACATAGGTTCATGGACACTAGCTGAATTTGCTAGTGGTGGATAATGTGCACCAAAGATTGATTATAACATCAAAGCAGGATGTGAATGGTGCATTTGAGGGGACAAAGCAGGGAGAGACTTACTCAAGGCCACATGGGGAGTCAGCGATTTACCCCTGTGGCATCTCTGGTGCTTTACCTTTTCCTGTCGCGCCTCTGTGAAATCGCAAGCCCAAATGTATTCTGACTGAAGCTGCTGGGAGTCATTTCCCACCCTTAAGAAACTGGAAGAAAGTCAAATAAGCAGCATGAGGGGCTCAAAGCCCAGGTGCAGTGCAGTGTCGCCTGTGTAAGCTGTGATTCTGCTGCTGATCTGCAGCGCGACCCTGCTGTAGCCTCTCTGCCCCATTTCATCTGCCTCCCCATGAAATGGGAGCGAGGGTAAGGCTGAGCCGCGGCGCTCCTGCGGGCTCGGTGCAGGTTGCTTCGGCAAGAGCTGCGTAAGGCTCTGAGGAAGCGCTGGGAGGCTTCCTTGTTAATTGGCAGTACAAAGAGAGTGTCTCTAGAGTCAGTCTGCGGACTCCTGGGGACTCAGCTCGGGTGCTGCCTTGCTCTTCAGTACACGCTGCTGTCACTTGGGGGCCCCTTGCATCCTCCTCCTCCTCATCTGCCGCTGGATTTATATGCAGCATGCTGAGAGCAGCCTGGTTTTCTTCCAGCGAGAATTAATTATTTCACGGGCCATTCAAGATTCCAATAAATGAAGCGTGCCCTGATGTCATTTTAGAGTAATATCTGTAGTGAAATTGGGAAAATACATTGGACTAGTCTTTGTGGTTTGCTTTGTTCAGGTTAATTTTTTTTGCTTGCAGTGCGATTAAAGGGTCTGATCGAACACAAACCCACGTTATGCTTAGATGGGATTTCAATGAAATACTTAATTTTTCTGTTAAATTATTTTTAATAGAAGATGGCAAAGTAAAAGAATTCTTTAACCTTTACCTTTTTTTTTTCCCCAGCAGTAATTATTGTAGCTAATTAAAATCCAAACTGAACCTGACTAGCCTTGCTTTTGCATAATTTTTATCTTTCCTGACATACTAGACTGATTTTTCTCTTCCTTGAAACTGATAATCCAAGAAATGACAAGCAGAAAAGCCTTATAAAAATCTCACTATTGGGGCACTTTATCTTGTTAATCTGCATACAGTCACCCAAAATGTTTTTTGAACGTGTTTCTGCTTGGTGAGATGCTGAAAGGGGAAGACTGAACATCATCTTCCAGAACAACCATTGTTAGTGTCCTTTCAGTGTGAGTGAGCTTTCTCCCCCCTGGTGCTCCCTGTTGACTCGCTGCCAGCTGCTTACATGTGTAATGTACATAGGTATGCTTAAAATCCATTCCATATATGTGTAAATTGATGGTGTGTACAAATACAGCACCATACATCACAGATATGTCCCATATATGCTGCAGTTTGGAGCATCAGTGAGCACAAGGAAAAGAGGATTTGGGCTGTTTTTCAGAGGATAGCAGAGAAAAAACAGAGAATTGGAGGAATTTATTTTTGTGGGTGAACCTTCCTGTTACTGATTCACTTCAGTGCTGCACCTGTTTCTTGTTCTTCCTCTTTTGCTGTTTCTTTCATTGCAGCTTTTCAAACACATAGGCAACAAAAACCTACGGCTGGGGAAATGGAAGATTACAATTACGCATCAGTATCGCCGTAACACGGCTGCTCAGTACCGTCCCTTGGGAGTGTTACAATGAATATCTGACATTAATTGGCTCAGTACCTGTATGTCTGACCTTGCAGAAATTTACTAGATCTATTCTACATGTTGTTTTACTGATAAAGAAAACTTCTTCAGGGCAGGGGTTGTGTTTTTGGACATGCTTGTACCACAGTGACAACCAGAAGCAGCAGATTCTTGGAATAGGAAATAAAATAATAGAAAGAGGGATCATAAAGTGATTTCCACCTCTTGTTTGGCCAAGGGCTGATCCTCAGTGATTTTTAAGCCACTTGAAGCACTTGTTCACAGGATATCAGGGGTTGGAAGGGACCCAGGGAGATCACTGAGTCCAACCCACCAGTCCGAGCAGGATAATACTATCTAACACAGATCACAGAGGAACACACCCAGCCAGGCCTTGAAAGGCTCCAGAGAAGGAGACTCCACGATCTCTCTGGGAAGCCTATTTCAGTGCTCTGTGACCCTTACAGTAAAGAAGTTCCCTCTTGTGTTGAGGTGGAACCTCTTTTGCTGCAACTTACATCCATTGCTCCTTGTCCTATTCCAGGGAGCAGTGAGCAGAGCCTGTCCCCCCCTGCTCCTGGCAGCCTTCAGATACTTATAAATATTTATCAAATCCCCTCTCAGTCTTCTTTTCTCCAGACTAAAAAGCCCCAGGTCCCGCAGCCTCTCCTCATAAGCCATGCCTTCCAGTCCCCTAATCATCCTCCTGCTCTCCACTGGACTCTCTCCAGCAGATCCCTGTCCCTGTTCAATTGGGGAGCCCAAAACTGAACACAGTATTCAAGATGAAGTCTCACCAGAGCAGAGTAGAGGGGGAGGAGAACCTCCCTTGATCTGCCGGACACTCTTCCTAACATACCCCAGGATCCCATTGGCCTTCTTGACAAGGGCACCTTGCTGTGCCATGGGTAACTTGTTATCCACCAGGACCCCCAGGTCCCTCTTCACAGGACTTCTCTCCAGCAGATCACCTCCCAGCCTGTCCTGGAGCAGTTTATTATTCCTCCCCATATGCAGGACTCTGCACTTGTCCTTGTTGAGCTTCACCTGGTTCTTCTGTGCCCAGCTCTCAGTCTGTCCAGGTCTATATGGATGGCTGCACATCCTGCAGCTGTCTCAGCCAAGCCTCCCAGCTTGGTGTTGTCAGCAAACTTGCTGAGCAGACACTCTGTGCCCTCATCAAGGGCATTGATGAAGATGTTGAACAGGACTGGCCCCAGCACTGATCCCTGGGGGACACCACTAGTCACAGCTCTCCATCTGGACCTGGCACCATGGATCACCACCCTCTGAACTCTGTCTTGCAGCCAGTTCCTAACCCACCTCACTGTTCACTCTTCCATCCCACACTTTCTCACCTTGCTCACTAAAATGTCATGAGAGACGGTGTCAAAGGCCTTGCTAAGGTCAAGATAGACTACATCCACTGGTTTTCCTGAATCTACCCATTCAGTTATGGCATCATAAAACGCTATCAGGTTAGTTAAGCATGACTTCCCCTTGGTAAATCCATGCTGACTACTCCTGATAACCTTCTTCTCTTCCAAGTGCCTTGAGATGCCCTCCAACAGTAGTGCTGGGTAGTGTCCACTTGATGCACAGGAGGATCTTGCAGGGGCCTATGAGCTGCTCTTTGCAGTGGCCGTCTTTCAACGTGCCCTGCTCAGTCAGCAGCAAAGCTTGGTCTCTGACTTCAGCTCTCTCTGGGTGCACGCTGCCTGTGCAGACATAGATGGTGTTCCAGCTCCCTTCCACCGTTTCAGGGAGCCATGGGGAAGACAGAGTTCAAACTGCAGCATAGCTGAGATTCACACACGGAGCTCTCAGTGGGCTTAACTTCCAGAGTGGGTGTTTGTTTCCCAAGTCAAAAAGTTATTCCAGAGGGAGGTCTGTAAACAGAATAGGAATATTTGAAGGAGTGCGCAGAGGCAGACACTGTGCACCTATCCCCATGGTTTTATTGTCTTTGTTGAGGTACAAGAGAGAACCTTTACAGAAGGTGTATCTACTTCTGCGTTGTGTAAGCGCATGCCGCTACCTGCCTGTCTTTACCTGTCCCTTGCTGTATTGGACCGTCGGGGAATTAAGTAAACCATCACCTCGGGGACACAGGGACTGGCATCCCCTCCGCCCCCTCCTGCGAATTAGCATGGCACAGGGGATGCCGAGTGCTGCTCACCAAGGGCGACCCGTTCCTCGTCTCTGTCCCTCAGCGCAAAGCCCCCTTCTCGACTCTGACCTCCGGCGGCGGGCAGAGCCGGCGGCAGGCGCTAACCGCCCTCTCTCTGTCTCTTTCTTCCCTCGCCTGTGCACGGAAGGCCAGCGATGGAGGCGGCGGCGAGCGGGCGCGGGAGGAGGCCGGCGCAGCACTGGTGCTGCGGAAGGTGTGGTCACGCAGCCCGGCCCCCGAGCGGCGCGGGAGGTAAGGCTTCCGCGGCTTCGGGAGCGCGGGGCTGGGCCGGCCGGGCCGGGCTCCGCGGCGGCGGGCGGGGTGGCGGCGGCCGTGGCCCCCAGCAGGGCGGGATGGCCCCCGGGGGGCGCGTCTGAGGGGGGCGCCGGGAGCGGGGCGCGATGGGCAGCGGCAGGGTGCGGGTGCCCGAGGCGCTGGCGGGCCGCGGCGGGGAGCGACCGCTGCCCACCTTCGACGTGCCTTACTTCAAGTACATCGACGAGGAGGATGAGGAGGACGAGTGGAGCAGCCGCTCGCAATCCTCCACCGAGGATGACTCCGGGGACTCTCTGCTTTCCGACAGATACGTGGTGGTGTCGGGGACGCCGGAGAAGATTTTGGAGCATCTCCTCAGCGACCTGCACCTGGAAGCCGCGCAGGACAAAGAGACGGGTAAGGAGCGAGCCCTGCGGGGAGCACTGGCGGCAGCCCCAGGCGGGAACGGGGAAGAGGTCTTGGTGCTGATCCTGGTCTCGGTGCTGGCAGAGCGGGGATCGCTGTCGGGTACCCGAGAACGAAAGTCGACCGCCAGGGTGATGCTCAACCCGTACCGGTATGCGGGTGGCAGAGCAGGGCGTGGGGCCCCGGGGCAGAGCTGCAGGCAATTAGCGGGGCCGCACACAGGGAGCAGCGACCGGAGCCTTTTCATGCTAGGCTGTCGCGGCTGCCCGGGCAGCGCAGGCTGCGGCGGGCATGGCACAGCACCTGTGTCTCTCCAGGCAGAGACTGCCGTTCCTGCTAGCCTGCAGCTGTTATATTGATCAGAATACTTGCTGTGTACTTCAACCTCCTGGTTAACTGTTTTGCCACCCTCCTCGGTATTTTGGCATATCTTTGTTTCATAAGCATAATAGATAAATTTCCTCATAACCCAAGGCACAGCGTATAGCCTCACATTGTACTTGTGTGCCTTCAATCAGAGACTGTAGTTTGTTTCAGCCTAGAGCAATTATTATATTGATCGAGCTACTTGACATGCAGTTTAATTTTCAGCTGGATCTCTTGGCTGTATGCACAGCTTGCTGTCACCTAGAGCTCTTGGGGTAGTTTATCAGAAGTGCCTGCAAGCTTCAATTCATAGATAGTTTTAATGAAAGCGGCCAGGCTGGGGAGACTTTCAGACGTCCCGAGTAGTGAAGAACTGAGGAAGGCAGCTGGCTGCAAATGGGGCCGTGCATTTGATCCTTCCCAGTAGGGTTAAAACTTACTCGTGCTGCCCGTATATCTCTCTCTCGACAAATGAGATTACTGAGAATAAACACACTTTAATCCTTTTAAGTGACTGAAAATATAAATAACGTCTGCAAGTCCCAGAGGAACGTCGGGATTGGGTTCTCAGAACAACTCATTAGTTTAAAGTGGGACAGTAGGCATATTCCTAGTGCTGCGGTGGGGATGCCTTGAAGAAACACATAGAGTGTCTGCTGGTGATAGTACAGTATTCCTAGTGCTGCTTTTGTCTGCCTAGACATTAATATTTAGTGCAGAGAGAAGCTGTGCTTGTTTTCCTTCCACAGATACCCTCAGACTAGTTCTGCATATCATTTACTTGAGCCATCTCTTAGTGTAGTGAGGATCTTTCCTTGGCTTTTTAAGGTCAAATGTTGGATCCAGAATAAGTTTCTCCATTAATGTTTGTCATATGCAGCTTGAGGGACATTAGCTGCCTGTTTTTATAGGCTGTTTAATCTTTTTTCGTGAACTCACAATCTTATTGGAAAGCAATGAGCTTTTTACTAGTGGTATGCATTAAATTTTAGTGTTTGCAAATGTAAAGCGTTCTCTGCATAAAGCGTTAGATGTTGTATGCACCCTCACGTGTGCTACCTTTTCTTTCTTTGCTCCGTGCCCCCTCTCTTCCTCCTATCACTGGGAGGCTCTGATGAGCCTGTTCTTATTGTTAACGAGAGGAGCTAGTAAACTGCCCTCAAAACAAGTGCTAAACCACTGCTTGCCTGGCTGTTAGCAGATGGTAATGTATTTAAAGGTTAATTGGCTTCCCCACACCTCTTCTGCTTTATCCTGACTCCTCTTAGAAAGAAACAATTAGCTCTGCCCTGTAGCCAGGGTTAACTGGATCCCAGGGACAGAACAAAGTCACTGTGCCTTCAGTTTTTTGCCATCACAAAGAAGTATGCTAAACCTTGCCCAGCGGCCCTGCAGTTTCTCAAGGGTAGTTCATCATGTAGTTTTCCCTTGACTTTATTAATCTGGTGATATAGAACTTAATTGAAAAAAAAAAGACTCGAAGAGTTAAATTTTCCAGTGTTTCACATGGCAATTGCCTCTGTAATCTTTTTTGTCGGTCTGTTTTACTGTCTCAGTGGCATTTGACATGAGCAAATGTGGAAAGCAGACTGCACATGTGTACATCTTTGTGTGTGCACCTGAAGGCATTCTTCTGCTGTTTGTTTGGATTTGTGGTTCTGTATATTTTTTTGTAGTTCCAGTCTGGCCCATCTCCGAGACTGTGGAGTTAGAGAGTCCTGCAGGCTTGTGTTTTAGCAAGCATAGCTTTGTGGAACATAAAAGGATGTTGTTGCACCCAGCTGCTGCTCCTGCTGTCTGTTTGCCAATTCCAGGATGACTTCCTGCTTTCCCTGCAGCCTCCAATCCAGTTTGCTTATTTGTGTCCCCAAAGAACATGAGAAAGAGCTGTTCTTACATATGCTGGTGTGCAGGGGGCTGTTCTGTTTGACCCTTCACACTGTTTCCCAAGGAGGGATGCTCTGAATGCTTTGAGTCCCACCCTTTGTACAACAAATCATAACTGCAAACCCTGATGGTCATCAAAAAGAACGCCACTATTTCCTGGGGCTTGCTTGGTCATGGAACACTGCTTTCTATAAACACTGATATAGCTGCATGATGTGCCATGTAATGCTCCCAACTAGCCTTCATTTTCTAAACCAAGCCATCAGGTGCCATTTGCAGCTGGGAGAACTTTGAGGCTGCTTTGGAATAAATTTAACTGAGATGCTGACCAGGGCTCAAGGCTGCCTTCAGCTTCTGCTAAACCTGTAGCAAGACAGTTTAAGAATTTTGTTGAAGGATCATAGAATCACAGAATGGTTTAGGTTGCAAGGAACCTCTAAAAGTCATCTAGTCCAACCCCCTCTGAAGTATGCAGGTGCATACTAGATCGAGTTGCCCAAAGGATACCCTGCTGCACTAAGCAGGTGGGGACCTGACCTGCAGACTCATCCCACTGTCTGTGACTTGTCTAAACATGGTTACAATGGCTGAGGACACAAAGAGGGACACTGCAGTAGGCACAGGTAGGCTAGCTGGCTGCTCAGCTGACTTCTGTAGGCAAGGATGTCTTGAAAGCTGGAGGTTTGCAAGACTCTAACATATTTAATAACTGTTTAATGATTGGGGATTTTTGATGACGACTGAGTCTGGGAGTATATGTGAGTTTTTGAGGCAGCATCTTCAATTTGGGCTTGCCAGCCTTTGATGTCAAAGGGAGAAAGCTTTCATCACCCTGACTTATTACAGCCTGTAATGTACTAACCCTCCAGAAGACTGTTCCTGTTTCCTACAGTGAGATGGATGGAAATTTAAAACTTCTGCCATGAACAACTTTTCTGAGTCATCTCTAAGGCTGTTGGAGTCACTGGGGGATGTCTGAGTGTGTACTTCAGAAGACAGCTTGAAGTTTTAAGAACTGAACAGAGTAAGACATTTGAAATGTGTCACTATCCAGGCAGAAAATGCAAGGCATAACTCCTGGGCTAATCCTTATCAAAGATGGAGATTTGAACAAGTAATCTCTAAGAGGCTGAATCTCAGGATCCCTAATCCCATCCCATTGACTGCAATGTTACTTTCAGAATTGTCCTTTATTGCAAAAAACTTTTCTTTCTTGGGCATTAGCAGCAGCATTTCCTTCTCTGGACATTATACTGATCTAGACCTTGGAGTATCCTCTGACTGGTCTTTGTTCTTGCCTCACAGTGGTTGCATTCAGCATTTGGCAGCCTCTGGAACGACACGGGGATCATCACATTCACTTCTGCTCCTCCAGGCTTGCCTGGATCTTTTAGAGCATTACCTTGAGGCAGCTGCAGCAGAACATAATCTCCCTTATCACATCTGATGACATTACCTGTCTTTTACCTCTACTGTGGGATTCACTTTAGGAAATTAACAGAGTGAGGAAGAGATTGATTTGTGAGGGTCTTTGAGAAAAACAAGTGGTGGAAAATGGAGATACGGAGAAAGGATGTATGTGAAGGATGGTATGGCTGGGGAATGTGATGGTGTCAGTCTTTACTTGTGTATGCTTTGAGTGGACTGGGTGAAAGAGATTGTGGCAAGGGAGGAGGCATGGTGATTTTGGTAGACTATCACAGAAGGTGGGATGGCAAATGATGAAAGGCCTTGGGAAAGGTTAACAAGACAGAAAAAAAGGATGAATCCTCATGATGCAGCTAAGATAGATGTTTGGAAAGTGTAAATATGGTCTGGGTTTCTTAAAACCAAGGGGAAAAAAGGAGTAGCTACCTTTGTACCATGCTGCCTCACCGTATCTGGGACTATGCATGGTCCTTGGATTAGTGGCAACTCTTCCCAGTCACTCAGAAGCAGCTTTAGCTTTAGGGACATCACTTGGCATCTAGGAAGGGCTTTCAGACCATGACTGTTTTTCCTAGAACTACTGCATAGTATTGGTTAATTTTCCAAAAATCCATTCTGTTTCTACACTTGCACCAGGGACATTGCTTTGATGTTAAGTAATGGCATCCCTCTGCAGAGCTTTATGCCACCTGTTAGGAGAAGGGTACTGTTTTGCATGAGCTGATTGTAGTCAGCTTCTAAGTGATGTTGCAGAAAAGAGATACAGCTCTGCTTTTTGTAAGTGTTGTCCTTTGTTTAACAATCCCTTGCTTTTGATATTTTTGTTTGGTTTGGTTTTAGCTATAAAAGGTGCTAGTAAGACTTTTCTTCACTGAGCACAGTAATGACTGTGCTCAACTGGTCATTACCGATGAGTAAAAGTTGTTGGAAGAGCTTGCCCTGGCTGCCACACAGTCAGCATCAGCATATCTGATGCATGTGGATTGGTGTCAAGGAGAATAGTTGCACACTACTTTGTGATCCTATCTTCCAGTTTTTAGGATGGAGAGAATAAAAGCTTCCTCCCATCCTCTACCAGTCCTGTATAACAAAATGTTTGGTGTTATTATTTTGAGGTATTTTGTACACTTTTGCCCAAAGTCTTGAGTCCAGCATCAGTAAGTTTCCAGATGACACCAAGCTAGGAGCAGGTGTGGATCTGTTGGAAGGTAGGAGGGCCCAGCAGAGGGACCTTGCCAGGCTGGATGGGTGGGCAGAGGCCAATGGGATGAGATTTAACAAGGCCAAGTGCAGGGTTCTACACTTTGGCCACAACAACCCCAAGCAGCACTACAGGCTGGGGACATAGTGGCTGGAGAGCAGCCAGAAAGAAAGGGACCTGGGAATACTGGTAGACAGTAGCTGAAGATGAGCCAGCAGTGTGCCCAGGTGGCCAGGAGAGCCAATGGCATCCTGGCCTGGATCAGAACAGTGTGGCCAGTAGGACGAGGGAGGTTATTCTGCCCCTGTACTCAGCACTGGTCAGGCCACACCTTGAGTGCCGTGTCCAGTTCTGGGCCAACCAATTCAAGAGAGATTTTAAGATACTGGAATGAGTCCAGAGAAGGGCAATGAAGCTGGTGAGAGGCCTGGAGCACAGCCCTGTGAGGAGAGGCTGAGGGAGCTGGGAGTGTGCAGCCTGCAGAAGAGGAGGCTCAGGGCTGACCTCACTGCTGTCTACAGCTACCTGAAGGAAAGCTGTAGCCAGGTGGGGGTTGGTCTCTTCTCCCAGGCAACCAGCATCAGAAGAAGGGGACACAGTCTCCAGTTGTGCTAGGGGAGGTCTAGGCTGGATGTTAGGAGGAAGTTGTTGGCAGAGAGAGTGATTGGCATTGGAATGGGCTGCCCAGGGAGGTGGTGGAGTCGCCATCCCTGGAGGTGTTCAAGACAAGACTGGATGGGGCACTTAGTGCCATGGTCTAGTTGATTGGCCAGGGCTGGTTGCTAGGTTGGACTGAATGATCTTAGAGGTGTCTTCCACCCTGGTTGATTCTATGATTCAGAAAACTTGAGCCAAGTGGGCTAGAAGTGTGTTATTTTCATGTCCAAGGGAGAGGAGTAAGAGTTTTGCAGAGTTCATAGAGCAACATCAATGTAAGAATAGCACAAAAGCTAAAATCACAATTTATCTTGGTGTTCAGTGTGAGAGAACCTGGTGAGATTCTCGCACAGGACCACTGCTTCATGCAGTGTGAGTCTGAGCTGTCTCAAACTGGAGCATCAGTAGAAGTAGGTTTAGAATAAATCGATAAAATGAATAGTAACAAATCACCAGGATCAGATATTAGTCCCCAAAGACTTCTAAAGGAACTCAGATATGAAATTGCTGAACTCCTAACAGTGCTGTGTAATTTATCATATAAATCAGCTTCAGTGGCAGAGGAAGGTGAAAAATGTGGTGCCAATTAAAAGAAATGGTTCTATTTAGGGAACATCTAAGCAATAAGGCTGACATTTTCCCAATACATTATTCCAGCAGAAACTGGCATCGTACTCAAAAGCAGCAGCTCAGCCTTCCCTGACCAGCCATTCCTGCTGCTGCCTTGATTCCCCTGTGCTTCTGTAGCCTGTGATGTAGTTTTTTAGCAGTCCTGAGTAGCAAGCTGGACCTGGTTGATGCTAATGTAGGAAATACTAAATGATGGCTTTTAAGATGCACTGCTCTCCTGATCCACTTATCTCTGTTGGTGGTACAAAATTTGCTTCTGGACATAGGAAAAGGGTGGCAGGGAGTATGAGATGTGCAGTGGAGGACATCAGAGGAGAAGGACTGCTGCTGCTTGCAGAAATTTGATTAAATTCACAACTGCAGCATAGAGTTATGCTTTTGTGCTGGCAAATTGGGTGACAATACAGTAAAAGCAGAAGTGAGAAATGTATGCAGGAATATTGTACTGAGGGAAGGTAAATGTTTTTGTTTTTTTTTCAGAGTTAAGTCAGATCTTGTGTGCTCTTAAAGATTGGAAGGAAGAAGAGGGTATATATGATCTGGCCTGCCTATATCTTAGGTTTCTATAATGTTTTTGACAAAAGTCTCTTGCCAAAAATCCTTAAGCAAATATAATGATCATTTCAATAAAGAAGTTTTCCACTACTGATAATGACTGAGAAGATAGTAAATGAAAGGTGACAGTAAATTACCAGTGTTTAAAATGGAGAGAAGTCACCATTGAAGACTGTGTGCTGCTGAGTTGAGGATGAAAACTCAGGTAACAGTATGTGCTCATAGGATTAAATGTTTGAAGGTCTCCTGATAAGTGAAGCAATGATTTCATCTCTGGTGGCCATGCAAGATTATACTCTTCTACACCTTACTATCCCCACTTCTGACTTGTGCATTGTCCTGTCATACTGGCAAACTTTGCTTAGGTGCCTCTGCAAGGCTACTTAGATCAGGAAGCTGATCCAACTCAAAAATAGCTTCATGAAAGTATTAAGAATAGGGCAGTACAGCACCGGGGAAATTGGCTGGATGTGAGTACCCTCAAGCCAGCCCTGTGGCTGAAGAAAGATGAAAGGAATAAGAATCTTTGCAAACTGCATGATAAAATTGCAGATTAGATCCAAGTTTGAAAAGTGCAAAGTAATGCATTTTGTAACGTGGGGAAAAGGAACTCCTTATTATAAGTGTTCAGCAGAGGTGCTATCATGCTGAAAATAGGTCTTTGGCAATAGTGTGGGATGTTCTTGGAACTTTTCATCAGCATTGATCAAAAAGGCAAACAGTACTTGGAACAACGGGGAAAGAAGACAGAAAAGAATCACAGTTATGCCATTGTACTACTGTGTAATGTGGTCTGTATAGTACAGATCCTTTTTCTCTCCCAGCTCAAGGTTGTAAATGAACAACAACAACAATAAAACAGCTTGAAAAGAACCGCCAAGGTGATTAGCAGTACAGATTAAATAAGGCTGAAAATAAATAGTTTAGGTATGGTCATCATAGAAAAGCAATTTCTATAAAGGAGGCATGTGCTGATCTATTAAACTATGAATCGTGTGAGGAAGGTGAGTATGAAAAGAATGTTTGTTGGTTTTCATATTGTTGGAAGTGTTTTGAAGTGCAATTATTTGGTTTATAATAAGGAAAAGATTAGGGTTTTTTTTATATGATGCACAGTGAAACTGTGAAGGTCATCATGGGCACTTTGTGGAATTCAAAGGCTGGAAGGATTTTAAAACCAATTAGGTAAAATCCTGGCAAAAACTCCATCACTGGAGCGATGTCAATACAGCTTCCTGTTTGGAAAGTGTACACTGCCGGTGCCTGGAAGCTAGGAGGTTTTATCAGTGAAAGATAACTCTGTATTTGTTTTCTTCTTTCCTTTCTTCCCCCCCCCTCCCCCTTTATTTCCTCCCTCTGGGCATCCCTTGTTGGCCTCTGACAAAGACCTGTTTCTCTTTTATGGGGATCTTTGATCTGACTCATGCAGCACATTGCAGCTTGGAAGCGATTAGCACCTTACTGTAACCTTAGATTCTAGTTCCTCATGGTAGGATGACAGCTGAGCGAGTTACCAGTTCAGCTGGCTACAAAGAGTGAAGAGTTTTCTGCTCAGTGGCTTTGGAGATGGCACAGTAGAGCCTGGAGCTGGGACAAGAGAAGCAGGAACCCTGGGGATAGCATGAACTTGGGACCAAGATTGCTGGTAGTGACACTAGTTTCTGCTCAGGTTGGAAGATCTGGCATCCTCCAGTCCTCCTCTTCACTGCCATGTGCAGCTGCTTCTCCTCTGCTCTGCTTGGTTTGGCCTTGTGCCAAGTAGATCTATGTATCTTAGTAGGAAAGTTTTTTTTTTCTCCCGTTTGGATTATTTTCTGTCACATTAGTGAGTTGAAGCAGCTTGCAGGAGGAGTGCCATGTCTGGGATTCACTACAGACAGGCTGTCACACACTGTGCTGCCTGAGCTAATAGGAAATGCCAGCGAGGAGGGGATGTCTAAGATGCTGTCTGCTGGCAGGAGCTCAGACAGTTATTTCTGGAAAACAAGCACTTGGAGCCTGGAGAAAAGGTTTGGGATTGGGGTTGGTTTTGTTGGGTTTTGGTTTATTTTTTCCACTTGGGTACTAAAGTTAGGAAAGGCAGAATGTGGGAATGCTGTTCCTGGAATGTCTCACCATTATGTCCAATGACTGGTAAACTAGAGGCAGTATGGAGAATGATGAACATCCTTTCTGGTCAGGACTCTGCCTGTAGAGACTCAGTATTTTTTCAGTTCATCACCATAGATACTTTTCATGGTGTAAGCACACCTCACAGAGTCACAGAGGGAGAGGAACTGAGATAGCTGTCAGCCAAATGCACCTTTGGGCACCTTGAACACTAAAGGAATTTTTGGTGCCCTCTACAGGAATAGCTTGGAACTGTGGTAGGGCCCTAAGTTTTGTGATGTGTTTATGCTTGAGGCAAATTTGCAGAAGAAAAAGCTATCTCTTATATGTGTTGGTCTATTAATTCATAGTATTCTTAGTCCCTCAGGTTTTTCTATGTGATTATGTGATTCATTATAGTTAGTTGTCACCTTTTGCTATGTGGGAAGGTGATAAGGAGCCTTCAGGAAAGCCCAATGTGAAACCGTTTGTTTTGAAGATGTGTATCATAGACAATATGAAGGGTTTTAATGATCTTAGTGGTTTAAGCAGAAAGGAATTGGGAAGTGCAGATTTATCACTAGTCCTAGAGAACTTTTTTTAGGGCTGAAGATCACAAATTTTCTTTTTACAGTGAAAAAGGCTTTTAATCTTTTTTTCTTTTTATTTTTTAAGTTATAAAAGGCAGAATGTGTTAATTTGCTGTACTGCAAAACAGACTCAAATAGTATAAACATTTTGATGAGGCACCTGGAAGACAACTTATTTTGACACTGGGGATTTGGTAAAGTTCCTGGAAAGCTAATGTGACCTTAAAGAACTTTAATCTGATATTTCTAAGATTACTTTTGCCTTAATGACATTGGAAGTCTAGATGATATGAATTATCAAACCAATGGGTATTTCACATATACAAAAGGATCTGTGGTCATATATATCCCTGAATTAGCAGATGCATTAAGTGGCTAAGATTATAGAATCAACCAGGTTGGAAGAGACCTCCAAGATCATTCAGTCCAACCTAGCACCCAGCCCTGTCCAATCAACTAGACCATGGCACTAAGTGCCCCATCCAGTCTTGTCTTGAACACCTCCAGGGATGGCAACTCCACCACCTCCCTGGGCAGCCCATTCCAATGCCAATCACTCTCTCTGCCAACAACTTCCTCCTAACATCCAGCCTAGACCTCCCCTAGCACAACCTGAGACTGTGTCCCCTTCTTCTGTTGCTGGTTGCCTGGGAGAAGAGACCAACCCCCACCTGGCTACAGCCTCCCTTCAGGTAGTTATAGACAACAGTGAGGTCAGCCCTGAGCCTCCTCTTCTGCAGGCTGCACACCCCCAGCTCCCTCAGCCTTTCCTCACAGGGCTGTGCTCCAGGCCTCTCACCCGCTTCATTGCCCTTCCCTGGACTCATTCCAGTATCTCAAAATTTCTCTTGAATTGGTTGGCCCAGAACTGGACACAGTACTCAAAGTGTGTCCTGACCAGTGTTGAGTCTAGGGACAGAATAACCTCCCTCGTCCTACTGGCCACACTGTTCCTGATCCAGGCCAGGATGCCATTGGCTCTGCTGCCCACCTGGGCACACTGCTGGCTCATGTTCAGCTACTGTCTACCAGTACTCCCAGGTCCCTTTCTTCCTGGCTGCTCTCAGCCACTCTGTCCCCAGCCTGTAGTGCTGTTGTGGCCAAAGTGTATCAAAGGTTGCCTCTGCTTTAGCCTGAGTGTGAGTGCTCACCATCAAGTCTAGCTTGTGTTGTATGCTCTGCAATTACTAGTAATTCCTGTTCCCAGGACAGAAGTCTGGGGCTGAAGACCATAAAGACAAAAAGGAAAATTGACTCACTGTGTGACATTAGTGCCAAGTAGATCTCTCTCAACAAGGGAGACTGATTCCCTCTCTGGCCTAAATTCTATGCTGAAGGCTGGTCTTTTGTGGCTGTGAGTCTAGAGATGGAGCAGACCACATGCCTTCATTTGCAACTAATATCATACTGGTTCTAGTGAGCCATAAGAACGTTAGAGGCAAAGGAAGTCACCATTGGCTTAGCAAAAAGTCATAGCCAAGTTCTGACATTTGTCTAAACCATGGTAACTCTCGCTGAGTTCTGTCTACTGGAGGCACATTCTTCTGCAGCAGTGGGATCAAATCACCAGGTGTGAAGTGCTTGAAGGGAAAGGACAGCTCCTACTGTGAAGGTGACAACTTTCTAGATCCTCTCAGGTACAGCCCTGACTTCTTGCTTCCCTGGAAAGTGGCTCACTGAAGCTAACTAATTATAAAACATGGACAGTTTTCTCAGAGCTGCTGTTTCTAGTAGAGAAAAAGTGAGACCTGGTTTGTAAGAGAGTAGTGTAAGAGGAATAGCAACAGATGGTGTGTGGGTTGGCAGGTCAGTTAACTGTGAGAGTAGGAGCTGGAAATGCAAAACTGAAATATCAGTGTTGGTGCTTTGTATGAGGCATGTGCACGTCCTGTACCTTCAGCAGTAGCCACAGGCCCTGCCGTCCTTCACGAACTGCAGGCATGGACCCTTCACCACAGATCTCCAGTCTTTCCTGGGTATTTGCTCATTCTTACCATTTGGTATTGTTTTCTTTTCATCTGAAGGCTTATTGCTATTAAACCATGAGCTGTAGACTGTTGAAAAACTGGACACTATCTTTAGTACTCTCTTTGTGTTCCTCCTCCACAACGCAGAGATTGAGCACAGGTAGAGGTGTTTGGCCATTAGTGACTCCTGTGTTGCAATCAGCATTTAGTGCAATGGCTGTTAAATCAGAAGGTCATTCTCAGATTACAGCAAAGCACTCCCTCCCAAGAGAGGACTCTCTGTAATTTAATAAACCTTGGAGATGGTGCTCTGCAATTCACTTTTGGGGTTGGTTGTTTTTTGGGAAGGAGGCTTTCACAGAATGGGGCAGGTTTTATGTAGGCTGCTGAAAACATAAAACTGTATCTTGACATACTTGCTGCATCTTTGAGTGTGAAAGTACAGTTCACATTCTGTCTTCACTGTTTGAATTCCAGTGGTTCCAGTGTCCAGAATTACAATAATACAATGATTTTCTTGTGAGATGAGCATTTTGTGAGGAATATAAAGAGCGTGTTCATTCCCCGCCCACAGGGTGGAAGGATGGAGTCACTGAAGACCTGTGCTTTGAGGTTGTGTATTAAAGAATCTGAAAGAAATCTGTGCTTCAAAGCTGCTTTTTTCCTCTTGTGAACTAAATTTACTCTCATGCTGTTAATTCCTCCTTTCCTTGCAAGCCTTCTTAACATGCCCTGAGTTCAAACGGTTTTGTGGTATTATGGAAGTAGCAGCCTCAGTCTTTTGTGAGCAAAAGCAGGGCTGGTTTTGGCTATAGCCAAACTACAATTATTATTACTTTACCAGGCTCACTATCATGCTGCACATTACTACTGTTGGGTGATACTTTGTTGTGTAGTGTGGTGATGCAGTGCTTCTTTTTCCCACCTTACCAGGCTCTGTAAATTCCTATGCTCAGAGGAGGCTCAAGGCATTTAAAAACAGAAAGCCACAACCCCAGACCAAGGTATTAATTGGAATAGATTTCTCTATGTGTAGTGCCTGATGAGACTTTCTACCAGCCTTTAAGACCTCTCTTAATAGATGCCAACCCTGAGCTGTGTTAACTGCTTTCTCTGCTTGCTGCATAGAATAAATGCATTAGTTTGAGAAAGTCAGTCTGTGGCATTGGCAAACTGTTGCCCACACACTCTGGTTTAACAGGGGCAGTGGAGCTTGGCTTTGCCCTGCTCTAATGCTGGCTGCTGCCTTCTCTGTCATGTCTAAGAGGAAAAAAAAGAGGGGAAAGAACAGCTGTGGCACACCATGATTGAGAGATTGGGAGAGCAGCTTGATGCAAGCTAAGTTCTGTTTATTGTACTTTCAGCACTTGGTTATATACCTTAACATACAAGCCAAAAGATCATGCTAAATCCTAATTGGTCATTAAGACAGACCTCAGTACATCCCTCATCAAGACAGACCTCCTATGTTAGCAACTAGATAAGCAAAGGTTAACAAGACCGCAGGCTCATATTCCACTTAATTCTGTCTGCTGCAATGTTCTTTAAGGTCATTTCGACCCTCTGTTTACTTAACTCAGTACTTTCCCCTTTATACATTCTGAACCCATGGCTTATGTTCCAGTATGCCAAGATGAAGCAACTGTACAGCACTAAAAGTCCTACCATTCCCAACAGTGGCAGCAGTGACAGAAGGCCAGATTTACTGTGTGCTGGGTGAAGCCAGGGAATTCTGGTGTGGTTTGTGTTGTCTTGCTAGGTTTTTATTTTAGGGGGCATGTCAGAAGATCAGCTGTTGGATGTGGGAATAGAT
This sequence comes from Pogoniulus pusillus, assembly GCF_015220805.1. Classification (NCBI taxonomy): domain Eukaryota; kingdom Metazoa; phylum Chordata; class Aves; order Piciformes; family Lybiidae; genus Pogoniulus; species Pogoniulus pusillus. The sequence goes on from NC_087291.1 coordinate 9,784,171, forward strand.
GATTGTAGTTGGAATACTTTTCTGAGAGTGGAAGAGCCTATCTAAAAAGGAGATAATGGAGCAGAGTGCTCTTGGCACAAATTCAGAAGCCATGTGCATTAACTGCAATTTGTAAGCTCGTAGTGCAGGCTTTAAATTGCTGTTGCTTTTTCAGAAGGGAAGGCTTGATCTCATTTGGTATCATTTGGGGGTATATAGCACCTTTTAGGAGAATCTGTGTGGTAGGCATTGGAGACAGTCTTGACTGTTTTTTCTTTTTTTTTTTTTGAAGTCAGTTTTGATCCTGTCAGAGATTGAAACAGAAGTACAATTGCAGCACTTTGACAGTCAAAGGTTTCTCCTGAGATGTTAGTTACCCTCGTGGAGTATAGATGGTTCTGGCAGAAAGAGCTTTTCAGAATAGCATCAGTTACTGCAGGAAAGTAAATTGCTTGTCCCATCTTGTAGGCAAGGTGAAAAATACCAATGTGAGTTGTAGCTGTGGCAGCAGCTCGCATCACCATCTCCTGAGCCAGGCTGAGATCATGAGATGACCTTGTCTCAGTGCAGAAATGCTGGTGATGTCCTTCTGAAGCCAAATCAGAATTGAAAATGTGATGGCTTGTTTCAAGGACAGCGAGTGCAAAAACATTCTGAGGTGAGAGGTCGGGGAAGATAGATCAATGCAAATAAAGTAGCAGCATTGATGGATCTAATTTTGATGGAAGCTAATAAAAACCTTAGGCTCTCTTGTGACAGCATTTGGAATGAATTGTGATTTTACTCCTTTGCTTGAACTTCAGTTTCAATGGAAATATAAATTGCCAGAATCAGGGATGCAATCATAGAGAAATCATGCTGTCTGACCTGGGACTGCTAGAGGCCTTTATGCCTCACCTTCTACTGCTTTTCAATTTCTTTCAGTTTTCCTCCACCCTACACCCCCCTCCTGCTATTACCATCCCTCCTCCTACCAACCAGGCTCTACTGATTACCCCAGCAGCCTTTCTTTAACTCGACCAGCCCCCATCTCTTAGAATTTAGGACTAGTTGACCCCTCTCTAAGAACCACTGCAGCAAAAAAACCCCAGGCAATCCAGCCAGATACTGGTTTTGTTCTTTCCAGCTGTGAATTCAGAGCCCTGTCATCAATGCAATAAGGAAACCTTTGTTAGGTTTCATTCCCTGCCCCGATAGAAGCCTTGTCCATGAGATTTTGTTTGCTGTCACTGTTAGTACATGGTGGGGGATGCAGAGCCACAAGCTGGAAGCAAACAAACAACAGCAGAAAAATAATCACTAACAAATAGCATTTGTCAGAGCCCCGTTGTGAAGGAATTTCGTTCAAAGTCTTAAAGCAGCAGAGAGCATGCAGGGTTGCCCCAAAGCATGAAACCCCACCAGTAACTGGCAAATGCTTGCAGACAGAGAGATCAGCATAAGGCTGCGATGGGCAGGTGGCAGGTGTCCATCCCAGTATGCGCCAGGAACAGTCGCAGGCAGGCAGCAAGTGGATGATTTAGGAATTCAGCACACGCCTACTCTCTGCTTGCTGGCAGGTGAACGGCTCCTCACCTCCACCTTCAGCTGCATAGGGCTGTGTAGGGCTGGCTGAGAGTTCCTTAGGGCAGGCAAGGGGATGCAGACCTCTGGCCTGCTTCAACCAAGCGTGACTGCAAGGAAACAGCCCTTGCTGTGCTGCTGTCCTTGCTGTCTTCTCCCTATTTACCCAAAAGAAGGATGTCCCCCTGAGCAGGGCCTAGGAAGGAAAGGGACATTGTCTGCTCCCTCTTTGTGAGGCTATGGAGGGCTCTTGGGCCACACACAGCTTGCAAACCTATGCCAGAGCTGCATGCAGTGCCCAGTGGGGCTGCTTGATGGCTGGGAAGCACTTCCCTGGGGCAGTGTGATATTATGGGGAGCCATTGTGGGAACCCTCTGCCTCATGGACTCCTGAGGTTTGCCATGGGCAGAAGCCCCAAAGCACACAGAGATTTTAGGATGTGATCACTTAGGAAGCCTGGGCATGTCTAAATACATAGGGAGGGGAGGGTCTCTGCCAGCTGACGTTTGGATTCTCTCATGTGTTTCCTAGATTTTCTCTACACTCTCAAATATTTCTCTTCTGTTGCAAAGGAGCAGGAAAGCTTTTTCTGGAGGTCTATCCTAATGAGTTGTCAGTGAATTGAGGGAAATTTTGTTGGAGACTCCATCAGGATAGCCTGTCTCTCTAGGCAAAGTTTCGGCACATCCTATGAGTTGTTTGTGCAGCTTATGTAAATATTTTGAACAGTTGTTCTTCCTTTGATGTGTGCATACAGATTGTGTTAGTATTCATGAGAATCTGATCTCCCTACTTGAGTAAGGATTTTGACATGCAGATGGGCCATAGGGCATTTGGTTTAACATCTGAATTGAAAGGGAAATCAAAGTTAGGAGGATACTATTTGGGAAGTTACAACCGTGTTCTATATCACAAAGAACAAGGAGTCTTTATGAACACTTGTAAATGTCTGAAAACCAGGAAAACACCACCACTTCTGCAAGAAACTGCTGTACTGCAGGTTTTCTTAACAAATGGAGAGCATCCAGATCGTCCTGAAGGACACCGTCACATAGGTCTGAAATAAAGGTGTTTGCATCAAAGGGCAGGAGCACTTGACCAAAGCGCTGCTGTTCATTGTGTTAGCAAGAGGGCCTGCTCCTCTTCTGAATCCTTGTGACTTGGGAGAGTTCTGGGCACGAATTAGGGCAGAGAGACTAGGAAAGTCTGTTATTAGACCATAGACAAGCTCCATCGAGGTCAGTCTTTGTTAGGATTTTGTGTTCCCCACTGCAGAGAGTGGCAGATCCATGTAATCAAGCTCCAAACTGAACAGCAAAATGGCAGCTTTCACATTTATCCTGAAATAATTAGATGATGTTAATAGTTTTTGGATAGCCTCATTTCAAATGGGAAGTGAATATACCACCCTGCTAATCTGTGAATCCAGAGATCCACAGCATTTGGCTTGACTATTCATGATTTATTTACTTTTCAAAATTCAGACATAGGCATGTGTGAGATGATTTATTCCTCCTTATAATTGGATACAGTGATTAAATGAGCTGGCATATTACACTTCATTGTCCTTCTGGGATGTGGGCTGCTGCGTCTTTAAAACAGCAGCTCCTAATGGAATTGATTCCAGCTCCTAGATATTCACTGCTACCAGTGATGTGTTTCTAAAAAGTGATTTAAAATTTTGCTTTAAAAGATATATTCTTTTATGGCAAATATTTAGCTATCTGAGGTGCAGTAAGTAATTCTTACACTCTACCTTCAAGATTCTTTGCTACCTTTGCAGGCATTCTTCAGTAAAAGCAGACACACAGTCACTGTTTTGTAACCTGAAAGAATCTGTAGGTAGGTGCTACACTCCAGCACGTAGAAGTGTCTGCTGGGCTGCAGCTAGGGACAAGTGATTGCAGTTTGAGACTGTCATCATGTAATTGCTGATTTTCCACAGACTAGCCAGGCATGATACAGAAAGAATGCTGCTTTTTAGTAAGAAAAAGGGAATTAAAAATGCATTTTAATGACTAACTGAATAAGCAAAGCAGTTTAATAATAATAATAATAATAATAACAATAATAATAATAATAATTTTTATTTTAAAAGAGCCCAAATGTATTCAATTTATTTGCAGAAACAAAGGCAGAAAGATAATGAGTTATCATTCTGCATATACAGAGGCATTCAGGAGCTGCAATGTCTGTGACTGGTGCAATCCAAACACAGAGCAGGAGGCGGTGCTCAGCTCTGGGAATTTATAGAGCTCACTGAGAGAAGAGGGAACAACCTGGTGCAGCAGAGAGATAGGAACAGCAGTGTTAGAGAAACTGGCAATGGACAGAGTTTGCAGAATTTTAAATAGGAGGCTATCTCAGTGGTGCTAGTAGTGCCAGTGTTTGAGATTGTATCTTTTAATCAAAAAAGACCCACTCCTACCAGCGTCAGCTTGAGGTGCTATCATTCCATCTCCTCTGGCTGAGTTATTTCATGTTGACAAACATAGCTGTGTCTAATGGCAGCCTTTACTTCAGCCAGACAATAATCTGTCTCTCTTTTTCTTCTACAGATGCACTTACCTCCCATTACTTACAGGAACATTGTGCTTGAGAATTTTCTACCCTGTCTCAAAATTGGTTGAAATTTATCAGCAGCTTCAAAGGTTACAGGAGTAAGGGACTGGCAGACAGCTGGACGGACAGTTGAGCTGCAAAAGACATGTTCTGTTAGGGAACAAAAAAAGAAGAAGAGATGCTGAAGGACAGTAGAAAGTATGTTGCTGATTAGTCTATTTAGTTTGAAGAAAGGTTTGAAAATGTGATAGGGAAGGGTGATTTGCAGTGGGATCACCATATGAATCTTGCATTTGGTGGTGTTGACCTCACTGGCAGGAGACCAAATGCACTGCTGTGGTCTATGGTAAGTAGAACGGGAGTGAGAACATTGAGTTTGTGCTTTCAGCTGTGGCAGGTACCTCCTGCCTCTGATGAGCCCATGTCTGCCTCCCTTTCTCTTTACAGTGGAAAGATAAAGCATGTTGTATGAAAACTGTAGTAGCACTTATGGCCTCAACGAGCTATAGAAAGGCGGTGGCAAGTGCTAGTTGCAGCCAGTGGTTATGCGCAGTGGTGAAACAGTCATGGTGCAGGTGAGCCAGGAGGCCCAGTTTAGTATAGTAAGCTCTCTGTTACTGCACTTTGTGGTTTTACCTTTCTCCAAAACACTGCTTTGGATTCATGTATGCTTGTGCAGAAAGGGTTTGCATCTTGACCAAGGAGATTCCTCTGTGCCCTGTGGAAGTCCAAGGAACAGCTAGCTGTCAGTGTCCATGAAGGGGTAAAGCCAGATGGAACAATTTCCACAAGATACAGAATGCTTCTCTTGCATTTGATGCTTTCCAGTGTGTGCATGGAAGATACAGTATCTCGTGAGGCATGGAAAAGAAAGATACAAAAGAAAAAAGCTGGACTGTACTGGTCCAAAGTTGTGCCTCTCTGAGAATTGTATTCTGCACGCATTTTTGGGTGTCTAAATAAGTGGCACTAAAACTCCAAAATAATGGGAAAAGTGAAGAAAAAAAAAACCTTTGGAAAACGACTCTACTGGGCTTTCATCCAGTAATTGTTTAACATCTCCACTTTATTTAACTGCAATATGTGGGGCCGTCAAATGAAATCCCGGGGTAATTATGGTGCAGCTGAATCAAGGTTCTAATGCTGAGCTCCCCAAGGAGCCAAAATGGCTTGAAAATTATCAGAATAAAGGTATTCATTCTCAAAAGTATAATGTGTACTGCAAGCAGCCAAAGGTCCTTTCACAGGCACACAGCTCTGCTGCTGCAGGGCATTGTGCCCACGCAGGTATTTTCATACTCACCAGCAGCTGCGCTCCAGATAATGTCTGTTCCTTGTACCTTACCCCTGTGTGATCTTCAAACCATGCAAGCAAGAACCTGTGTTATCTCATTCTGCTGTCAGTGCAGAGCTGTACTGGCAAATCTGATAGTTTGAAGCTCTTAAATGTTCTTCATACATACACAGACTATGTACAAGGCTTGCTTTTTTTATTGCTGTCTTCCATTAAGTTTTAATAATGAGGAGAAAAGCTGTCTTTAATTACACCTTAACTTGTCATTGGAAAGATCTGGGTGTCTCAGTATAGCAAGTACAATTTCAGGTCCATAATTTAAAGACATACATTATGCAAATAAGTCTGCAATTAATGTAGCACTGTGTTCTAACAGCACCGTCATGAAGCTCATCAGGTTTTTTTGGAGCCCATCCATCACACAAGGAAGCAAACTGAAGCTGCCTTTAGTGTTCTGATGCTCCTTGTTCTGGTTTTATGCTGTGAAGCTGTGTGTGAAATGTAAGATCCAAGTATGGTCTCGTTTGGTTTTCAGGTTCTTTTGGGCTTCTTGTCCCTCCTGCCACCCCCTTCCCAGGAGAAGGAGGTCTCTGCTGTGCATCATAGCTGTTTAGATATTGCATAGGTTATGCCTGAGGTACCAAAAGTGAGTGCCCATCAACCTGAACTGTTGTAGGCTCTGGGGCTAAATGCTGGAAGTGGCATCCTTTAGCACTGCAGTATGCTAATGCCTGTCTGGCTTCCTATGGGATTTGCAAGATGTGTTCCCTGTTCCTCCTTGCTTCCAGCCTGGCAGAACCTGTAATGCATCACAGCCACACAGCACCTTTGCTCGGCCTTTAGCCTCCATACATCAGAGGATGTTGACAATTGAGTGGCTGCTTTTGAGGTTGACAGTCAGCCACAGCTGCATATGCAAGACCCAAATTGAGTCTGTGCTACCCAGTACAGCAGTAATGTCCCACCACTTGCCCCAGTGCGTTGCTCTTTCCCGTGCTGGATGAAGTGCGTGGTCACAGCCTAGTGCATGTTATTGACTTCTCATGCAGAAACTTGGACCAAATCCAGCAGTTCTTGCTGGGGTGAAAATGCCATCATTCCCTTTGCAGGCAATTCTGCCAAATCTACAGAAGCCTGGAGCGTTTTGCCAGTGGAGGCTTTGTCATGCTGGGCTTCCCTGAAGAGTGGCTGTGATGTTTACTGCACATGCTCCAGTGCCACATGTTGGGGAGCTTGCACTGCTTAGCATATTTATGATAATGTGGTTCCCAGGGGCAAACGAGATTCTTCTTATATCTCCTTCCCAGGGCTGAAGCACAAAGAAATTTCCCCTTGCTGCTTTGTAGGGGGAAAATAATAGATCAAAGCTTCTCACTAAACACTTTTAAAAATACACAGTGTGAATCCATACATTTTTGTTGCCTTCAGGGACCTACCCCTCTGGTTGGTTATGGAAAGCAGTTAGCAGCAGGTGGTACCACTGCACACTGAAGACTAAGCATCACACCTGACCTGTAGAGCTCTAGATGGGGCTTTGCCACGTGTAGTTTGACCTACAGCATTATGTACCCATGTGGCATGTATTCCACTTACTACCCAGTAGTGTTGTAGTCTGCTGGACTGGATATTGTTTGAATGCAGTGGATTTTGGAGACTGTTGTGAGGTACTGAAGTTAAAACTTTTTGAGTTAGTAGACTCATTTGAAAATAATAGCAATTAAGAATTATATATATACCCACATATAGAAAACTATATATTTACATATATTAGTATATATTTGCATATATATTAGTATATATTTGCATATATATTAGTATATATTTGCATACAACTGTGCCAAATTTTTGCATTGTAACCAGATAATGGGGGGTTGTGTTCTCAGAAGTGTCACTGAAAAGTAGACTCTTCTAAAATATCTCAAGCTGAAGACTCAGAAGTGCAGAACTCTCAATCTTTGTTTTCAAGAGGTGATGCTATTTTTATATGTGACATTAGATTTGAAGGTATTGTTTCCTAGGAGTAGATTTTCCAGTCCAGTGATGAGAAAGACATGCTGTACTTGAAACTCTATTCTTTTTCCATGCCATAGAAGTGCTGGATGGCAAAGATGAAAAGAACGAAGATTAAGTACATTTTTATTCTTTTATTAGCTTTCAGAAAGTCTAATCTAATGTCATGTCTAGCCTAATACTAAATCTGTCTTTAGACTCAAATGGTGAACCTGGGAAAAGTCTTGAATAGCCATGAGCATCTTAGAGCACTCACTTGGTAGGACCAATCTTGCAGTGGCAAGCAGGGGCAGGTGGTGCAGCCTACTTGTTTTTGCTGCAGTCTGTGGTCAGATGGGTGTGCACAATGTCTATGCTGCCACCAACAACCAGACTACTTACCCCGCTGAGACATTGGCAGCTTTCAATGGCACCTGGAAGTCACAGGATCACAGGATGTCAGGGGTTAGAAGGGACCCAAAGAGATCATCGAGCCCAACCGCCCTGCCAGAGCAGGACCATCCAATCTAGTTCATGTCACTGAAGAACACATCCAGAAAGGCTGTGAAAGGTTCCAGAGAAGGAGACTGCACAACCTCTCTGGGGAGCCTGTTCCAGTGCTCTGTGACCCTTACAGTAAAGAAGCTCCCTCTTGTGTTGAGGTGGAACCTCCTGTGCTGCAGCTTACACCCATTGCTCCTTGTCCTATCCCAGGGAGCAAGTGAGCAGAGCCCAGGCTCCTGATCAGCTCTCAGATGTTCATAGACATTTATTAAATCCCCTCTCAGTCTTCTTTTCTCCTGACCAAAAAGCCCCAGGTCCCTCAGCCTCTCCTCATAAGCCATGCCCTTCAGTCCCCTAATCATCCTCGCAGCGCTCTGCTGTACCCTCTCCAGCAGATCCCTGTCTCTCCTAAACCGTATTGTTGAGGGTTCTGGGCTGGAGAAGAGAGTGATGACAGGGATGCAAAGAAGTCCAAGTGGAAGGCAGCTGCAGAAAAGTAGAAACTTAGCTGGCACTTGCTGGTGCACCGACTTGCGCTGAGATACACTAGTGACTGGGGTGTCTGGCGGTGCGGTGTGCCTGCTGGAGGTCAAAATCCATCAGAGCAGACCAGCAGCATGCTGTGCTGTTGCTGCTGTGTGCCCTTCTCTTCTGGCCCTTAAGGCAGCTGGATCCCAGGGAGAAAGATGAAAGGGAACCATTAAATCTTTTATCCTTCTGCCTGCTGCTCCAGGCAATCCTGCCCTGGCTGGCTTATTTTAAGCAATCGATGGAAACAGAGGATGGGTTTTTCTCCCCAAGTACTTTGGCAGATGCCTGATACGAAAAGAGAAGTGGCTGCAGAAGCAGTAAGGCTTGTGTGAGGGCTTCACATGTGCTCTAAAATACCTCCGTTTACTGTCAAGTGAAGTTTCCCTGCCTGGAAAGCTTGAGGATTTTAGTTGCAGTAGTCAAAGGCTTTTTTAAACAAAAAGTAGCAGTATCTTGGGATGATTGCTAGAGGCAATATTTCTGAATGCTTCAACATGTAAAAGGTGCAGTGGATTTGTGCAATAATTTCAGATAACCCCGACCATTCTAGCTGCACATTAATCACCACAGCTGCCTCCTACCTGGGGATAAAAAAAAAAAGGAAAAAGAAGAGCTTCAGATTTCTAAGTGGAAAAATTAGTGCCTCATTAGAGCCAGACATGTCTGACATTTGCTCTCTGCCTGTGGTTTCAGGGCTTCTTGTCTCTCTACCAAAATATGAAACTGCTCCAATTCATGGGATAGCAGCAACTGGAATGCAACTTTAGGAGGATCTTTGACCTTACCAGACAGAATGTGTTTGATTCATTCTGCAGATGTTAAAATACTGGCAGAAAATGTTGGGAGATGACCTTAGAAATGATTCCTGGTTCTGACTTTTGTGCTCTAATAAAAAATCTGGTTGTAGAGGTTAAATATCTTGCCCTTATGTATTTTCCTTTTCTAACCTAATGCCAGAAATAAATGGCTTGCTCTTTTATTCCTTTGAGCATTGATTTCTCAGTGCTTCAGTGGTGAGATGACATAACTACTATAATTGTTTTAATACATTAGCAGCAAATTATATATTGATGTTCTTTTTTCCATTGACCTTTCTTTCTCAACATCATTTTCTTCTTTTTTTTTTTTTGTTGCTTCATGCTGTGTCCATGGTAGCATAGCAGTATGAGAGGATTTGATGTTTGAATTAAGGGCTAATCCTGCAAGGTCCTGAGCTCCACTGCTGTCTGCTGAACGGCAGACTGCTCAACGCACTTGCAGGCATGAGCAGTATCTTCCCAGAGCAGAGAGTAATGATAGCAATTTGCATTTGCTGTTTGCACTCAGAGCTATCCTGACATTCTTAGTAAATTGCTGTGGAATTACAGATTATTGGGAAGCTCCTATCTGTGGGAGAGTTCTCCTCAAATCGTTTTTCCATTTCTGCAGAAGCAGCAGTTTTCTGATCACAACTCTCTGGACCTGTGTTTGCATTGCTGAAAGATTTCAGAGCACTGCATAGAAAAAAAAAAAAGTGTGTGCTTCTCCCAGGCAAGCAGCAACAGAACAAGGGGACACAGTCTCAAGTTGTGCCAGGGGTCGTCTAGGCTGGATGTTAGGATGAAGTTGTTGCCAGAGAGAGTGACTGGCATTGGAGTGGGCTGCCCAGGGAGGTGGTGGAGTCACCATCCCTGGAGGTGTTCAAGCAAAGCCTGGATGAGGCACTTAGTGCCATGGTCTAGTTGACTGGCTAGGGCTGGGTGCTAGATTGGACTGGATGATCTTGGAGCTCTCTTCCAACCTGCTTGATTCTATAATTCTATGATAATATTGTGTGAACCAAAACATTCAAGAAGTCTACATGTAGCAGTGCCTGCCTTGAGGTGTGATTATGGTTTTTCTCATTTTACAGAAAGGAGTAAGGGAAGCTCCAAAAATTTAACAAGCTTAAGAGCTTTCAGCACCAAGAGCCTGAAAAACTTGAAAGTGTTTTGCTATATCTCTCATTTAGTTTAATTTGAACTCAGTGGGTGAATATTTAAAACAGAAAAAAAAGGTCTGTTCCCTATAGAATAGTCAGTAATCAGCATCCACTTTACTTAGGCACAGGGAGCTCATCTGTCTGTTTGTCCAGCTGTAACCCCATCTCATAGGGCTGCTTTCCTTAGTGACTGTGAGAAAAGCAAGTTTTAACTATTTCTGAGCAGTTCTGGTGTTGCTAACTACATCAGTGAATATTTTCTTTAAAACAACTATTTCCACTGCATGCTTTGAAGTCATGAGGTGTGTTGGTATTGGTGAGCTGAGATTTTTCAGTTATACCCAGGAAGATAAAAACCTCAAAGGAATCAGTTGGTTCAAGTGTAGGTTTTTTTACCTCCAAATTTACTCTGGAGGATGAGCCTCACTGAGTGTTAGATAGAAGTGACTGGTACTGCAAGGTAGGGGTGGACATAGGGAATGTAAATAAGAGCAAATTTGGAGGTGGCTGGTCTTTAAGTTCAGAATTGTGGCTAATACTGGTAAGGGTTTTAACACAAGGGGCTGTCAGGAGCCGGCCATATGGTCATCTGTGTCATGATCACAAATGGGAAATGGCACAACTCATGAGTTTTAGAATGCATTGTATGTTGTGTAAAATACTTCTATTTCTCTCCCTGTCACAAAAGATTCCACCCTCCAGAAAACACCAAAGAGGTCTCTTTGCCACACCAAACTCAGTTTGCAGCGATGCTGAAAAATGCTTGGGTAGCCTCTTTTCACATTTCATGCTGCTGCACCTCCTGTGTGCTGCTCACCAATACGTTGTACTTAGGTTCTAATGTGCTTCAGGAGGAAGATGATCTTATGATCTCCTTCTATTTGCCAAGTTTCTAAAGTAGAAATTGAGGAGTCAGGGCACTCAGTAATTTCCTCATCATTGAAAGCAGAGAGTTTAGAGAGTAATGCAGCACATGAATTTTCATCCTTTTACTCAGGTTAATTCTTTTGTACACACAAGGAAAACCACAATTGCTCTGTAGCATGAGTAAGGGCTGGACTGGATGATCTTTGAGGTCATAGAATCATAGAATCAACCAGCTTGGAAGAGACCTCCAAGATCATCCAGTCCAACCTAGCACCCAGCCCTATCCAGTCATCTAGACCATGGCACTAAATGCCTCATCCAGTCTTTTCTTGAGCACCTCCAGGGATGGTGACTCCACCACCTCCCTGGGCAGCCCATTCCAATGCCAATCACTCTCTCTGTGAAGAACTTCCTCCTAACATCCAGCCTATACTTCCCCTGGCACAACTTTAGACTGTGTCCCTTCCGAGGTCTCTTCCAAGCAGATAGATTCTGTGATCCCATTGCCAAACTGACACTGTTTAATTGCTGTAAGACTCATTTTAACCTACAAGTTAACTGAATTCCAATAGCTTGTTCATTCAGGCAGTTTTGTTATTTATTTTTCCTTCCTCCCCAATCTCCACACAGACTTAGCCTCTGCCAGCAAAGCCTTGCAGATAGCTGAATACCCTGCTTTGCATAAAGTGGAAAAAAGATTTGCATTCCAGTACTTTATCTGTATTTTCTTCTAATCCGATTTAGTGTGGAATACAAGTCTGAAAAACTCTTAAATCTCTCTGTAATTCTTGCGCAGCCATTCACAGTGGATTTGTACAGTGCAACATGGAAGAGATTTGAGTTCAGAATGGTGATATGTTTTAAACAAAACCCCAAACCCAACAACAAACAGATGACTTGTATTTCTTTGCAGTTTAACAGCTTTCAATAGCAGTACCCTCTCCCTAGCTAAGAGTGTGTGACACAGACCATCTGCAGGTGAAGGAATATACAGTCTGTATGCATGGATTCTCTATGCTCTTATGTATAGAGGGAATTACATTCTGTGAACTATGTAATTGCAGGAAGAAAGATGGATGTGTTGCCTATCTGAAATCTTGTTGGTTGCCTCTTTTTGCATAACTGTATTTTTCTTTAATATTTAGATAAGTATGTAAAGAAATGGAATTATAAAATCAACCAGGTTGGAAGGGACCTCCAAGATCATCCAGTCCAACCTAGCACCCAGCCCTGTCCAATCAACTAGACCATGGCACTAAGTGCCTCAGCCAGGCTTTTCTTGAACACCTTAAGGGATGGTGATTCCACCACCTCCCTGGGCAGCCCATTCCAATGCCACTCATTCTCTCTGGGAAGAACTTCCTCCTAACATCCAGCCTAGACCTACTCCAGCACAGTTTGAGACCGTGTCCCCTTGTTCTATTGCTGGTTGCCTGGAAGGAGTGACCAACCCCCACCTGGCTACAACCTCCCTTCAGGTAGTTGTAGACAGCAATGAGGTCACCTTTGAGCCTCCTCTTCTCCAAGGAAGGAATAGGGAAACAGAAATACTGCACAGGGTTTAAAATGTTGCTCTGTGGAGTCCAATATGAAGAAGGGAATAGTTCTTAGCATCTCAACACGCACAGTTTGTCACTGGAAGTGCCATTTTTCACCAAATATTTGTTATTGTTGTTGGTAGCCATTGAGAAGCTGCAAAACAAAACCGATTGAGGATGTACCAAGGTGATCAGAAAACCAGGACAAAGTGGCATTTGTCTTCAAGTTATCTATTCTTGTGGGTGTAAAGAGATTAATGACTCAGGGCTGTCATTAGAAATAATTAGATCTGGCTTAGCTGGACAGGGTATCTAATATTAGCAGTAGAGCAATAGGTATATTCTGAATGCTTTCTGAGCTATTGGCTGTTTGTAATCGTGGCAGTTTAAGGCTTATTGGAAAATTCCAATAAGAGAAACTGGGACTTTCTTGGAAGTTCAGTGCAGAATCTGAATGAGCAGGGCATTGGTTGTAAAAAAGAACAATAAATTCTATATAATTCACTGGTTTGCTAAGAGGTATAAAAAGCCAATGTATAAACAAATTCCTTCTCTTGGCTTTTGGCCACTGGCTCTGATCACTATTCCTTTGCTCCCCCAACACCTCCACACTGACCTTTACCAGATAACACCTGAGCCTTGCTGTTTTCTCTATCTGGGGGGAGAGAAGAAGGTGGCATTGGCCCCTTCTGGGATTTTGCTTTGCTGGGGAGAAGATTTGATTTCTGTATTACTTCTAAATTGTATATAATTGTAAATACATGTAAATATATTGTGTATATATGCTTGGAAACTTAGCTTTGCTGTAAAATCCAGCTTTATTTTGCTCCCATGCCATCTGAGCTGGTCTGGTAAATTTTAACTTGGGGGTGATTTCCTCAACCCACCACAATAATGTCTTATTGTAGCTCTGGTTGGTAAATAGTAGATGGCCATAGACATAGTTAGGTGGATAGGTAAAGAGGTGTATTGCTCTGTAACACTGCAATATTTCCCTGCTTTATTCATTCTAAGATCTTTTTAGAATGGCTGAAGTTTTTCTGTGTGGATAAAGAGAAGCTAAACTGAAATACCTGGGTTATAAAAATTGTCCTCTCTTTAATAGAACAAATTTAACTTCTACTCCAATTGACAAAGGCATTTCCTTTAAATTAAGGCTTTTCCCCTGTTTATATAGGAAGTTTTTAATGTGAGACTGCTCCACTGATACCTTGCACCACTGTGGTAGATTAAGAAGGTTTGAGAAGAGCTTGCAGGTATGGACATGGCAGCACCATGAAGTGTACTGCTTGCCCTGATGTGCTAGATATGCCCCACGGGTGATTCCTCACTGCAGATCTGTGTTCATTTTTGTCTTAAAGCTCAGTAATTGCTACCCTGCCTACAGAAGAGAGTGGAGAAGAAAGAAAAGAAGTAATTGAAAAACCAAATCTGATGTGTAAACCCTTGTGAGAAACCCATTCTACCCTCCTGGCATTTACAATTGTGCTATCACATTGAGTTAGTCTTTGTAGAGTTGCCTTGTCAGAGAGAAAGGGTGGGATCTAGTTAGAGAGGTAAGTGGACACATGGAGAGGAGCAGGGAGTCCTCTGGATTTTTAAGTGCATAGAGAGATATGATGTGTTATTTATCCAAATATATGATTTGCTGTCTCTGAGACCCTGGATCACTGTTCCACACCAGATACTAAGTTCCATCTTAAACAGAAAACTGACATTTCTTAATGATCTAGCAGATATTAATGAGAACACAGCCGTGGTGCCATGGTCTAGTTGATTCAACAGGGCTAGGTGATAGGTTAGACTAGATGATCTTGGAGGTCTCTTCCAACCTGGTTGATTCTATGAATTCTGTATGCTGTCCTTGCTGTTGGCTGTCATCAGCTTGAGCAGGCAATGCAGTTGCAATTTCTCATGTAGAGGTAATTGCTGGATCCTTTAATAAGCAGCTGAAAGCAAATGCTCCCCTGGTAATGGACGTGTGAGGACATCCCATGTCTACATACTGCCCTTTCCATCTTTCAGCCACCCTGAAAGTATCTTGCAGGATTGATACATCATAGAATGGTGGGAAGGGTGGTACTAACTGCTCCCAGTAAAGCTGGTGCCTCTGCTGCCTTATTTCACCTGGGAAAGGAAGTGACACACAGCAGAAGCTGGTGTGAATTGATTATTTAATAACACTCAAGCACAGTGCCTGCTTTTTTATTATTTTTATGCCTGTGGTACTCTCACACGTTTGGTGTGGTGAGATTACAGCCTAAGGCTGCCCCCAATGAGCTGCAGGAACAGGAGCCCATTGAACTCTTGCTGGTTCTGCTGCGTGTCTTAATGAAGCTTTAAACTGCTTGAAATCGTCTTTGAAACAAAAAAAGCCCTCCGTAGCTGCAAGCTAGCTGCATACTTTGTAATAATTGCTTAGTCAAATAAAGGAAAACTGTGAGGAACAAAGGAAAAAATGTAGATTAATGGCCAGTAGAAAATGATGAAATAAAAAATTCATGAAGAAGAGAAATTAAAAAATAGCAGAGCATCACAGGCTTTTGCACAAAGGCTTCCCTTCCAATGGCAGCTTTTCTTTTCCAGCTGTTACTGTGCAGTTTTTATTCTCCCTCTTTGCCACAAATACCAGCAAAACTTTTTCTATAGGAATAATGGTGAGGATAGGCACAAATGTAAGCAGAAACTGAGGCACAATACATTAGAAGGCAGAGGAATGCGTTCCACTGCTGTTCTGAGTGGGTCTGTGGTGCACTGTGAATAATTAATGATTTGACTGGAATTGCCTTTTAGTTTTTTTGTTCCCCACCTCTTAAATCAACTGTGACTAAACAGAAAAACCCCAGAAAGACACTTCTGTTCATAATTATCAGTCCAGCTCCTGCACTTTAAGGCCATCCTCATTCAAATTTACTGCTCCTAATGGCCATTAGTAACCAAGTGAATAATTGGCTGTGAAGAAATTCTTTAATGGTTGGCCTTTCTATCTGCTTACAGGTTAAGAGCAGCAAATCGTTATTTGTGAACGTGTGTTAATGTCCAAAAGTCTCTACAACTACCTAACAGGAGGTTGTAGTAAGGCTGGAGCTGGTCTCTTCTCCCAAATTACTAATGATAGGACAGGAGGAAATGGCTTCAGGTTGCATCAGGGGAGGTTTAGGTTGGATGCTGGGAGAAAATTCTTTACTGAGCGGGTGGTCAGGCACTGGGACAGGCTGCCCAGAGAGGTGGTGGAGTTGCTGTGCCTGGAGGTGTTTAAAAGGAGAGTGGATGTGGTGCTTGAGGGTATGGTCTAGTGATGAAGGATGCTGGGATGAAGATTGGACTGGATGATGCCGGTGGTCCTTTCCAACCATAGCGATTCACAGCGATTAGATGTTGTGCTGAGGGATTTGGTTTAGTCAAGGACTTGTCAGTGTGAAACTAATGACTGGACTCAATGATCTTGAAGGTCCTTCCTAATCTAAGAAATTCTGTGATTCTGAGAAGTGTGCAATTGTTTATTTTAAACATAATTTTTGAAGCATCAGTAAACCCTCAGCTTTTGTGTGCTTGCTAAGGCATAAACAAAAAAAAACCCCACCCAAACCACATGTTCAGGAATGGTTTTAAATTACAGAACATTTAGAAGAGAATAATGAAGATAGTTACAGAGAACAGTAGGACTTCAGGGAAATACCTACAAGCTAGTGCAAGCATTTTAAAGTGTAAATGTTATTGTAATCTTTAGGTGACTACTAGGTAATAGATATTTAGCCTAGCAAAAGCACTTTCAGTGCTTACTTGTTAAAGCAATTTAATGGATGAGTGATGCTATTAATGGACCACATGTAGAATCTAGACTATTTTTGTTCAAAATATTCCTTTAGGGTATAAATTTCTAAACAAATTCAGAAGTAATTTGAAGAGGCCTGGCCTATGTACAAGCTGTAGAACCATAATTTAGGAACTTCTTCTCTTTAGCATTTTCCTACATTCAGAAGGAAAAAAAAAAAAGAATCATAGTAGCTGAAGATGAGCCAGCAGTGAGCCCAGGTAGCCAAGAGAGCCAATGGCATCCTGGCCTGGTTTAGGAACTGTCTAGCCAGTAGGACAAGGGAGGTTATTCTGCCCCTGTACTCAGCACTGGTCAGGCCACACCTTGAGTCCTGTGTCCAGTTCTGGGCTCCTCATTTCAGGAGAGATGTTGAGATATTGGAATGTGTCCAGAGACGGGCAACAAAGCTGGTGAGAGGCCTGGAGCACAGCCCTGTGAGGAGAGGCTGAGGGAGCTGGGAGTGTGCAGCCTGCAGAAGAGGAGGCTCAGGGGTGACCTCACTGCTGTCTACAGCTACCTGAGGCTGTTACCAGGTGGGGTTGGTCTCTTCTCCCAGGCAACCAGCAACAGAAGAAGGGGACACAGTCTCCAGTTGTGCCAGGGAAGGTCTAGGTTGGATGTTAGGAGGAAGTTGTTGGCAGAGAGAGTGATTGGCATTGGAATGGGCTGCCCAGGGAGGTGGTGGTGGTGTTGTCTCTGCGAGTGTTCAAGCAAAGCCTGGCTGAGGCACTTAGTGCCATGGTCTAGTTGATTGGCTAGGACTGTGTGCTAGGTTGGACTGAATGATCTTGGAGGTCTCTTCCAACCTGGTTGATTCTCTGATTCTATGGTTAGGTATGCATACATAACATTTTAAGTTGTCTGAGTGAAAAGCCTTATTTTGATAACGTTGTGAGAAGCCTGAGATTTGTGAATAGATGGATGTACGACAGCATGCAGAGAGGGAGATCAACAGAGGGCTTAAAATCAATTGTAGGTTATCTGAACAAATGTACAATTTTGATTTTTCCCTCCACTTAGTTTGAGAAAATTGCATTTGAGATATCTGTAGCACAATTCTTGCAGAAAATTTAAGCCAGAAAACAATCCCCAAAACTTTGAATCATAGGAAAGCCAACCTTTCTTCCCACAGCAGCACTTTGGGATACTGGAAGAATTAAAGACAGATCATCAGGTAATAAAGATAAAGTCTGGAGTTTGTGTTTTAACACCAATTAGTGGGGTAAAACCATGCTATTATGAACAATCATGGAAGGTTCTTGATGAGCACTTGTAGTAGTTTAAGGCTTATTGGAAAATTCCAATAAGAGAAACTGGGACTTTCCCAAAAGTTCAGTGCAGGGTGTAAATAAATCAGAGCACTGGAAGTGGAAGAATGATAATGATGAAGTCTATGTCATTCATTGGTTTGCTAAGGGATAAACTAGAGCATTGGAAGTGAAAGACTAATAATAAAGTCTCTATCATTCATTGGTTTGCTAAGCGGGATACAGTGGTAATATATGAACAACTTTGCTCTCTTGGCTTTTGAGCTCTGGTTCTGCCCCTGTTCCTCTGCCTCTCTGGCTCCTCCACACCATGTCCTAACCTTTTGCTGATAACACCTGAGCCTTGCTGGTTTTCTATCTGGCAGGAGAGAAGAATGTGGTGTTGGCCCCTTCTGGGCTTTCTCTGTCTGGGGTGGGGAGAGGATTTGATTTCTGTATTGTTTCTAAATTGTATATAAGTGTAAATACATGTAAACAGATTTTGTATCTATGCTTGTAAATTTAGCTTGCTGTAAAATACAGCTCTATCTTACTGCCAAACCCTCTGAGCTAGTTTGCTGATTTCACTTTTATTTTGGGGGTAACTTCTCAACCCACCGCAGCACTGCAGTTTTTCTTTAGCTGGCACTTAACTTTTCCACAGATGGGACTATGTACTGATGAAACTCAGATACCATTTATACAGATTAGAAAGTTGCAGGATCTTCTGTTGTAAACATCTCTTTGACTTCACGAGGATCACTGCACAGTTGTGCAGTTTAGTGAAGAACTTAGACGTGGTTGTTGACTGCAACATCAGCCATTTCCAAATAAATGTTTGTGAAACCTTCAGCTTTAATGGCTGCATTGTACCCTCCAGAAGATGTTCAACAGAATGAATAGATGACCTTTCAGATAGGGAACAAGCTGTTCACAGTGTCTTTTCATTTACTGAGACAAAAATATGCAGAGATAATACTTTCCACCATTTAAACAATGCTGGTGAAGTATAAAGAATGTAATTGTTGTGTGTTTGGATGCAAGGAGGTTTAGCTGGCTGCCTTTGCATGAGGACTCTGCCTAGATGAGTTAAATGCATTGATCTAGCTAGAGTTTCTCATACATATATATATATTTTTTAAAGATAATGGAGGTATTTTGAACCTCATGCTCACAGGGTGGGCTGTCATCTGTTATCCATCCACATAATAATATCCCCGTGATATCTGGCTTTGAATGATAACTGGATGAATTCTTACTGCCATCCTGCACCACAGATATGGGGTCAATAATTTACTGACGAGGAGATCCAAGGCAACTGTAACTGAAATTGGTCTAAATTATTGTGAAATTGCAGCCTTAGCATGAAAAGCTGCTGGGATGCTCTCAGTTGCACACTTGTACACAAGCACTAGCTTGGATTGGAATGGGTCAAACAAATAGTGACAACGTCAGGGCATAGAAATTGGGGCTCAGCCCTCTCTCATCTGGGCCCCTTAGTCTTTGCTGTTGTAAAGCCACCAGTTAAATCACCACTGAATAATTGATGCTAACTAGTAGTAACTACTTATACTGCTTAAGTTTTTTTGCTTTGCAATAGAACCTGAATTATTTCTGTTCCATTTCACCCTCTGTCCATGTTCCTGTTCTTATCTGATGAAGTAGGTGATGCAAATACATTTTCTTGTTAAAGGGAACATGGTATACCTGCTAGAATTCAAAGAACTACAGTGAACATCAGCTCCTCAAATACTTGGGAAAATCTTACCATTTGGGGAAGAAAAAATAAAAGCAAGAAAGCAAATAGAATCATTTTTGTTTGGGGGTTGAAAAGGCCAATATAATTTCCTTCTCTGTTAGCAGAAAACTCTAAATTGTGTCTGTGAACCATACAAAAATTCATCTCTAGATCACATATATGTGTGAGCAGCTTACTGAAATTTGAAGCAAATTTGTTCAGGACCTGTGGAATAATTTCAATTGGAAGGGGTGTGTTGAAGGCATCTAGTCCAATTCTTTCTTGAAGCAGGTCCAATAAGACCATGCTGTTCAGAGCTTTACCCAGGCAAGCCCTCAATATGCATAATGCTGGAGATTCTACAGTGTGTCTAAGCAGCCTGTCCAAGTGGCTGCTTCTCCTCACAGGAGGACAAAAGAGTAAAACCTCCTTATATCTAACAAATTTTCTTTGGTTTCGGTCTCTGATGGTCGCCACTTAGCGCTTTGTTGCGTACCTCAGGTGAAGTCTGGTTCGGTCTTTTCTCTACTCTGCCATTGGATTGTTGAAGATCATCATAGAGTTACCCTTAAGCCCTGTCTCCTTGAACAACCAGATCCTTTCAGCTTCCTACTGTGTGTGGTAAAGGTTTGGAAAAATCCTAAAGCCAGTGTGGAATGGGAGCGAGGCTTGAGCAGGTTACATTGAAACCTGAATTGACAGTGCTGATTGTCTTGACAACCTGAGGTGCTACAGCAGCCTGGATAGAGATCATCTGCTAAGGAAGTATCATCAGCCTATTTTTGTAACACTGATAGAAACCAGGTAGAGAAAAAAAACCCTTCCTTAATGTATTTAAATAAGCCTTAGGTAGAACTTCTCAGCACTTACAGGACTAATGAGGCTAGAATTTCAATGTATTTATTGCATAGTTCTCAACTACTGTGTGTAAATGTCAATCACACTACACAGAGTTTTCTTTCTCCTGTTGCTAAAAGCTTTCTTCTGAATTTCCAGAACAACATAGCTGGTGCAAAGGCTGCTTTGCATGCTGTAGAGCCAACCAGGATTGGAGAAAGGGACTCTTTCTTACTGATTCCTGAGCTGTGGCTTACTTTGGGTGTATTTGTGCTTGGTTCATTCAGAGCTCAGATGTGCTTGTAAAAGAAAGTATCTGACCCTCTGTAGGGACAGCATTGTTAACTGTCGGAAATCTAGTTTGATATATTCTGTATACTTTGGCCCTTTTTTGCCCGGGAGGGGGTCCTATTCCTGCCATGCACACAAGCACAAGTAGATGCTATCTTCCTCCTCTCACTAATGTATTGTACCTTGGGCTTTTTTTGTCTTTCTCTGCAGAAACTCTCCTGGATGACTTCCTTCTCACGTACACAGTCTTCATGACGACTGACGACTTGTGCCAGGCACTTCTGAGGCAATATCCTTTTATTAAGTGTTGTATTAACAGGAGTCACATGCTTACACCTAGCTTTATCTATTGTCAGGACTTAGATAAAACAGGAAATTGCATACCTGGGATGTTGATTTTCTTCTTTGCATATTGCTATCATTGAAATGCAACCCAATGTGACTACTTTGAAGTTGCATGTAAAAATTATGAGAAAAGAGACCTATTTTCTACTATTTACTGTACCTTAAAAGCTGGACTGCACTTGAGCTTTTGACTTCACAGACCAAGAAAGGTGTGAACAAATAGTAGAAGCTTCAGAAGAGACCAACAAGAATTTCCAGTGTTCTATTAAAAAAAAAACAAACCAACAGACAAAAAACAAGCAAAAAAAACCCAAACCCCAGCAAACAAAAAACCCCCCAACCTTACAAAGAAGGACTGAAAGAGTTAGGATTGGCTTACTGAAAAAAAGAGACACTATGAAGGTCACTGTCTTTCAGGTACCTAAAGAGGAAAGGGAAGAATCTGTTTGCCATCTCAGTGCCAGATGGAACAAGAGAGTATGAGATTAAATGGCTGTAGTACCTTCCCATTTATTTATTGACATTAAGAAAAACACTAGAATGGAAAATGTGTGAGAAAGTAAAATCTTTGATATTGGAGAATATTAAGGAGAAGAGATTGGAAAGTATATTCTAAACTACCATAGGGTAGTATATTTCAGCTTGTCTAAGGGTGCACTGGTTAAAATGGACAAGGATGGTGTCATTTACCTGGTCTTACAAAGTCTCTTCTCCAGTCCAATTTCTGTAAGGTCTTTTGCTATGTGGAATTAAAGTTAAATATGTAGCTTCCCAAAGTTCAGGTTCTGTTGTTTTCTAAACTCAAATTGGTTTTGGAGGAAAAGATACAAATGTTAAATCCAAATCTGGATATGAGTTCCACTAATTAGCATGTAACTATATCTGTATTCACATTTATAGTTTGCATAACAAGCAATCAGTAAAAGGAAAATTCCTGTTCTGAAGTCGAATGAACAAAGCTAAAGCTACCCCTTCATAACTGTTATCTTTATAACTCAAGAAGACTGAGAAGGGATCTGATCTGTGAGGGGTGGGTGTCAGGTGGATGTGGCTGATATATTTTCAGTGGTGCACAGTAATAAGACAAGGAACAATAGATGTAAACTTGAACATAGAAGGTTTCACTTCAACATGAGGAGAAACTTCTTTGCAGTGAGGGTGACAGAGCACTGGAACAGGCTGCCTAAGTGTGTTCTGGAGTCTCCTTCCCTGGAGACTTTCAAGACTTGCCTGGATGCATTCCTGTTTGGACTACCCTAGGTGATCCTGCTTTGGCAAGGGGGCTGGACTCAATGATCTCTGGAGGTCTCTTCCAAGCTCTAATATTCAGTGATTTTGTTACAAAATAACATTCCTATTGGGGTTAAGACCTGCATAGTAATTCTTAGACTAACAATATTTCAGTTCAGAGTATCTATAGTACATTCTAGAATACATGGAGATAAACAAAATAAAGAATAAAGATTTTACAGTCTTGGCTACTTTTATGCCAAAATGCTGTATGTTAAGTTTAACTCATTCTGAGATAAAAGGCTTTTCCTGTGTTTCCAGTTACTTCCATAAGCTATGAAGTGTTGTTTGAACAAGCTTGGAGCTAGAAAAATTAACGTGCTTCTGCCTCTGTCCTCCTCTGTCCTCCTCTGTCCTCCTCTGTCCTCCTCTGTCCTCCTCTGTCCTCCTCTGTCCTCCTCTGTCCTCCTCTGTCCTCCTCTGTCCTCCTCTGTCCTCCTCTGTCCTCCTCTGTCCTCCTCTGTCCTCCTCTGTCCTCCTCTTTCCTCCTCTTTCCTCCTCTTTCCTCCTCTTTCCTCCTCTTTCCTCCTCTTTCCTCCTCTTTCCTCCTCTTTCCTCCTCTTTCCTCCTCTTTCCTCCTCTTTCCTCCTCTTTCCTCCTCTTTCCTCCTCTTTCCTCCTCTTTCCTCCTCTTTCCTCCTCTTTCCTCCTCTTTCCTCCTCTTTCCTCCTCTTTCCTCCTCTTTCCTCCTCTTTCCTCCTCTTTCCTCCTCTTTCCTCCTCTTTCCCCCCCTTTTTTTTTTCTCTTTACCCTTTGTGGTGAAAAAGTCATCTTTTTAGCTGGTAGGAAAGAATAGTGAAGGTACAGGCACAATGGATAAAGTGAGAGTCTTCTGTCACTTGGTGTTTCTGCCCTGTGAATAGAGAACAATGCTGGAAATAGATCCTTTCCCTTTAAAAAAAAATATACTAAAATAATGTTATTCCTGCAGCTTGTGTAATTTGTGCCCAGAAAAAGAAACTGACTTCCTTTGCTTGGCTTTTTTGTTGTTGTTAACGATTCATTGTCCTCCTTCCCACAGACATTGACGCTGGCATCTGTGCGCAGGACAAAGGTTCATTCGCAGTCCTGCAGAAATGATTATGACTCAACGTTGTATAATTCCTTTTGAATTGATTTTACTTTTAGAGACTTGCCTATAAAGGAAGAAAAAAAATCCTCTGTTGGCACAGAGAACAAACTGACATTTCTCTTACTGAGAATGTAATTCCAAAAAAGTTGATGGAAACTCCTAAAGCTTCAGACAGGATAAAACATTTAAAGCTGAGTAGTGTAGTGAATATACACTATATATTCACTACAGTGAATATACAATTGTAGAATGACAGAAAATGAGGTGATTGTAAAATCTCTTCAAAGTTTCAGTGGCACATTGTTGTTTGTTCCTTAACCTACTGTACCTATTGTGCTAAGAACCACCAAGGGAAAGAAGACGACTCGGATGTGTCCTGTAGGAAACGAAAAGTCTTGCATTTGGTGTCTCAGTGGACTTCTCTCTACAAAGATTGGTTACATGAAGATGAACATTTAAAGCAGTTTTTAAAGGTATTGAAACACTTCCTGATGAATTTCAGCACTGATTCATTAACATACAGTGTCTAAAGAGCAAGCACTGCTTCATTAGCATACAGTGTCTAAAGAGCAAGCACTGCTTCATTAACATACAGTGTCTAAAATGCAAGCACTGCTTCATTAGCATACAGTGTCTAAAGAGCAAGCACTGCTTCATTAACATACAGTGTCTAAAGAGCAAGCACTGCTTCATTAGCATACAGTGTCTAAAGAGCAAGCACTGCTTCATTAACATACAGTGTCTAAAATGCAAGCACTGCTTCATTAACATACAGTGTCTCAAATGCAAGCACTGCTTCATTAACATACAGTGTCTCAAATGCAAGCACTGCTTCGTTAGCATACAGTGTCTCAAATGCAAGCACTGTTTCGTTAACATACAGTGTCTCAAGTGCAAGCACTGCTTCATTACCATACAGTGTCTAAAGAGTGAATTTTATAAAGCATAATTTTTCATGTGCACATTTTCTCCACGAAATCTATAATGTAAAATGATTTGCACTTGTCTCCCTCAAATGCCTTGGACGTAGTCAGTTTGAACAGAAAACCTGTAATGTCAGTACATTCCATGTCAAAAACATTACTTTCAGATGTAAAACTTGCAGAATTTCCATGCTTTCTAGAAAGTAGGAACAGTTAGGAAGGGAAGAAATAAAACTATAAAGATGTGGAAGTTCTTAAAGATGTTGAGGTGCTTGAATGTGTCCAGAGAAGGGCAATAAGGCTGGTGAGGGGGCTGGAGCACAGCCCTACAAGGAGACGCTGAGGGAGCTGGGGGTATTCAGCCTGGAAAAGAGGAGGCTCAGGGAAATCTCATTGCTATCTACAGCTACCTGCAAGGACGTTGTAGCCAGGTGGGTTTGGTCTCTTCTCCCAGGCACCCAGTGACAGAACAAGGGGACACAGCCTCAAGCTGTGCCAGAGCAGGTTTAGGCTGAGTGTTAGGAAGAAGTTATTCATGGAAAGAGTGATTGGCATTGGAATGGGCTGCCCACGGAGGTGGTGGAGTCACCATCCCTGGAGGTGTTTAAAAAGAGGCTGGATGAGGCACTTAGTGCCATGGCTTAGTTAACTGGAAAGTGTTAGGTATAGGTGGGACTCAATAATCTTGAAGGTCTTTTCCATCCTGGTTAATTCTGTGATTCTGATTGTGTCTGGCACAACAAGGTCTGCAGTCAGTGCCCAGAGGATCACAGATTAAGAGGGAGCTTTGAGATCCTTGTAAGAAAT
The DNA here is from genome assembly GCF_015220805.1 of Pogoniulus pusillus. NCBI lineage: Eukaryota > Metazoa > Chordata > Aves > Piciformes > Lybiidae > Pogoniulus > Pogoniulus pusillus. The sequence continues at coordinate 9,809,325 of NC_087291.1, forward strand.
GCTAGTTGAACTGAGGGAAGAAATGCTATTCCATGGTGTTTGTCAGGTGGACATGAAGACCAGCACAGCTTTATAAATTTTTAATAAATAAAATTATTAGCAAGGATCTTCTGATCTTCTTGAATAAGTTGCAGAAGCTTTTATAGCTGCCTTCTAAATTTGCAAGAGACACGTTTGTCACTGGCCCAAGATCCATCTGGTGGTTGATGCTTTTTTGTGCTTGGTTTGTTTTTTTTTCTGATGGGTGAAAGTATTTTAGGAGACTGCAAGATCTTCCACCCTTCCTGATGAGACTGTCTGCAGCTCAAGATTCTCTTAAGGGGTCTGTAGTTCAGTCATTCACTCAAAGCAAAGTGATGAAAATTTGAGCTACATTTGGAGAAAGTCTTGAGTTCCTTTTTGACTTTGTTTCTGGAGTAGGACATACTGCATATGGAAGTAGAGACTTCAGGATTTTTGCTGTTTGGTACTAGAGGTGTAGTCCTGTACTGGAAAGAAGGCATCATTCCAGCCATCAGTTAGGTTACACTGCATTGTATCTGTCCCACTGCAGGGCTTATCTTTCTGGCCATGGAGACATGTGACTATGTATTGTTGTACAACTTCTCTGCTTAAGGCTTCTGCACAATATTAAACAGCAGTAATGTTAATGGTGATTGAGCCTATCTGAGCAAAACCAATATATAGATCTGTAGGCCAGAATCACTCATGCTGAAATGTACAAGTGTGTTAATTGGGCTAAAGCAAACCTGATGACTCAGCTCATACCTGTGATCCTGATTTTCATGGAAGGGAAAGAGAAGGATCTGTGTGCAGATTCTGAAAAACTATAGGGAAAATATTTCCTAGAATTTCACTCCTGAAAGCCAGCTCAGTTTGTTTACCTGTTGTCTGAGGTAATGTGTTTTACATTTAACTGAGGTTCCTGAAGCCAATGGGATGAGATTTAACAAAGCCAAGTGCAGGGTTCTACACTTTGGCCACAACAACCCCAAGCAGCGCTACAGGCTGAGGACAGAGTGTATGAGAGCAGCCAGGAAGAGAGGGACCTGGGGGTACTGGTAGATAGTAGCTGAACATGAGCCAGCAGTGTGCCCAGGTGGTCAAGAGAGCCAATGGCATCCTGGCCTGGATCAGGAGCAGTGTGGCCAGTAGAAAAAGGGAGGTTATTCTTCCCCTGTACTCAAGGCCCTGGTGAGGCCACACCTTGAGTGCTGTGTCCAGTTCTGAGCTCCTCAATTCAAGAGAGATTTTGAGATACTAGAATGTGTCCAGGAAGGGCGACAAAGCTGGTGAGGGGCCTGGCGCACAGCCCTGTGAGGAGAGGCTGAGGGAGCTGGGGGTGTTTAGCCTGCAGAAGAGGAGGCTCAGGGGTGACCTCATTGCTGTCTACAACTACCTGAAGGCCAGGTGGGGGTTGGTCTCTTCTCCCAGGCAACCAGCAACAGAACAAGGGGACACAGTCTCAAGTTGTGCTGGGGGACATCTAGGCTGGATGTTAGGAGGAAGTTGTTGGCAGAGAGAGTGTTTGGCATTGGAATGGGCTGCCCAGGAGGTGGTGGAGTCACCATCCCTCGAGGTGTTCAAGCAAAGCCTGGATGAGGCATTTAGTGCCATGCTCTAGTTGATTGGATAGGTTGGACTGGATGATCTTGGAGGTCTCTTCCAACCTGCATGATTCTCTGATTCTACAGTTATGTATGCATACAAGTAGGGCTTGTTTCTGTATTTGTTGGGTTACAGCTAGGAGCATGTTGTTAGTTATTTGTGAGAGACATCAGCTCAATTCAAAATGCATGGGAATGCAAGGAAGAACATTCTCCATTTTTAAAACTTTAACCAAGTGAGCCTGTTTGTTGCCATTTTGGGTAAGTGATGGTGGTCTGGTCTGATGCTTCATAGTGTGCTTTTCTGAGCTAACCCAGATTTCGTGTAACAGCCACAAATGTTTTACATCTTCCTTTTTGGAGACAAGAGTGTCTACATTTTGCCCTCTTTCTTGGTGGTGATACAAAGAGTGCTTCTCCAAAGGCAAGCTGAATGTTGACCACTCAATGAGAGAGTCATTGGACACTGGAATGGGCTGCCCGGGGAGGTGGTGGAGTCGCCATCCCTGGGGCAGTTCAAGGCAAGGTTGGACGTGGCACTTGGTGCCATGGTCTAGCCTTGAGCTCTGTGGTAAAGGGTTGGACTTGATGATCTGTGAGGTCTCTTCCAACCCTGATGATACTGTGATACTGTGATACACTCTGGAAATTTAAGCAGGAACATTCTCTCCCTGTGGTGCTTGTGCTTTCACATAATGGTGAAATTGGTTTAGTCTGCTAGCTCCTGAGTTGATTTAGACCACTTATGTGATGCTTTAAATTGTATGTCTTAAGTTATCAGATGTTTGCAGATGCTGCTTTATTTTTCAGACAATATACAGGAATGTATTAGATGATGTGTATGAATATCCCATTCTTGAGAAGGACCTGAAGGAGTTTCAGAAGATACTTGGCATGCATCGTCGTCAGTAAGTATTGATTATATTTACCATCAAGTCTTTTATTTAGAGTGCAATTAATTTTTGTTGTCATCTTGCTTTAATTCGGTAAAGAAGATGTAAGTGATACAAGTGATAGATTTCTTTTCACAAATAATCTCTTATTTGAACTCAAACTAGATTATTCAGTCTTCCCTGATGTTTATTGTCTGGTGTGTGTCACTTTTGGTTGAGATGGGCAATACTTTGTGGAAAAGCTGGCAAATCTTCCCTTGAAACCTGCAGTCTGTGAAAAGCATCTCTCTAATGCAATAGTCAGCTTAGGGCTGTTAATTTACTACTAATTCTGCTATTTATAAAAAGATATTTCCTTGACACATTTTCCCAACAAACAGACTTTGTTTCTGTGGTTTGGACTTTGGGGAAGTGGAAAGATCTGTGTCCCTGAGTGTAACCCTGACTACTTAGCCCGAGAGCTTGAGCTGAGTCTGTTCTTTGGTGGCTTAAGGGCCAAAAGCATTGCTTTTTGCTACATCAATTGTGCAAACAGAATCATAGCATTATAAAATGGTTTGGGTTGGAAGGGACCTCCAAAGGTCATCTAGTCCAACCCCCTGCAGTGCTCAGGGACACCCTCTGTTAGATCAGGTTTCACTGAGCCCTGTTGAGCCTGACCTTGAATATGTCCAAGGATGGGCTTCAACTACCTCCCTGGGCAACGTGTTCCAGTGTTCCATTATCCCCATAGGAACGAACTTCCTCTTAATGTCCAACCCAAATCTCTTCTCTAGTTTAAAACCATTGCTGTTCCTCCTAAGAAAAAAATCCTGGCCAGGTCAGACACCTTTAGCTTTCTCTGAAGGAACTCTGCAGCCATTCTGGGGCAACCAGTTAATGTCAAACTTTCTGACACTGTAAACTTTGTAATAGCTAAAACTCTTTTCCTAAGCTTTGGCTGGAAAGAATAATTTGACTTTTCCTTTTTTCATTTCAGCACTGTAGATGAGTATTCACCTCACCGAAAGGTAATGCAAACCTGATTGTGGCTGGTTGGTAGATAACACAGAATCCCAGTTCCTTCCCCTCTGTCCACTTCCCTCTCTTTTCCTGGATTCTCAGCTGAAGGTGACTGGTGCCCAAAAACATGGCAGGATACATCTGTGAGCTTAGACCTGGAACCTTGCCTAAGGAATTTTTTTCCCCTGCTTGTGCAGCATGGATATTAGCTGTATGACCTAAACTGCAGTGGCTGTGGTAGAATTAGCACCTTAACAAGGTGGTATGGAATGCCAGAATTCAGGAGAGGCCCTAAAGCACGTCCCCACCAGGCTGGAGGGGTGTAGGAGCCTGGGCAAACCAGTCTGAACACAGACATTGACATGGATGTCAAGTAGACAGAGCAAAGAAAGTATTTGTTGTGACAGGGACAGAGAAGGAAATAGAAAGAAGAACATAAATCAGTTTCCTTAACCAGAAGGAGAAGAGGAGTCTGGGGAAGGTTGGCATACAAACTGCACAGAGGTGAATTGCTGTGCTCATCAAATTTAGCAGGCTGAGGGTGAAGCGTGTAATAAACTTAACATGTCACTGTGGAAATGTGGAAGGTGGAACATGAGATTGTAGTGAAACTGCTAAATAGGCTGATTGGTTCTTAGGAAAGGTGTACAGGAGTAGAAGCGTGAGAAATGGGCTTTGAGCGTGACTACAGAGAGCCTCAGACTGTGCAGGCTGCTTAGCCTTGCCATGTCCCACTTCCTCAAGAATCCCCACCTTGGCAACTCCCAGTTCACTGATCCAAGAAAGGGTGGGTGGATTTCCTACACAGAAGTGCTTTTGGCCAGATGTATGGGCTGAGTGCTGAGTTCTGTCTTGCTGCTGTGTAAAGGGCAAGCATGCAAAGAGTCACTGTTGTCTCTTTTCCTTTCTTTTTTTGTTTCCCTGCTCCCTCACAGAATAAAACCTTTTTCCACCAATTCAGTCTAAAGGAGAACTGGCTGCAGCACAGAGGAACCATGAATGACACAGAGGAAAGTAAGTATGATTGAAAGAGTGGATGAAAAACTCCCAAACTGACTTTTTTGCTCAAGGATTGGCCATTATAATTTTTTTATAACTGACATACAGCTTCTGAACAGGACCTTAGGGCCTCAAAGCAAGAAAGATTTGACTGCATGAGGTTACCTTCTTGCCTCACACTTTGCAGGGTTCAGCAGTGACATGGTAACTCAAGAGGTGGTTGTCCCATCTGGTTCCTCTAGAAGGCCTGTAGCTGAGCTATGCCTTCCAGGAGTGCTGGGCAGCCCCTCCACCAGGCATTATTCCTGCTCCATTTCATGCTCTCCATCTCTTGACCTAGATCTTGGTTGCAAAAGGTGAACAAATAAGCCTGCCATGTAAAATGGGCCAGGATCTGCTAACTCTAGCAGCTCGCCTCAGATCCTTCTCTTCTCAAATACATCTCCACACGGAGTGCAAGGTGCCACTTTGCTTTTGTGTCAGTCATTTCCAAGGTCATTTCCCTTCATTGCCACTAACCCAGTAACACACTGAGGCTGCCACCCTCCTGTAATGCCTGCTTGAGGAAAGAGGCAGAGAGGAGCATAACACCATGTACTCCAGCAGAGAATAGGCAGGACCTCCTGTGTGGAAGTCTTGCCCTTTGATGGCTTATCCTTGTTTCTGACTGGGAACAGCATTCTGGAAGTTCACCTGGACTCAGTATATTCTTAGTGCTCATCTGTGACAGGACAAAACCAACTGCTTCAATGCTGAATCTTGCCACATGCTGCTGATAGATATCCTCTTCCTATCTTTCAAATATAGGGTTATTTGTGATTTATTTTATCAAGGCTGCTTCCAAAAATGTTATTTAGAATCAGAATGCAGCAGATTGGAAGAGATCCTCAAAGATCATCTTGTCCAACTCTACTGCCATGAGCAGGGACATCTCCAACTAGTTCATTTTGGATGAGAATCCCTACACTCATTCTCCTTTTTAGAAAGCCAGAGACAGCTCATGGCTGAGTGAGGAGGGAAGGGTGCTGGCACCAGAGAGGGGCAGACTGCGTGGCCATGGGGACAGGAAGGGCAAGACCCAGCAAGGCCAATCCTAAGTTTATTAAATGGCTTTTATCTCACTCTTTGTGTGAGAATATGAGCCATGGAAGATGATGGGATTGGGAGAATGGAATAAGAAAAGTGGAGTTGAGCAGTTGAGCTGAGAGTGGACAAAACTGGTGTGGTGTAGTGCTGCTGACCAGTGCTGCTTGTGGAAGGTGGGTCTAAGCTGGACATTTGACTTCAGACATCTTATCCCCTAATATAAGCATTACCAGGGCAACTTGCAGCCTGCAACCACTTCTACCCACTGATATTCCTGTCTGAAACTCACAGGAAAGCAGCATGGGCTTGTGGAAAAGGTGGCATGGTCCATGCCAATGGATACCACAGTCAAGAAAGCTGGAAGGTGCATGAGGGAGCAAGGCTTTGGTAGGATAAGTGTGATGGTTGTGTGTGAGGACTTGACCTGTGCATTGGTTTAGATCAAGGTTAAACAACGTTAACTAAAGAATACATTATTTGCCCAGTTACAGATTAACATTACTGTCAGTGCCCCCTCCCAGATCACAAATTCACTGTAGGCAAGTTGTGTTGTACTCTGCATATGGAGTCCAGATATTCCTGTCACATTTTTTTTAAGTTCACTTATTCTACCTACTAGCTTAGAATGCAGTTTGACATCTCTCTTTTCATGAGTTATATCTGTTCTGAAGAGAGATTCTGCCATGGGATGAGCATCTGAGTTACTGTCTGTCAAGAGAGTCAGGTTAAGAAAAAATTAGAAAGCCAAAGGACTTTTCTTCCCCAAGGCTAAATGTTAAGTTCCTCCTTCCTTCTCATCTTCATTTTCCCCCTTTACTACAACACCAAAAGAAAAATAATAAATTCTTGAGAACAGAGCTGTGAACTGCTTCTAGCATAGTCTCAGTTAATGAAAATGCCCTAAAGCCATGAAGATTTGTACTACAAGCAAAGAACTATTGCTACATACATCTGTCAGTGAAAATAATTTAAAACTACAGCATTTCTGGAGAAGAAAAAGTTTTTATCTCACACTGACACAGCAGCAGCCTGTCTGCAAGAGGAAGTGCCAGAGTAAAAGGGAATGGGAGGTGTAATTAGGCACTGAAGTGAGTATGAAATCAAGAGTTGTGGCAGTTCTTATTAGCAGATGTTGCAATTTTTGAATTATTCAAGTCTGCAGCTCTGTTTCTGCTAAGTAGAGCAGCTGTATTTCAAACACCAGGTACAGCAAACTCAACAGGAGATTGGCACCTGAAATTCTGGCAAGCACAGAAAGTGGGCATCCATTTTTGTAGCAGAAAAAAAAATACCAGCGGAGCTGAGCACAACATTATTGCTGGGAATCTCCCTCCCAGAGCTGAACAGACTTCAGTGGAAGTGATGAGCCCAGGAAATTTCTCCAAACCAGTCCCTTTTGTGTGTGCTGCAAGGGATTCAGGGCAAAGAGTTGTCAGAAGTGATTGCAGTGCTGTTTGGGCAGCCTCTGGTGATAAAATGCTCGGGCAATGCAAGTAGTTTAGATGTCTAGACAGATAAGCTGTTGCGAATGATTGAAGACCAGAGAGGCTATTCTTGCAGAACCTCCTGTTCCTGTGGCAGTGGAGGTCCAAAAGAGCTTCCACATGGGAAGGTGACAGAACACTGGAACGGGATGCCCAGGGGAGTTGTGGCATCTCCCTCTCTGGAGATATTCAAAACCTGCCTGGATGTGTTTCTGTGTGATCTGGTATAGGTGGTCCTGCCCTGGCAGGGGAGCTTGGACTGGATGAGCTTTTGAGGTTCCTTCCAGCCCCTGACATTCTATGATTCTATGCTATGAGACAGACTGAAAGGGTGGGTTTTTTTCTGAAGCTGAAAGAAAGGGAGGAAAGCTGACAACAACTGAGTTTGAAAGGAAGATGGGCAGTAGAGAAGGCTGTCTGTGACAAATCCTCACAGCAGGAAGTTTTAAACAGGTGTCTCTGTGGAGGGGTCTCCGTTTCCATTTCCTTGCCCCTCTCATGTCCCAGAGAGAGGCATGTCAAGGGAGCAAATGGTGATATTATGCTTGGCTCCATGTCCATGTGGGTCAGAGTGCAGCTGCCACCCTTCCTGCAGCAGCCAGGCAGCTGAGACATTGCCGTGATCAGGTGTGCAAGGTTCTCTCCTGCCCTGTTTGTGTGTCTGTGCCAGCTGCTGAGTGTCTTTCTTCTTTGTGCAGTTTTCTGCCGTGTGTATATAACAGAGCACTCCTACGTCAGTGTGAAAGCTCAAGTATCCACTTCAGCTCAGGAGATACTGAAGATTGTAGCAGAAAAGATCCAGTACCCAGAGGAGGAGTTGGCGCTGGTGACAGTCACGTTCTCTGGTGGTAAATAACTCCCCTTCATCTGATTCCTTACCTTTTAGTGCATCATGTAATGGAGGGCTGGCCTTTTTTTAGTGCAAAGATACAGCTGTTCCTGTGCGGGCCCGCAGCTGGATGACCACGGCAACAATGAGGAGCTGCTTCTCAGATAGTTGTTTCCATGGCAACAGCTCATTCTTGGGTACTGTCGGATACGGCATCTCCTGGCTGGGAAGGGAGTGTAAAGGACTCTGTCTCCAGCAGTATTGCAAGGGTTTATTCCCCCCCTCCACAGATAAATCTTCTACTTTCACATTTAAATTAATCTGGAAGGCGATGAGGCATGGCTTGCTTTAAAAATATAAAAGGGAATAACAAATACTAGCTGTGTGGCTGTTTCCTCATTTACAGCATGGGTAATGAATATTCTCCCAGCAGAAAGGAGGGAGACTTAACATTTGCACAGCTGAGATACTGAGAGCAATCTAAGCAATGTGTTTTTTAAGCAGTCTTGCTTACAACTGGCATTTTTCTTTCACCCATTATTTTAGTGTTTGTCATTGAACAGAAAGGCTTAGTGTCTTCTGTTGTTCTTTGGTTTGTTGTTTTTTTTAAAGGAAGACCAGATTGATCATGGGTTGATAGTAGGGATCTAGGGATCAACCAAACCCCAGCATTTTCTTTGGTCAGATCGTTTTGCTCATTGTGGTGTCTTATGGCTCTTGGGGCATCTAAAGGAAGTGAATTAATTAGGTGCTTAAAAGTGTGATGCTGGATGTACAGAAAGATAATTTTCTGTGTCAGCATTAGTTGGTGATGGTCCCCTGGGACAAAGGATGCACCTTTAGAGCTACAGCACTCATTGTTGCTACTTTGTCAGCCTAGTGACATGAAATATACTCAGTTGCTGGGTTATTCTGGTTAGTTATTGGACTCAGAAGTAGAAGGCCACGTTTTTCTCTCCCACACTAACTCAGTTAAGTAACCATTTTATTTCTTTTTCAGGGCACCAGTGTAGGTGGCAGGGAGAGAGTCTGGGCATGGAGTGACCAGATGGGATCATTACACTTAGATGTCCTGGCCAGCCAGGCTACATCATTTGCAAGCATTCGTTTTTATCCTTGTGTGTACCCAAACTCACCTGCCGCTCATTTTACAGCGCTGCAAAATCACTGTTCTGCTGCTATCAGCTCTTCAAGAGCAGGGCAAGTTTTGCTCTGATAGCAGTAATTCTGGTGCTGACTGCCTATTTATCTGAAGAAAACCAACAGTTCATAAATAATGAAATATTATCTTCCAGCCACGCTGGTTCCTAAGAAAGCTATAGAAGTGGTTACCACTTGGCTCTTCAATGAGAAACAATAATTAAAATGCAGGTACAACAGGACTGTCATTTGTACATGACCATTGTAACCCCTAACATGTTATTTAGTTGTGTTGCCTGAATTAATTGGAAGATACCACAGTTTCAACATCTTTGGTTTTTATGCATTGTCACTCCTGTGCTGTGAGCAATTAACAGCAGCCTGCCACACTTGGGGTTTCTTTAGACTGTTTGCATGACTCAGACCTGTTATCTGCTATCCACTTGGAGGGCAACAGTATGAGCATTGGGGGATTCATTTCATGGTACTTCTGAAATGAACAAGCAAGCTGTTTTTATTCAAAGGAGAAAAAAAGGTGCTGATAGTTCAACATAAATGCATCTGGTGACAGTGTGAGCATGAATAAGCAAGAAAACAATCTTAAATGGTGTTCACCTCTCAGATTCCTCCTGGTCCTACTCCTTCATGAGCAATGAAAAGTCCAAGGTAGCTGTCAATGTGCTTGTAGTGCATTTGAGTCTACTTTAATACTGTCACTGTAATCAAATCTCATGTGTCAGGTCTCCAGAAGATTGCTTGGAGCTTGCAGGAAGAGGCAATTTTCCAAGGACAGTTTTTAAACTGTGTTCTAGGTTTTGCTTTATGCTTCCTTACACCTTTCTCTGGTGCATCCAAGACTGCTGAGAAGTGAACCAGTACTCTAGAGTGGGGAAACAAAAAAATCCCATCCTTTCTTTTTGTCACTAGATTGGAGTGTCTTGTTCTTCTAGCTCATGTTCCCTAAATGAATTACCTTAGGCCTAGAGGGATTTCTGTAAATACCATATTATAAAGGACTCTCAGCTCTGCTTCATAGGGTGAATTAATGACATTGGGATACTTTAAACTTCTTTTCCTGCTGAATGACAGTGGTTATGGATGACATCTTCACCTCTGCTGTTGTCTGCCAGTGGCACACAACAGCTTAATCTCTGGAGGCCCAGACATTAACAAAAATCACTCCGTTTGCAATAGATTCATTGGGTTAAAGTGTTCTATAATGCATAGGAGGTTAGACTGGGTGATTTAGGGCTTGCTTTCTTGTATAGCCTACGTGAGGTCCAGGTTGAAAACAGATGCTGGAAGTTGTTGTGCTCTAGTCCAGCATCAGAGACATTTTGCCTTTGTCATGCCTGACTACTGTGGAGATGACAGTTCCCATAGGGACTGGATTTGATGCTTAGTTCCATGCTAAGAATTTTGCATGGCTTTATAAATATATTTGCAATGTTTTTCACATATGCATCTTTTGCGCTTCCTCTGAGGCTTTTTTGTTCTCTGTTTTTACAGAAAAACATGAACTGCAACCAAATGACTTGGCTATCTCAAAATCTTTTGAGTCATCCAGTCGTATGTTCGTCTACCGAAAGGATCTGACGGATTCTTTGGTAAGGATCTGTCTTATATACTTGCCATTTCTTGTTTGCCTTGAGTCCAGATCAAGAAATTAACTCTTCAACATAACTTCTTCAACACAGAATTTATTTTTAGCTTCATTGGTAAAGCTTACTAAGCTGATCTGTACATGAAAACATTAATAGCAGTTATTTGATTGAACAGACATGGAATTTGTTCATCAACTTCACATAGGCTAAACTCTCTGTACAGCTTAAATCTCTCAATTCATGTCAGCCTGGAAAAGCTGACTTGGGCTTGCATAGGGCTGGATGGGATGGAGATTATTCATGGTCCATCTGACCCTCCTCTCCACCTTGTGCCGCTGTACCATACAAAGTGGCTGCTGCATGATCATACAAAGTGGTGGACAAACACTGTCAATTACTGCATGTAGAAATGCAAGTTGTTCGAGTTCCACCAAAATCACTGGGCAGCAGTGTGAACCCAGGGTTGTAGCAGCTCCACAGTTAGACTGAGGCTGGGATATGCATCACTGGTGGTACTTCCCTTCCTTCTGTCTATCTGCCTCTCCATCCTCTTCCTGGCGCTGTGGAGAGGAGTGGCTCGACAGGCAGCAGTTCTCTGTCATCTCCTTTCTCACAAACTAGGGTTGCACACTCCCCCCATGATATTACAAACCCTCAGTGAGACAGAAGAGTCAAGCACTCAAAGAACTACTCTTTCAATAGCTTTCTGCACATTATGCGGGTGTTTTGAGGAAAGCACAGGGACAGCATCACAACTGACTTCTGTGTTTTGTCAGTACCACCAGGATCTCTGTACTCATCCTGGGGTTGAGAAATGTCTATTTACATTTTGTTGGATCAACGTGTCCCGAAGAGCTGACACACCACTATCATTGTAATCTGTCATCCCCATTATCTGTGGTGTTCCAGCTACCTCTAAAAATGCAAATATTGAGGGAAGGTTTCCAGTGCAGACAGGTGACAGCCAATCTAGTTTCATTAGTTACATAATAAAAATCGCAAAACTCGCTGTAACTGTCAGCTCTATGGCACTAAAGTAATGGCTTAACTGATAAGAATAATCTTTCATCTTGGCAGATAGTTCGTGTGCCAAGTTTCAGCCTGATGAGGTAAAAAACCCAAGAGAAATACAAAGCTTTGAAATTCCAAGCTAACAATGGCAGTGCTAAATGACCTTTAACACCAGCAGTACCACTGCACTTCACAGTAATACATTAAATGGTTTTTGTGAATCAGGACCCACTGTGTTTTACTGTGTATTGGTGATTACATTTGGAGTAGATTAATCATAAAATGTATGCATTTATGTTGCTTGTAACTGTGGATAAATTTATTCTCAATCCAGTGTGTTTGCAGGATGACTTCTTTATAATAAAAAAAAATCCTGGTGCCTTAATTTGGATTTTGTTTTCTGATGGTTTTATGGATTTTATTTTCATTAGGCTCTCTGCTTGGTCAATGTTTTTTATTCAAGGTTCAGAGAGAGAGAGAGAGAGAGGAGAAAGCCTAATCCAATAGCAAGTCATTGATTCTACTGACCCATTTCCTATTTCAAGCCATTTATTCAATAGGCTATAACTGTTTGAATTGATTAGTGAAGGGAAAAAACATTGAGTGCACTTAAAGAAGATTGTTTAGCTCTATTTGGTACCTTGGTCCAGTAGCTGTTTCACTGCAGAGCTTTAGGCATTTACTGAAGAAGTTCTTACTCTTGGCTGTTGATTTAGAACCCGTTTGCTGAAAATGAGGAATTGCAGCAAAGGTCTGTGAGAATTTTGGGTATCAACACCTGGGATCTCGCTTTAGAACTAACAAACTTTGACTGGAGCCTCTTCAATGCAATTCATGAGGTAAGAAGCACCTCACTCACTTCTAAAGTGTATTATTTTCATGCAGTGTTGTGCCATTATGATGTATTTTGGAGCACCAATATTACAGAACCACAAAATTCTCAGGGTTGGAAGGGACCTCAAAGTTCCAACTCACCTGCCATAGGCAGGGACACCTTGCACTAGACTTCATGCTCAGTCCATCATCAAGATAGAATGATTTGGCAGTTCTCAGCAGTGGTGACATTTAACCAGGTCCAAGAGATGTGTTGCAAGAATTGATACTGAAAAAAATCTATGGAAAGATCTGTAACTTCCCTGTGTTAGGACACCTTATATGTTCCCTGGTGGCTTTTATTGAGATTTGCCTCAAGAGAGTGTAAGAGCATGATTATTCCCTAAAAACTGTCTGCACAAATATGTTATGTATGCAAATTGTCCTTTGCACTCACTAATGTGCCACTTAATGTAGGACTCCACAAATGGGTGTCCTTGATGTCACTTTAACCGCAAAGGAATTCACCGTTTCAGCAGATTAGATGGTCACATTAGTGTTCCTCTTAGGCTTCAGTGAGAGGAAAAAATACCAGACAGGCTTTATAAAATGGGATAATGACCCATTTCAGTGTCCATTGGGTTGCTTCAGTGACTTTGATAGGCTCTGGCATGAGCTGTTGAGTAAAATACACAGTTAACAGTACAAATTGTCATTTGAAGGTGTCATTCACTGAAAGGCATGTTGACTTTTCTGAGAAAGTGAATGGAAAATGCCCTTGCTTCTCAGCAGGTGCTTTCCTTGATCTTTCATTTTGGGTTCTGTGGTTCAGGTTAACCACTTTAAAACTTAGAACTGGTCAAATGGGTGGTGTTGGTTTTTTTTCACAGAAAACAAGACCCACACATTAATGAAAACTTGGCCATTCTTAGGAAGACATTTGAATAGGAAATGTTCAGATTCTGCAGTGGCTTTATATGTTTTCTTTTTCATATTGGAACAGAAGTGATGAAATACAGAAACAGAGTGTTTGTGTCCTATACCTGACTTTAGCCATTAGTGGAACTGCAGGAAATCTCACAAGAAAAGCATGTCTTGCTTTTCCAGTCCAGCTGCCTGCTGTAATAAGCCTCTGGATTTTGCTGAGCTAAACCTTGACACTGAGTTATTTGTGATTGGCTCATGCATAATAACCATTTGTCACCAAGTCTTGTTTCAAAAGCATACTTCTAAATAATTTATAATTCATTTACATTTAAATTGTTTTTATATCCCTAATAACATTGTCAATGTCTTGCAGCAAGAGCTGATATACTTCACATTCAGCAGACAGGGCAGTGCTGAAAACACCGAGAATCTAAGTCTTCTGCTTCAAAGATGCAACGAGGTCCAGCTTTGGGTTGCCACCGAGATCCTCCTCTGCAGCCAGCTCTGCAAACGTGTACAGCTAGTCAAAAAGTTCATTAAGATTGCTGCCCAGTAAGTCACTAAATTAGCAACAAAAATCCTTGGATCAGGATGCTTTATTTGTTGAGCAGAGAAGTAGGTGCAAAAAAGCAAGGGAAGAAAACTCGTTTGTCATTCTTTAATAGTGTAGTAAGCATGCCTAGATAAAACAATCCATAAATAACAAGGCAAACAGTGGCCAAAACTAGATGTGATGGAGTGTGTGCTGTTCAGATCTTCCCCAGCAGCTTAGCCACTGCATCTGTAGCATGACCTGCAAAATCCCTAATGGTGCAGAGTTATCACCTTTCTTAGTGATGATAAAACAGGAGCCATGTTATAAATTACGTGAGCAGCAACACAGTTATTCACCAAAGGCTACACAGAAAGCAAAAAGTTCTTAAATAGATTTTGGAAGTCCGAAGTCCAGAAGGGAAAAGAGCTGCAGTAAACTATGGCCCCATGCAATCTCTCTGTGGAGCACTCTTCTTTTTGTTGGGGGAAGAGTTCTGCATTAATTGGATTTGGTAGTCTGTTCTTGCGCTGTTGCTAAAAAGCTGCTGCCGTTGGTTCTATGCCTGGGAAACAGCACACAGATATATACCATACGCAGCGTTCTTGTCTCTGTAATCATTCTTATTTTAGCTATCAAGGAAATGGGGCAATTTAAATATGTGCAACCAGTCTCCTCCTTTCTCTCCACTTGTTGGTCTTCTGCAATGTTTGAATATGCATGCTCATGGAAAATGTATAATTTGCTCTCTTCATCGACTGAGTTGATTTAATTTGCAAGGCACTTGCATAGAAAGGCCTGCTCTCTGCTGAAGCAGTGCCTGTGGTGAAATGAATTCCTCTAATCTAATCTAGTGCAACTCATAAATGTGATTCAATTTAGTTTGCAAGTTTTATGGTATCCAGTAAAAAGTTCATTTTATGCCCTATCAATGCCCATATTTGGCCCAATTATGTAAAAAATGGTTGATCTGTGTGCCTTGCTTGCACAGCAGTAGTGTACTTGCATTCCAGGGAAGGTCTCATGTCTGTCTGACGTGAATAGGGACATATTTATCACCGGGCTAAAATGTTACTCTGTGTAAATTGATTACATAAGATTTCCAGTAAGTGATAGATGAACTCTCCCAGTGCACTGCAGCAGCAACCATCATCATAGTAGGTAGATGGTGAACTAATGGATACACAAAGAGCTGAGAGTGTAGTTTGATCAGGAGCTACTTAAAATCGCAGCTGCAGCTTTCTAACAGAAGATGTTATCATATCTCATCAATTCTGGATGAGTTGATGAAAGAGGAAGAAGTAGTGTGAAAGAAGAGTGTGCTGAGCACAGGATTTCATCCTAAGTCACAAGCCAAGCAGCCTTCATATTTTGTTCAAGACTAAGGCAGTGGAGTGGAGAGTTGTGAGAAAGACTGGCTGCTCCCTATTCTCTGCTCCAAGCTTGGGCCAGGATTCTGTCTCTCTTGACTTTCAGCTTGTTGGCAATGCTCCAGGGCTACGATTTCATGTTCAGTGTCAGTGTGGCTCACTGTTGAGGAACACCTGAGGAAGGTGGAAGGCTTTTACACGTGCGTGTCAATACGTAAAGGAGAGTTTGTGAAACAGATACCTGCGCTTCCGTCTAGTCTAAGATAGAGAATATGAATTAGCATGTTAGAAATAGACATGTTGAGAAGTTGAGAAACAAGTCCACATGGGTTAGAATAAATTGATTACAGCAGCAGCATTCTTGCTTCCTAAACAGTGGCTGACTGGAAGAGATCTACCTTCTCTCTGCAGTTCTTTGAGAGAAATGGGCCCATCCGATAGGCTGTTTGCTCAGGCTGTGCTGGATACCTTTCTCGCTTTAAAAATGAATTACTTCTGGTGGCTGCCTGACTTTAATGATAAAAGGAGTCTAAGGACAAAGTTAGGATTAACTTCTAAGACAGCTGAAGGGAAGTGAGAAATACAAACTCTCAAGACAGTACACAGGGATGAGTGCAAGCTTTGTAAATCTTGTAACCAGAACTGGCAAATTTCCAGGCGAAGCCTTGGCGCACAGTTTTCCCTGATGATAAATCTGTATGAAGGCAGTGGATTCATTTGCACTTAAAATTATCTTAGAAGAGGCTTCTCATCCTCTGACAGACACATGCACACGTTTATAGTGGTTTTCAAGGTTCTGCAAGAGAAAGAGGAATCCTGCTATTTGAAAAGGGCATGGTATACCAGGAGTTCAGATTGCCTAACAGACTAGAAATAAGCAGGGCCTGGTTGTATGTGGTTAAAATGCTGAAGAATAGAGAGGTATCAAGCAAATTCCACAGGGACTTGTATTGGAACCAGTGCTAACTGCAACTAATTTATAGGATATGTAAATGGAACATTAATCAGATTTTCAGACAATAAAAATGATGAGGGATTGCACATGCATTGAAGGATAGGGAAAAAAAAGATCTTAGGAGTCTAGTGGCATGTGCAAACAACAGTAGGATAAGATTTAATTTAGATAGATGCAAAGTAATTCAGCCAGGGAATGCTAATGCTGGGCTGAAGAAATAAAAGCATGATTGTAAAGAACAGCATTGTGACAGAGGTCCTTGGGTGATAATAGATTACAAATTAAAGGCAAGGACAAAGCGTGCTGCTGTTCCAGATAAATAATTTGATATTTGTTCTAAACCTGTGCAGGAGTAAGGTGTGAGAACTTAGAGCCAAAACAGTAATTACGTTTCTTCTTCATTTCTCACTATCTGACTGCATCTCCTTGGTAAGAAGGAAACACATCAGAGAAAAGTTAAAATACATTCCAAAGAACTCAGTGAAGGATAATAACAATATGGAAATGCAGAGGTGGTGTAGATTGCAGGCCATGACCAGAAAGAGAAATCAAAGGAACAGGTGATGTACAATTTACAGAAAGGATGAAAAAGGGGATGGAAGAATTTAGAATAGAAGAGAGGTCAAGGAATTATTCTGTATGATAAAGGCCAGCTGACAATAACTTCAACATTGAAAAGGGAAAATTACTTTTGACAATAAAGGGAAAAAAACAACCTGCCAACAACAGGGTTGATGAGAAAGCAGAATGTTTGCTAAAGAACTTCTTAGAGACCTGATCAGCTGGTATGAAGGTAGTCATAACAGGACATTTAATGAGTTCATTATGTGGAAGATGATTGTCTGTTAGAGCTGAGGGTTGAAATGGGACTCAGTAACCTAGGATACTTCTGACTCGGAGTACAAAAATCAGAATTCAGCATTCCTATTTTTATTCCACAGCTGTAAAGCCCAAAGAAACCTGAATTCGTTCTTCGCCATTGTTATGGGTCTCAACACTGCGTCTGTCAGCCGCTTGTCTCAGACCTGGGAGGTAAGGCACACTTTGGTATCTTGTAGACCCTGTCCAAAACAGTTTGTCACAAAGGTTGTATACTGGTGAATTACCTTTTCTTTTCATTGTTGGGTGTGCAAGCTGAAATCAAATGTAGAGCGAGTGTCAGTAGAGAAATTTTTTTGAGACCTGAAACCTTGTCTGAGAGCTGTTCAGATTAAACCAGATGTGTCTTTCTGTGAAGCCTAAGTGGGAACAAAACTCTCTTAAAATTAAGCCAGATAAATTATCCTAGCATTTGAAGCAGATGTCAGAACACAGTCTTACAAAGTTGGCTTCAAATAAGCAATACCTTATTACAGTTTCATTTAAAAGACCCCGAACAACACAGTAGAAGTAAAGCCACCTTCTTTCTCCTTCTTTCTCCTTTATCACCTCTTTTGCAGGTGCTCATTTTGAAGAACAAAGTTAGGAAATGGGCTGTGAATAAGGAGCTTACTGGAGGGCAGAGTTATCTGCTAAAGGAGCTACCAGTTGCTAGACAGAGCACAGG
The DNA here is from genome assembly GCF_015220805.1 of Pogoniulus pusillus. Classification (NCBI taxonomy): domain Eukaryota; kingdom Metazoa; phylum Chordata; class Aves; order Piciformes; family Lybiidae; genus Pogoniulus; species Pogoniulus pusillus. The sequence continues at coordinate 9,827,123 of NC_087291.1, forward strand.
ATGTTTAGAGCAGAGTACCATTGGGATCTTTGTCCATGTTGTGCATTTTGTCCGTCCAAGTCAGTTATTGAGTGCAAGCTTACTATATCTGCTGGTGAACTCAAAACTGGGAAAGGAGTAGTTCGGTATGATGGAGTGAAACCTTATTCCTTCCTCATGCCCTCAACAGCACAAGCAGGAAGTACTCAAAAAATATCAATCCGTAATACAAGGAGATGGAGAACAGGTGGGATTGCCTGCTTTGAAAATACTCCTGAGCACAAACAGCTGAAACCAAGTAGCCAGCAGAGATGTGTGAATCTAATTCTCTCCAGAGCAAAGCCTTCTCCCTTAGCTAAAAAGATGAATATGGAAACATCACTGTGTATATCAACAAGAGCAGTGAGTGCTGCTGTGGAAAGGAGTTTACAGGGACTCAGGCAAAGAGTAGCTAACTTTAAATAACAAATCAAACAGAAATGTTAGAGAAACATACATACCTGATGACAACAATACAGAAACTCCTTCTCTCTCCTATTTCTAAATGTCCCTCAAGGGAACATTTGCTCTTGCCTGCCCTTATCAGTTGCCTTCATCTCGTTTCTTTGGGCGTTGTTAGAAGAGTAGAAGGGGCTAATTATTGTATCAAAGGCACCCGGTGTCAATGGTGTAGATCTTTCCGGCAGAGGAGCACAGAACTCTGCTGCGTGGTGAGACCTGTGTTGTTGGCAGGACTCCTCTCAGGAGAAGCAGAATATATTGCTCATGCAGAAGGCATGTATCTGTATATGTATGGTTCTAAATATGGCACATTTCTGTATGCAAAACATTTATGAAGTCACGTGCCTTTTTTCCCCCCTTTTTTGTAATGTATAAAACTTTACTGCACTGGAAATTGCAAAAGCAGAGAATTATTTGCATTAGTAATGTGACTTCCAGAAAGTAGAGCAGTGTTCATAAATTAATTATAATTACTTACACATGTAAATGAAACCACCTAAATTTAAGCAACCATTTAGACACTGAATTACATTGGCTCTACACTTGAATTCTTAAACAACTAGTATGCTCTCAAGCATATTCTTCTATATTTTTTTCTGCAGTATTCACTGTTTTAATGAGCCTAACTTTCCCTGATTGAAGATAGTAAAAATGTGCAATTGAAATCTCACGTTCAGTCATTTTAGCATTTTAATCATGCAGCACATCCACTTAATCTTAATTGTCCTAAATGACTTTTGTACTTTTGTCTTGGTAGTGCCACTGTGGCTGTCAGTGTCTAAGGACTAAAGACAAGACAGGGTTTGTAGTAAGAGGGGGATATCTTTGACAAGACTAACTAGTATGGTTGGGAAAAATAGGCAAGGGTTGAGGTCCACACACCGTTCTTCAAGTCTGAAATACCAGCAGCTAAATTCAAACTGTAGAATGATTGCTTTGGGTGTATTAAAACATCTTAGAGATGCTGTAATGGATGCTTGTGGACCACAGAAGGTGTTAGCATGTGGGTCAGGAAGCTAATTTGTGCATGGGCTCCCTTGGAAAATGCTTTGTGTACCTTACAATGAGATTAGAATGAGACACCAGAGATGTAGTAATGGCTCTTTCTCTGTCATCAGCACATGGCAGTGGTAACACTGATCAGCACTGGGAGTGGTGTGTCAAATGGCACTGAAGTGATGCCTACTTAGTTTTAGAATCTATGGCTTAGGGGAAGGTTGATTACAACAAACAAAGACATTTGACTCTGTCCCACATGACATCCTGGTCACCAAACTGGACATGGAACTGTTAGAGTGAGTCCAGAGGAGGCCACAAAGATGCTCAGAGGGCTGCAGCAGCAGTGCTATGAGGACAAGCTGTGAGAGTTGGGGCTCTTCAGCCTGGAGCAGAGGTGGCTTCAAGGAGACCTTATAGTGGCCTTCCAGTATCTGAAGGGGACCTAAAGGAAGTCTGGGGAGGGACTATTTACAAGGTCTTGTAATGACAGGATGAGGAGTAATGGGTTTAAACTGGCAGAGGGGAGATTTTAACTAGATGTTAGAAAGGGGTTCTTTCCAGTGAGGGTGGTGAGACACTGGCACAGGTTGCCCGGGGAGGTTGTGGCTGCTCCCTCCCTGGAGGTCTTCAAGGCCAGGTTGGATGAGGCCTTGAGCAACCTATTCTAGTGGGAGGTGTCCCTGTCTATGGTGGGGGGTTGGAACTGGATGAGCTTTGAGGTCCCTTCCAACCTAAATCATTCTATGATTCTATTTAACCTGGGTGTGATTGTGGTATCTGAATTCTCAGCCTGTGAGAATTTCAGCTGCTGACTTAATACAGATGCTAAGGTGGATGCAGCAGGCATGGAAGCTAGGGAAGAAAGGAAAAGCAGCTGCTAACAAGCAGTTTCCATAAAAGAAGGTTGTAGGTCCCCAGGCTGCAGGCTCTGATGCCTCAGTGACATCACACTGAACATGGTTTGTAATTAGGGCTCTTGGAGCCAAGCTGTGGAGGTTAGCTGCCTGGTGGTACTTCCAGCAGGCACTTCACACATGGCAATCCCATAGAAAAAAATAGCCCCTGCATTTTTCTGCCTATATTAACTTTTTTTTGTCTTTTTTTTTCTCCCTCTTTTCCCCACTTCAGAAAATTCCTGGGAAGTTCAAGAAACTTTTCACTGAACTCGAAAGTTTGACAGTAAGTACAGTGTTGACAGCGGAATGGTATTGCTTGTCTTCACCTGCCTTTCTTCTTCCTAATTTATTTGGAGGCTGCATGTCATTGTTTGGAGCTGGAACTTGTCATGTCAGATCTGTGATTTGCTGAAGGCCACACAGGTTCCCAGAGCTCAGAGGTGGTCTCCAGACACAAAAAGGATAAAGACTGTTCCTGACAGCTGGAGGAAGTGCAGAGAAGAGGCGAATGTGTAGTGTTGATTCCCCAGCATTAATTTGGAAGCTGTTCTCTTGCTCTGATGGTTAATCAGCCCTTGTGGAATTTCTTGTGAATCAAGAGAAGCTGAAGTTTGGAAAAAAAAATGACCAGAATTTGAGGCTAAGGGTCCTTGCCACCATTATCAAAGCTGAATAAACAACTGCTTCCTCTGGCTGTCATGGAAGTGGGTGCACGGTGAGATCACTGCCTGGTGCAGGGACCATGAGATCCAGCCTTTAAGGGCTGTCATGCTTCTGTATCTAGAGCCCTTTACCAATGAATATGTTCTCAAGATTGTGTGTGAGCTGCTGTACAAAAAGCATTCCTTTATGTGGGAAATTGAGATGACTGTTTTTTAATTGCTTACACAACACCACTGAGAAACAGACTCTCTTACTTTCTTTCAAAGTCTCCAATATGCTCCACTGAGCTGAGAAGAGGTTTTGTTGGTTTGGATGTTTGTTTGTTTTTAAAGGAAGAATAATCAGCAATACATTCTGGGATACATTTTCTGCTAAACAGTAAGCTGAAGAGATTTTGCCAATAGAAGTTTGTGGGGAAATTACAGAGCAGTCCAAGTGAACCTGTTCTGCAATTCACTGCCATTTTAGCACTACTTCACCTATAGGAATAGAATTGCTTTTGTTCTTTCACTGTTTATGTTTCCTGTTCAGTTTAGTAAGTCACCTAGCTTAGAAAATCTTTATCTACCTTGGTTCCTGGAGAAACCTTTTATATCTAAATCATGTTCAGATCATAAGCTCATAATGGATTTAGAATTGCTCTTTTTATAGCCTATTGATTTTTCTCTCTATTACCCAAATGGTTTTGTAGGACCCTTCCCTGAATCACAAAGCTTACAGAGATGCATTCAAGAAAATGAAATCTCCGAAAATCCCCTTCATGCCCTTACTTCTGAAAGGTAATGTTAGAACTTGACTGCTCTTCTTTGTTGTGATTAATGAAAATAAACAGAAGGTGCTTTTTCCTTCAGGCTGCCTTATGATAAATGCATGACAGATGTAGTGGTATCTGTAAGATAGCACTTGGTCTGGATAACAAACAACTGACAGACAGAGTGGCTGGAGAGCAGCCAGGAAGAAAGGGACCTGGGGGTACTGGTAAGATAGTAGTTGAACATGAGCCAGGAGTGTGCCCAGGTGGCCAGGAGAGGCAGTGGCATCCTGGCCTGGATCAGGAACTGTGTGGCCAGTAGGACAAGGGAGGTTACTCTTCCCTTGTACTCAGCACTACTCAGGCCACACCTTGAGTACTGTGTCCAATTATGGGCTACTCAATTCAAGAAAGATGTTGAGATATTGGAACATGTCCAGAGAAGTGTGACAAAGCTGGTGAGGGGCCTGGAGCACAGCCCTGTGAGGAGAGGCTGAGGGAGCTGGGGGTGTGCAGCCTGGAGAAGAGGAGGCTCAGGGCTGACCTCATTGCTGTCTACAACTACCTGAAGGGAGGCTGTAGCTGGGGGGGGTTGGTCACTTCTCCCAGGCAACCAGCAACAGAACAAGGGGACACAGTCTCAAGCTGTGCCAGGGAAGATCTAGGTTGGATGTTAGGAGGAAGTTCTTCACAGAGAGAGTGATTGGCATTGGAAGAGGCTGCCCAGGGAGGTGGTGGAGTTGCTGTCCTTCGAGGTGCTCAAGCAAAACCTGGCTGAGGCACTTAGTGCCATAGTCTAGTTGATTGGACAGGGCTGGGTGCTAGGTTGGACTGGATGATCTTGGAGGTTTCTTCCAACATGGTTGGTTCTATGATTCTATGACTTGTAAGAGTGGTTGGCAGTGTTCACACAGATCACCAAACTTCAGTACCTTCCTGTCAAGCATGGCTAGAGCAGCATGCCATTGCTTTGGCCACATCCTCTTCAACAGGGTAGTGAGACCTTGTAAAAACCTGAACAGGGCTGCCCAGCTGCACTGAGTGCACCCACTTAAATCATCTTGGCCATGCTGCTGATCGGAGATGCCTGTTTTGAGATGCTTGCCCTGCCTTGATGGGATGAAATCTACTTGGTGTCACTATGAAGGCAAAATCTAACCCATCTGTCTGTGCCCAGATGAGGGAATTTTCAAATCGCCCATAGGTCTGAAAGAGAGAAATAAAATCTTTACTATTAAAGTAATTATGTTTTAAATAAACCATTAAAATACAACTAGTTGCTCAATGCTGGGCAGCTAATTAAGTGGCAGGTATTAGAAAAATTCTGTTGTCTCTGAGTCATAAATTATTAACTGCCTTATCTTTGAACATGGCAAATTCATTTGTTTACTCCTGTATTCCAGAAGTGTTCTCTTTAGGCTGTTTATTCCAACCTGCTGCTGCTGTGAGTTTAAAATGTTTGAAGGCAGCTCTCCACATCACTCAGTGACAGTTGAGGAGCCATCAGGCACTTCCCCCTTTTGCACACATCAAAGGAGTTTGCATTAATTCAGATGGATACAATTATCCAGGCTTCAAAACCAGTGTTTTTAAGGTATCCTCGAGTACATTTTGCCTGCAGAAAAAAAGGCAGCAAACACAAACAAAAAACTTGTAGCAACGATGTTTGCACAGCACTACAATATAATGTGTAAGAACCACGGACCCAAGCAGGATTCATATCTCTGTTGGAGATAGCAAAGAAGCTTTACAAATTCATACAGCAATTTTCTTCTTTACAGTTATCTATAAGGACATATTGCCAAGGCTGGTAGTTCCCAAAATACTCCACAGTACATAGGACTTTACTCCATGTCATGCATGTTTGTATTAATGTCATTTCCAAGAGCAATACCGTAACACTGATAGTACAGAAGTCACGGGGAACTTAGCAAATTACCATACTTTAGCACAAGAGGCACCAAAGTACTTTCAAGGAAGAAAAATCGAAGTCATTAATAATCTTTAATTATGAAAAATAACTTTAGACTGTCCTTTTAAAGTTAATTAAATTCAAATGAGGGGCTCTCTTACAGCACACAGACACAGCTTCTGAAAATCAGGCAGATTTTTCAAATATGTAATAAAATACTGTGGTGTCCCCTTACAACTTAGCTCAGATGCAATTTTCTGCTCTGCTGAATTTATCTAGACTCTTAGTTGTTGGCTGCAAAGCAAATTTCTGTTCCCTCCGCTCTGAGATACATGTATTGTTGTCACTGACTCAAAAAGCTGTGTGGAAATTTCTGCTTCCAGTGGAATTTCTGTATTAGATGTGACCAATACTTTTTAATTGCACTGATACAAAGACAAGTAATACCTGTGCCCTGAAGCCACGTCCTTTCCCTGTCCCTTTCCCTGGATGCCCTAAAGCAGCCCAGGAGAGGAGGTGTAATGTGCCTGCTCTCTCCTTTCCCCTTTTAGGGATGTTGCCTAAGGGAAGAGAGGTGCTGGATGCATCCCCAGGGTCCAGCCTTGGGCAGCAAGGCTGGATTAGGACTGCAGAGTGTGGAGAACAGGCATGCCAAGCAGGGTCATCCCTCTGGATGTCCCTGCCTGCTCCCAGCCACCCTATGCTACACACCCGAGGGGTAACACAGACCAGGTTTAGTAAGAAGTCTGTGCTCCCCCCTTGAAAATCCTCTTGTTACAATTTGTGCATAGTGTTGTTACCTAATAATCTCTGTCACCATTGCACCAGGCTTTTGTTCTGCGGTAAAAAGGTATTGTATCAGTCCTTAATGGGATGCTTGGTGCTTATTTTTCCTTTGGTTGCTATTTAGTCATTTAATTTCTTTGTATTAAACAACAAAGTAATGTAAAAGAATTATTTTCTTTTTTCTTTTTTTTTCAGATGTAACATTCATCCACGAAGGAAATAAAACTTTTCTGGATAACCTTGTCAATTTTGAAAAGCTGGTAAGCTAATTTTGTCCTTCCTGTTTTTCAAAGGCACTCATGTTCTCTTCTTCTCTTTCCCTTTCTTATCTTGTGAGATTAAGAGGTTTTCTTGTGGCTGAATCAGGAAGAAATAAACAGGGATAAAAAAAAAGAACAAGCAGGATTAAGCATCTGGCAGTTTTATCTCCCTTGCCCCTTTCCTCTGCTCCTCTCTCTTCTCATTCCTTTTATCCTCACTTCTGTGTAAAATGGCTAAACCTGTGATGGGCAGCATCACTGCCACACAGTCCACCCATTCCTTTTTCTTTCCAGTAAGATCTATTCCTTTGCACCACCTCGTGGAATATTCCTCTTTACTTAAGTTCTCCTGCTTCAACTTTGCCTGAAATGTGTTTCCTTTCTTCTTCTCATGGCACTAAAGAAAAGGTTTCTCTTGTTTATGAGTTGTCACTAGTATCCTGATCCCAGAGATCTTAAAAGAAGGTAAACTTTTTTGATCTGGGTTAAATAATGAAGAAAATAATGCCTGGAATACGAATTAAACTGACTGTAAATACCACTAAACTAACCTTTATGTAGAGGATGCTCACTGGCATTGTATCTTCTGCCACATCTACTGTAGACACGATATGAGAGCTACTCTGGCATATTATGGACAGAGGCTTATTTTATCTAATTTGTATACTTCATTTTCTTTGCTGATAACATTTTTGTAGCACTGAAAGGCACAGTTTATGTCTCTGAGTGTAGAAACAACAGGGCTTTAAGTTTTGTTGGCCTGGAATATTTGATCAGGAAACTCAAATGTACATCCCAGTTACTCTGGATGTGCCATGGGACTGTGCCAGATGGCTGTGCCTGGTGAATTGTTCCCAACTATTTTCTCCATGTGTTGATTCTTGCTTGAGAATGAACTTGTAGCCATGAGCCAGATGTTGAACTTATTTTCACATCCTGCCTTAATGTATGTTGTCTTTGAACTCTCAAGCAGATATAGACTTTGACTTCGGAACCTGAGCTCTTTTTATGTTTTCTGTTTGATTTCTGCATCTTTTTTTTTGCTGTTGTTGTTGCAGAGTTTACAAGAACAGTGATTTGCATTTAAGGAAAGGTTTCCTTGTCCCAGGTCCATTAACTGTTTGACCTTTGGGTGTTTGCATAAAACTCATTAGCATGTTCTTCTTCACTGCCACTTGGAAGTATATCCAATTAACATGTAAATTAAACTAGCCCTTGATGCACAGTAATTGTTACTAAAATCCCCCCACTGGCCCATATATTTATTTGGTGAATATGTAGTACCTGGTTCTTCTTCCAGTCTTAGCCAGACCATCTCCTTCAGTGTTGTTGTTTAGTCATGTATATGTTTAATCTATGCTGGGCTTCCTGCTTTAAGATTTCCTATCCTTCCTGTCACCATTGTGTCTCCAGAGGCAGTGGGAGCTTTGCTAATTGACATCACTGAGTCAGGATTTCACCTATTCCATGCAAATGGCTAATGGTCATTTTAAATGGCAGGGGGGAGAGTCTGAGGTGATGGTGATGGGGTGAGGGTTGTTCAAATTGACTCTTCCTGCAGATTATTAGTCAAATCACGCTCTCGTGTGCTGTCTAGAGGAGCCCTGTGTACATATGAATGCAGGCAAAAGTGCAAATTTAGGAAGTGGGGGCTTAGGAGAGATTTAAATATGAGTGTGAGGAACCTCTGGCAGCATGCATATTGTGCTAGCTCACTTGAATACTAAGGTACTTAATCAATGAACCACACATGACCACATACATATCAGTTCATGTTTCTTTTCTAATTATAAGGTGTTTGTCCCAAGGAAGAATGTCTTCCTTCGGGTTCTGTACTGTGTTGAGGCCTTTCTGGCCTCTCCTGAGAAAAATTAGTATTGACACTGACTCCTGGTTAGCTTGGATCAAGCCACTGAACCTCACCTGCAAATTTACTGTTGCAGAAAAATAAGAAAAGAATTATTCTACCATAGCAGATTACTGCTTTGGGGAAGGAACCTGCTGTCAGAAATGCATAGAGTTTCTACTTATGAATTTCAAAGCAAAGATGGTTTCAAATGTCTCCACTTAGAGCAGCATTGTGAGATGTTTAATTTCTACTTTAGACATATCACCTGAAGGAGGACTTGTCAGTTTGAACTGTTGTTTTTTCCCAACTGTATCAGCTGGTTTAATTACAGATATTCTCTCTCCCTACTATCCCTACTTCTTTTATATTCTTTGTCCATTGTGGCCTCAACAATCCTACCGTGACTGAGCTTGATTTGACGTGACAGGATTGTAGTGAAGACAAAGTTAATTCAATATATAAAGAAAGGCACTTGCAAAGAGAGAAAAAAGGAAACAGTCTTTTGTCTCAAGAATCTTACCTAATTTTGACAAAAGTAAAAGGGATTACAGTGGTTTATTTAACTCCATGTTGGGCAAACTCTAGTCTAGAATAACGTTAGGTTGATATTTAGTGCTGCACTCACTCTTCCAGCTAAATCTAAAGGAAGAAATGAAAATATGGTCTTGAACTTTTGCATTTCAAGGTATTTCGATAGTATTTACTGAGCTGCTTCACTGAAATGTGCCTTTGTCAGGGGTTTTTCCCCTAGTAAGCCATCACCCATATTTTAACAATGACATGTCTTAGCCACGCTTCAGCAAATTCTAATGCAGGTCAACAGCCGTTAGTGTTTTAGGTAGTACCTTCTTATCTAGTGATATGATTTAATATCGAAATTATGAAATATTAACATTAATAGCTCTGATATTAACCAGAATGTATTAATATAAAATCACCAGATCAGGTGAAGTTCATCTGGATTATCAGTCGACAGCAAGTATTTACATAAAGGGTATTTCTAAACACAGAATTAAACAGTGTAAAGCAGTCAGGACTTAGAAAATAGGAAAGTGGTAAACAGGGAAGTCATAAATAGATGCAACAGGCAGTATCAGCTATGGTCACAAGGTGGACCAGACGTGCTTGCTGAGTGAGCCCAAGGCTAGCCAAGTCTTAGAGCTTAGAGAGATTTAAGAACTAGCCCCAAAATATTACTCAGAAAGGACACACAGATTTCCTGAGCGAGTTTCCTGTATAAAGGCGCTTCTGAAACCCTGCAATTGTAATCCCCAGGATAAAAATACAATATAATTCCAAGGCAGAGGGAAGAAGAGGAAAACTGAGTGGCTGTAAAGCTGGGCTGCTGCAGACGTGAGCTGCTGCTGGCAAGAACCCAGTTAACGAGCCGCTAATGGGGGATGAAGCGGCTAGGGACTGACTGAGGCAATGGCCCGAGGAATTGCCGAGTAGCCGCAGAATCGCCAGAAATTGCTGAATCTAGGCTTTTTTTTCCAATCATTCCCCTCTTAGCTACATTTTGAAAATGGAACTGTCCAGTAGGCACAGCCATCAGGCGTTTTGGCCAAGGAATTCAAAGTGTCATGCCTCACATAAGCCCCCAAAGGCAGCAAGGCACAGGTGTGCTTGGGCTGCACAAGACATCTGAGACCAGGGTGCTGGATTGCCACCCCTGAGGGCAGGCTGCCGGGAGCCAACCTCCGCTGTTTGTTTTGTCTCCTCCTCAACTCCTGGAGCCCGCAACCAGAGGAGGGGCAGTGGCCGAACTGGTTTAGCTGGATTTATGCCCTGCCAGGACACCTACTGCCTTCAGCTGTAAGGGCTACGTACATGCAGCTGAAGGTTCTCAGTCCCCAGCCTCCAGGTATCTGTGCAGCTCCCAAGCCTGAGTTCTTGCTGCTCTCAGTTAAAGAGACCCTAGGTAGCTGGTAGGCTGAAAGGCCACAAGAAATATGTCTTACTTGGCACACTAGTGGCATGCAAGCACTTGTCTAAATAGCCAGGAAATTGCATTTGCTTTGCAGATGTCTGTGTTGCTGTTGGATCTCAATTGGAACAGACAGAAATGCCTAATTGGGCTACTAAAGTCAGGAGACTTGGGATTCTGTTTTAAGAGAGCTGGAAACAGCTCTGGCCTGAGGACAGAAAGAAGTTACTCCCAAAGAGCAAATAAACACACTTGCCCGGAGTTGGAGGTTAGACAGAAGTGCTGTTTACAGAAGTAAACCAAACACAACAGGTAGCAGGGTAGAAGCACATATAGAGTCATAGAATCATGGAAGCAACCAGGCTGGAAGAGACCTCCAAGATCATCCAGCCCAACCTAGCACCCAGCCCTAGCCAGTCAACCAGACCATGGCACTAAGTGCCTCAGCCAGGCTTTGCTTGACCACTTCCAGGGATGGCAACTCCACCACCTCCCTGGGCAGCCCATTCCAATGCCAATCACTCTCTCTGTGAAGAACTTCCTCCTAACATCCAGCCTAGACCTCCCCTGGCACAATTTGAGGCTGTGTCCCCTTGTTCTGTTGCTCGTTGCCTGGCAGAAGAGCCCAACCCCACCTGGCTACAGCCTCCCTTCAGGTAGTTGTATGTACATTCAGAATCAGCCCTGGCCTAACCCTCTGCCCTGGCTAAGCCTCAAGACAGGCCTCCACCAGCCCTCAGTTGGGCCTTGTTAGGCCTCAACCAGCCAAGCCTCTCCCCACCACACTAGGCCCGTTAGGCCATGCTGCCCCCCCAACCAAGACAGGCCCAGCAGTCTTTAACTGTGCTTGGAGAAGAGAGGCGAGAGAGACTGGACAGTCTGCTCCCTATACAAGGAGATACAGGAAAGAGGAATAGAATAACAAGTTATGATATTCTTTGTCCTCCTTCTGGTCCTCTGGAGGACCTTATGTCTGTGGGAGGGCAATCAGTCCTAAACCTGCAACAGAGAGTGTTACACAAAGACGTTCTGCTGCCAGAGCAGCAGCTGTGCTCAGCGCTGCTCAGGCCACACTTTGAGTGCTGTGTACTGTTCTGGGACCCTCCATTTAAGAAAGATGTTGAGGTGCTTGAATGTGTCCAGAGAATGACACCAAGGCCAGTGAGGGGCCTGGAGCACAGCGCTGTGACGAGCAGCTGAGGGAGCTGGGGGTGTGCAGCCTGAAGAAGAGGAGGCTCAGGGCAGACCTCACTGCTGTCTGCAATTACCTGAAAAGACATTGTGGCCAGATGAGGTTGGTCTTTTCTCCCAGGCACCCAGTGGCAGAACAACAGGACACAAACTGCACCAGGGCAGGTTTAGGCTGGACATTAGGAAGAAGTTCTTCACAGCAAAAGTGATTGCCATTGGAATGTGCTGCCTGGGGAGGTGGTGGAGTCGCCATCCCTGGAGATGTTTAAAAGGAGACTGGATGAGACATTTAGTGCCATGGTTTAGTTAATTAGAAGGGTTAGGTGATAGGATGGACTCAGTGATCCTAGAAGTCTCTTCCAACCTGGTTAATTTTGTGATTCAGAAGTCAGGCTTGGGATGAACCCTCACTGGCTACAGCACAGAATGAAGGTATGGTGATGGGAAGTCTCTTACTTACAGAAACCAACACAAGGGGCATTAGCTGGAAAACTTTATAACAGCAGCGCTGGTGGAAGTTGCAGCTCTCCCAGTCTTCACACTACTGATCATGAAATCATCTCATTAGGACTTAATTATAATCAGTGCAAGGACATCAGCACAAGAGACTGCATGATTTCATGGCAAATGAAGCACAGCGGGTAACAGGAAAAATAATTTTGATGCACTGATGAAAGGAATATGAAGATTCCATTAACCATGCTCTTGCGATAAGCTTTTCTGTGGAGGATCCTTGTAAGCCACTCCCAGGATGTTGAGAGATGAGCTGTTGTGCATCGTGCTGATCTTATGCATGCTCAGCTCAAGAGCAGTGAATCCTTCCCACCTCTGAATATTTTTCAGGGAGCAAGAAAAGCACCAGCTGTTTGCACAAGCTACTATACCATTCCTGCTAACTACAATTTGCTTAAATTAATTACTAGATGTGATGAGGAGTTGCCACAGAAGCAGTCAAATAGAAAAGTAATGCCTCAAGAACTTCAGGGGGAACACTGCTGATTTATACTGAACAATTTCCCTTTTTATGGGCTGAAGACCCAAGGTGTGAACATACAACATCCCTGTTGGCATCAGCTTCTCTTAGCACAGTCTGCCTACAGTATAGCCTCATTTTAGAAGTGTCTGTAGAGATCTCAGGGGGCTTGCTCTGCAGAATTTAGGCTGTGGGCTCATTTTTTGTGTGTTGGTTATCATACACTGTCGAGCCGATAGTGGTGCCTGATTGTACTGGGCTTTATACAAGTATGTGCTAAGATGTAGACCATAGAATCATAGAATCAACCAGCTTGGAAGAGACCTCCAAGATCATCCAGTCCAACCTAGCACCCAGCCCTATCCAGTCAACTAGACCATGGCACTAAGTGCCTCATCCAGGCTTTTCTTGAAGACCTCCAGGGATGGTGCCTCCACCACCTCCCTGGGCAGCCCATTCCAATGCCAATCACTCTCCCTGGCAAGAACTTCCTCCTAACATCCAGCTTATACTTCCTCCGGCACAACTTGAGACTGTGTCCCTGTGTTCTATTGGTGGTTGGCTGGCAGAAGAGGCCACCCCCCACCTGGCTACAATGTCCCTTCAGGTACAAAGGGGCTTACAGGCAGGTTGGATAACACATGGAGACAGAGAGATTGCAGGCTGGTGAGTGCACAGGATAGCGCACGAAAGCTGGGGGCTGAACAAAGAAGCACCCACTCAATCTAAAGGACTTCCCTGATGTAGGCTTTCTTTTTCATAAAAGAAAGGCAGATGTTTGGCTATTTTTCATTACCACTTTCTCTGATTTAATCTGTGTGATGTCAGTAAGGACCTTCTAGACTAACCAAGTTTCATCATAAATTTTCCCTAAAACAAAGAGCAAAGCATCTCTTCTGATTAATTTTCTACCTTGCTGCAGTTGCTTTTTCCTGTACAGTGTAGGGCAAGGGTATTTTTTTCCAGGTTTTTCTAGTGATGGAATCCATCTCAGTTTTTTGCACTGATGTTTTATATCTTGCCTTTGCAGCACATGATTGCAGATACTGTTCGGTCATTGAGACATTGCAGAAATAACCAGTTTGGTGAGTAGTCAAAATTTGCTACTTATTTTGCCTTTGTACAGCCTTGGGCAGGGTGGGCCTCTTTCTGCTTTCTTTCCATTTGCTCAGCTTTACTGCAGCAGCAAAATATGATTAACAATTACTTCACTGATTGGCAAGAAGGGGGTGTCATTGCTAGAAGGTCAGCATAGCAGGAAGCACAGTTGGATAAAGTTTTACTTTACAAAATGTTTGTAGCAACAGCTTCCAAATTTATATGAACTGTTTTCCTGCAATAATTATCACCTCCTCAAAATAGCGTGTAAGATTTTATGCATGTTATGGGTGTAAGTTGCAGCACAAGAGGTTCCACCTCAACACAGGGGAGAACTTCTTTACTGTAAGGGTCACAGAGCACTGGAACAGGCTCCCCAGAGAGGTTGTGGAGTCTCCTTCTCTGGATACTTTCAAAGTCTGTCTGGATGCATTCTTCTCTGATCTCTGCTAGATTGTGTGGTCCTGCCCTGGCAGGGAGGTTGGATTTGATGATCTCCTTGGGTCCCTTCCAACCCCTAATATCCTGTGATCTGCATCAGCTGGACTGTACTGGTTTGAGGCTAACTGGGATAGTGTAATGAGAGAAATTAGATCATTGGTTGTAAAAAGAGCAATAACAATTAAGTCTATATCATTCATTGGTTTGCTAAAAGGGATAAAAAGCCAAAATGTAAATAATTTGTCACTCTTTGCTCTGGGGTGCTTCTTCCTTTTGCTTCTCCTTCACTCAGCTCTAATATCTTCCACTAACAGATAACAAGTAAGCTTTTCTGATTGTTCATCTGTCCGGGTGATAGAGAGAGTGACTTTGAGTCTCTTCAAGGCAGTTTCTTTGTCCAGGAGGGAGTTTGGATTCCTGTATTATTTCTAATTGTGTAGAGTTGTAAATACTTGTAAATACAGCCATGGCAGGAGTGTTGGAACTGGATGATCCTTGTGGTCCCTTCCAACCCTGACTGATTCTATGATTCTAAATATATTGTGTATATATGCTTGTAAATTTAGTCTTGCTGTAAATATAGCTTCATCTTACTTCCAAGCTGCCTGAGCTGGTCTGGTAAATTTCAAACAGTGGTGGGACAGTTCCTAACCTACCACATCCATTTAATAATGGAGGGAGGCCTCTAATGTATGCTGCCTTTTCTCACTTTCCCAGCTATAAATGAGTTACCTCAGTCTCCTGCTAGTCTGTGTATTTTGGTAATGGATTCACAGCTGTCGTGGCTTCCAGTAGTTAAAAAGATGGCATTCATCACTTCAGCTTTTCACTACAGCTTTTCACCAAGAGCAATTGTTTGCTTAGTTTGGATTGTTAAAGACATTTCACAAAATAGTAGAAGTCCTGAAGGTACTAAGATCCTGTGGGTCATGAAACTTACCTGACTAGGTAGAAAAGAGGGAGTTGTGAGTTGTGTTAGTGCCCTTGCTAGGTAAAGCCTGCAAATAGAGCTCTGTCTGCTTTAGACACTGGAGGATGTATACTGGTGGGAAACAAGTCACAAGTGCCTCATCTGCACAAAAGACTTTATTTTCTGTTTCCACCTTACTAGCCACCAGAAAATCCAACCCTAAGGGACCATGCCAGAGGACCCCAGCTCGCTTTGTTGCGCTTTGGGAAAAACAAGGTTTCTCCTCTTCCTCAGCGTTTCTCATTCTCTGCAGAGAGGTTAAGCACAGAGCAGGGACAAACATAAGACTACTTTAGGACATGGTTAGTGTTTAAACCAAACTCCCTAAACAAATCACTTATTGAGGCCACTACTCTTTTCCAAAGAAAAGTTCAGAACTGTGCTGCAGCCTTGGGGGAAAAACAAAATGAAACAAAACAAGAGAGTTTGCACCATTTCTTCTTTTCCAGCTGAATTTTCAGTAGCTGTCAGCATGGATCCTGACAAAAATAGTAATATTTTTGAGTATAAATACATGTGTCTTGGAGAATGACAGGTGCTGCTCAGAGCTTCGCTGAACATTTGTTCTATAGAACTACCACTGTATGTACAGTCTTTTTTAGACAAAAAACACTCAGTGTTAAGGTTCTTGGGCTATTTTTGAGACACATAGGAGAGAGGAAAGAGGATGTGCCTTTTGTTCTTTTGTTTTTATTCTGTTAAACTAGATACTAAAGGAGAAATTGATTAATCCAAACCATGCCTCTGTGGGTTAAAATGTTTGGCTCCTTTCAATGAAGTGATTTTACTTCATTTCCACACACACAGCCAGCTTCTCTGCAAATCTTTCATCTTGATTTTGCCTTTTTTTTTCCCAAGTGTTTTTGTAAGTGTTGCAACATAAATCCAAGGTTAATACCTGAGATTTATCATATAATCTGCTAGTTTGAAGTAGGTGATTGTTAATTTATTTTACTGCAGACTTGATTTATTGTAAAGCTGGCTTTTAAAAAGCAGCTTATACAGACATCCCTCTAGGCATTTTTTTTCCCCTTAAATTCATTTGGGCATGAAATGAATTCACTGAATATTTATTGAGACTTTATGGACAGTTTCCTTTTCTAGTGGGCTTATTTTGCTCTCAGGAATGTGAATCTTTCTACTGAATCAATTCCCAGACTGGCCTAAGAGCAGCAGGCATCTCACTACAGGAAACAATTCAAACAAAACTAAGCAAGGGATATTATTATTGTTTATGAACTGTATCACGTGCATTAAGCTTGCAGGCCAAAGTCTTTCTGGGTTAGAAACTGGTTAGGTTCCAAGCCAAACCGAAATGACTTTTTAATGGAAATAATACTTTTAAATCCTAAAAACAAGTAGTAGTATTCCCCAAATCAGGCAAAACAGCTCGAGAAAACAAAATAATTCAAGCTTTTGCCATTTCAGGTATTAATGTGAAATGCAAATGTTCAGCACAGCTGCTGGGATTCTTTCCTCTCAGAACAAAAAGGTCATCTCTTTATCCTGACATACTTTTTATCATGTTGTTCTGCTCTCTCCCACATTTCTCAAGTTAGATAGCTGCTGAGAAATAGCTCCTAAAAATAGCTGCCTGGGAGCCCCACTAGCAGCCATACGTGGAACTGGCTGCATCGAGATCCTGTGTTACCTACGTGGCATCACACAGCGCTCCTTAGAAACAAGTGGGATGGTTGGTTCCTGGAAAGCTTCTTGTGTAGCTGGAGAGTGTGGAAAAAAGGATGATAAGGAAACAAAGGAGAGGGAGGGAGTGTGCAAGTTAAGCTGATTGGTTCAGGGAATTTTGAGGGGGTTTTCTTTTTTTAATCTATGGTAATGTTATTAAAAATTCCTTGAGGATATGGTCTAGAGTGGAGCTCTTCAACCTTCTCTCTGTTGGCAGTCAGCAAAATGTAGGAAATGTGCCTTGTTGCTTTCCCTGCCTGTCTAATGGACTTTATGGCCACTGGCTTAGCTTTTCCTTTTCCACTTCTGCTGGTCACCAGCTGTGCTGAAGAGTTTCACAGGCGATGAGTTCCCACAAACCAATGTCGGGCATAAAGCCTGTAGGAGAAAAACATCTGCTGTTCAACCACCCTTCAGTTTGTGTTACACAGCTAATTCCTTTTGCTGTGTAAACTCCCATGAAATGACAGCATGACTCCTGTCTCTGTTACTAGATCAGAAATCAAAAGCATAACAGATCAAAACGTGAGGGACTGTCAGACTAGCTTTGAAGAGGTTTTGCATCTGTCTGCTGTGCTGTCACCTTTCACCTGCTCTGAAGGAAATTATCTGGGGCCTGCTGTCTTGTGTACTTGTGTTGAGCTTGTTTAAGAGTTGAAGGCTGGGTTTCCCACCCCCACTCAAGGTCCCGTTGTGCTGGAAAAACGGCACAAAGGAAACCTTGAACCACCCTTACAGGGGATGGATGGACTGCCTGTAGTGCCAGCGGGAGTAAATCTTCCACTTGGGAAAAGTCAGCTTCTTGTCATCCATTTTCCCTCCTTTGTGCACACTGGCTGCCCCAGTATTACCTACTTCTTCTTTCTTCCCTCTGTTTGCTGTGTCTAGCTGCTAACTCGTGCATTGCACTTCAGTAGCAAGTCCTCTGTATCACTGCTTGTCTTTCTGTGACTGTCTAGCACCTGACAGGTTGGTGCACCAGGGACTTTGTGTCACACGGGACAAATAAGCAGGGAAAGCATGGCTTTCTGATCCACCCTTTCTCTGCTGTTTTACAGGCAATGAAGTTCCTTCAAAAGAGCATCATGAGCTGAAGCCATACGTCCATCACCTGCATGTCATCGACAACCAGCAAGCTCTGTTTGAGCTTTCTCACAGGATAGAGCCGCGTGTGTGAGCGTACACAGCTTCATAGAACCTTGTAACTGCAGCACTTTGAATTAAGTGAATGTTTATGCCAAGCATGTTGCTTCCCTATATAAGAACAGTTTACTGAGTTTTATCAGTAGCTCACACAACGTGCACAGGAAAATCAGGCGAGAGCCAGCAGAGGAGCTGCTAACAGAGTTGCAGGGCAAGCTTGGTGTCATCCCCGCTGGTCGCCAGGATGGGAGGGAGTGGAGCTGCATCCTTTGAGCTCAGGAGCTTGGTTTCTGTGAAAGTATTGTTTGGTCCAGTGTAGCTTTCAATGCTGATTCTGCCAGTATTAGAATGAAAGGAATTGTCATGTCACAGCAGCAAAACATTTCAGCAAGCAACATGCCACAAAGGGATTGACTCTCTGTTCACCACAGCACGTACCTCACTAATTCAAGGCTGCCAAAGTATCGTTGCCAAAAATACTTTGCAATCTGTGCAGCTCCCCTGAGTCCATTGGAGGATTTTATTTGCTGTAAGTGTGAACAGCCAAAAATGGGAATATAAAAAGACAGCTCTCCAGATGAAACTCGAGTGCATCGTGATGTGGAGGTCAGCAGCAAGCAATTCGTGCTGTTGTGGCCCCTTAGGAATCTGCTTTCTAACACACACTGAAAGAGCCAATCCACTTTGGTTGCAGTTTATGGACACAATTGTTTGTACACTGAAAATGTGTTATTTTCTTCTTTTTCAGTTGTCCCAGTACCACCTCTTGCAGTTAACCTGGCATAAATTACTATAGCAGGAGCTTTGTGTTCTTCTTGGATTACAATCTCCTTGGTGTCTATTTAGAGGCAATGCCTAGATCCACCTACATTCCTAGCGCACCTCTTGGAAGTACACTTTCAGCAGGTAAAATCTCACCTAACTTGGACACACTCCTAGGTTTTAAGAAAAAAAAAGGTGGACCTTACAGGGCACCAGTGTAATTAGCTGCATACCCACCAGGCTGTGACCATCACAGCCCATTTACTGCTTCTGTCCCTCTCACACCTCTGCCCTAGCCAGTTTTCATGTAGCTAAAAGTACTGCTTCTGGCTGTGTACTGAGGCAGCATTTCTAAAGTCATGTCTACAGATGACCTACATCTAAGCATCACTGTCACCATAGCTTTGGTTTTCAGTGCTAGGAAGTTGTCCTGATATAAACTGGTGAATGCCACAGGCAGTGTGCAGTATGCTGCTCTGCCTGGCACATGTTTGTACACTGACTCAAGAGTCACAGTCCCTTTACAGAGCAGGGAAGATACATTGCTTTGCTTGCCCATCTTTATTGTATATTTTTCCCATGAGAGAGACTTCCAAGGAAATACTCCTTTACTGAAATGTGGGAATCCTGAAGTAGCATGCTTCATCATTGTGTTATCTCTGGTTTAAATGGATTTTTTTTAAAGCAGCTTTACCAAGTAGTCTGTGGGGAATTCTGTAGAATGCATTCGGTTTTCCCATCTGTGAAATACTGTATAGACCTACTGTAAAGGAAACGGATGTTTCAGAAATGTATTTGCTTGTACTTTGTTATTCTCAAATACTCTATGATTTTGTTATTTTTTTTTTCTTAGAAAACAAATCTTCTTTTTACCCAGTAAAAAGAAAAAAAAAAAAAAAAGAAAATAAACTCTTGCTGGCCATGGAGTAAAAATTTCCTATGTTCTTCTGTAGATGTGACTGCACATATTGTAAATAACTCTTTTGTGCAAACAGACCAAAACTGTTCAGATGAGGATACTAGCTGAGACGGGCTCCTTTCTGCAGTGTAAGAACACAAACCAGGGAAAAACTGCTGCTTGTATTGCAGCTCTCCCTCTGGCTACAGCATTCCTCGAATCCCAGCCTAGCCGCGTTACCTGGATGGTTTGCTGGGTTTTGAGCGCCCCCTTGTGAAGTTTTTCTTGCTGTGGCATTATTCGTAGGAGCCTGTATGTAGACCAGCCTGCATGCTTTAAGCTCATGTGGTGCAACACTAGTCCACAAGTTCTTTTGTAATGTGTGGGAGAGGGAGCATGAGAAGGTATTCAGGATGAGAAAGTGGGGTTGTTTCTCACTTCACTGCATTTGGCTCTGATAGTTTTGGTAGTTACTGCTGACAAAATAGTAGCAGTGCTAGAGAAGAATAAAAGACAAGGAAATAAAGGGGGAAAATAATGATGGAGGGGGGTGTCATGGAAGGAAGAAAATAAAAAAAAAGAAGAAAAAAGATAAGTCTATACACATACTTCGATCTAAAATCATGCTAGAGATACCATGAAGGCTTCTCACTCTGCCAGTTCAAAATGGTTGAATGGTTAACTCATACCAGTAGGCTTCAAGCCACCCAGGTCTTGGCTATCTGCATCACTGTACCTTTATAATTAAATGAGGTGTTGACTGCCCCTAGCAGTGGGCGTCAAATCAGTTTGAAGGTACATAGCCAGCATTAACCTCCTTGTCTGTGCAGTGGCTAATCAGACTACTGCTTAAAACTTTACAAACTAATTTTCATACTGGCCTCTATAACTTGGATATAAATTTCTGCTCTTAGAGACCAATGTTGAATGATCAATCTCACACTGAAAATACAGACCTTATAGCTGTTAGCATAAAGGAAAGGCAAATAGCACAAATCTGTCACTAATGTATCTAATTAAAAAGGGAAAAAAAGGGCCCTTTGGAGTCTTTGTTCTACCGGTGAAGTAGTGCAGAGCTGGGCTGCAGACTGGCAAGCAGCTTGAAGGTTTGATGGTTGGGAGAACTGGAAGTAAGCCCTGTGTGAGGAAGGCATCATACAGCCTCCACCAGGGTCCAGCACTGGTCATATTGTGCATTTTCTGTGTTTTATTAATCCTTCAATAATGCAGTTTGGTTAAAGAGGATAAAATCCATGAATCTTCTCAGTTCAGTTCATCACAATCACACCCAAGGTTAAATACTCTGCATGTTTTCTTTAGCAGCTAGGAGGGGTACCTAGACAGGAAAAAAAAAAGTGAAAAGCTGGATCACTCTACACCTTTCTGATGTGGGATTTTGTTGCATCCCATGTAGATGTTTCTGTGACCTAGCTTTTTGATTCTAGCCCCATCTCGGACAGAAATAAATTGTGTTTGCTTGACAGTAGCAAAATAAAGATGTTCTTAGAAAAGATAAGACATGCTGCTGTAAAATTACAAAGAGAGATGTAAATACTGAACATTTTAGCAGAGTAATATTTATTTGCATAGTCTATTTATTGTTATCTTATATCCTTTTAAATACTGGGATGAAGTCAATGCGCTGAGGTAAGAACACCTGCCTGTTCTGTTCTCTCTGAGTGCCATTATGCTGTCAGCTTGCATTAAAAGTAATAAAACAGAAAACCCCCCCCAAATCAAGGTATTTACCTAACTTCTCAGGGACTACAGCTAGTAGTTATCCACCATCACGAGACCTGGTATGTATGAAATAATCTGATTTACCAGAATCAATGTTGCCAATGTCTTCATATTTCATGCTTGTCTGCCTCTGTACATATTATTGTGTTGTGTATTTATGAGAGCTAGTAAGCAATAATTTATATGTCGAAATGGCCAAGCAATACAAGGTTAAAACTTGTAGAAGCAACTGTTACATTTATCTTGCATTTTCCAGTGTTTTTTAATATTGCTTTTAAAAATATAAAAACTACCTTAATGACGTCTGGTCTCTGTACCTTCATGCCTATCACATGTATTTCTTGTTCCTAACTGTAACATTGTACTTTCAGTTGTTCAGTTGTGCAAGCCCTCGCTGTGTTTGAGAGGTGGATGCAGATTCAATCAGAGGCTCAGGAACCTGATCCCATTTAGAGTTGCTCATCTGTCTCTGGCACTCGCTGGCCCCAGAGATGATGTTAATGGGGTCTCAGCTGCGTCTCATCATGGCATAATCTAAGAGGGGCCTGGAGCCACCACGAGAGGTCCCTGTGGGAGAGGGGAGGAGTAGGTCTGTTTTCATATCCTCCAGGGCCTGCTTATCAGCATGTGACCCTCTTTCTGGGGACAGCAAATGATTTTCCACATCATCAGGCACCTCTGCCAGTGTGGTTTCCTCTCCCTCAGTGGTCTGCAGCAGGGAACACGGAACCCATGATGGGCTACAAGTGCTCAGTAATGCAGCTGGGGTTTGTCCTGTCTGATCACCTTTTGCATTAGCAAACCCAGGGAATGACTAAGCCAAACCTGGCTGCTTCACGTAGAAATTACATCTGGTATGTACCATGTGGTGTCTGTTCAGACTACTTTACAAACAAGCAGCACTTGATCCTTTATATAGCTACACCTTAAATGGTCTCAGGCCTTAAGTGGTATTGTGCAGGTAGGGAAGACTGCAACTGCAATGCTTAAAACACTACAATCCTGAATTGTTGACACATCTCTGCAACGATGATGACATCTCTGCAATGATACTTCGGAGTCAGACATCCTCTTCAGATCCAGTTGTGCAAGCTGAAGAATTTATGTTCCTAGCTGTTCATCAGTGTCCTTTTATTGCAGATCGTGGCTCTCCACGTTGTAGCTCAGAAGGACAGCTGGGGAGTATCTCCTAACCTGTTGCAGTTAGTCAGCTGGAGTAGTTCACACCACATGTGGCTGTGTGCAAGCAGCTAACTTTGCACTGAAGGGCTTTCCTTCTATCCATCAGACTTGCTGAGAGATGGTGACCATAAGCTAGTGATAACACCTTGAAGATGATTGGTAAATGGGAAGGTGTAGAGCTGAGCGTAGCTGCCTCAGTTCCACCGTGCTACAAAAGCCACAAGAAGAGGCTGCTGCGCTCCAGGTATCTTGCTGAACTATTCAGACAAGAACTCCTCCGTTGCTTTCACAAAGAAGCCCCGATCTTTCTTGGCAAAGACCTCCAATTTAAGCTGCTTAATGGACTCCCTGACGTTTAATCAAAGTGATTAGCGAGGCCTGTGCTAAGGCTTCCCTGCAGGGGCCGTGCGAAGGCGAGCGGCAGCAGGTGGGGGCAATTTGACCCTAGCGCTGCCTTCTGGGAGAGTGGGAGTGGCCGGCACGGGGAGAGCCTTTTTGTGCTGCGTGGTGGGCAGAGACCCGCCTGGGCTGTGAGGCCACCTTCCAGAATGTTCGCTGGCTTTCGCCTCCCAGCAGGACTTCATGCCGCACACAGCACCTGCCCTGCGGTCCCGGCCCCTTCTGCCACGGCGGCGGCAGCCGAACTGCGCAGCAAAACCCCACGAAGGTAAGTCTGCCTCTGGCTTTAAGTGCTGTCTACCTCTGTACCTGCAGCGGCCATCAGGTTACACGCAAGAGTTGTGTGATGGTGTCCCATGTGCGTACCGCGATAGGCTGCGGCTGCGTGAGTCTGAGAATCACGCAGTGCAGTTAAAATCGGGAGAGCTGAGGGAGACCCGAAAAAGTGGATCAAATGAGAGAGGAGTTCTTCTCTGTGTCCCCTCTGGTCTGGAGGAAAGTCAGTGGATTTCACAAGCCCCCTGTGGAAGCCCAGGAAGCCTAGCAAAAGTGAGCTGGAGCGGCAGCCTGGCGTCAGAGCCTGTGAGAGGTGGAAAAGGGCAACGATCCAGTCTGAGCAGGTTTCATTTTGGCCGTCCGTTGCAGTAGTAAACAGCTGCAGCTTGTTAGCTCCCCGGGGGGGCCTCCGCTGCCGCTTAATTGCAGAAGCACCAGGATCTTTGCACACCCACGCACCTGGGGAACTGGTTGGGCTTCAGCATTTTTCTTTCTGCCCCCTTCCTATCCCAGGCAGACTATCAGAGGAGGAAAGGGCATATGCTTGAAAGCCTTGGGAGATTTCGTTTGTTCTGAGGTGCTGCTGACCCTTTCCGTGTCCTGCTTCCCCAAGTGGAATCCTCAAGAGTAAAGGCAATCCTTGTTCTTCCCGATTGAGAAAAACGATATTCCCAGAGCAGTCAGGTATTTAAAAGCCAGGAAAACGTCTCATGTGCGGGTCGGGAAAGAGAAAAGCCCTTCAGAAGGTTACATAGGCCCAGCAGGTGAAGGGAAAGCTCTTCCTTTTTGTTCTCTGTGTGGGTGAGATGGATAGCAGCTGGCCTCTTGCCTGCTGAAGTTGTTAGTCCGCTGCGTTTCTGTGTGAGGTGAGATCTTTGTGGGCTAGCTTTGGTGCTCTTTACAGCTCTGTGAGATGAGATCTTTGTGGGCTAGCTTTGGTGCTCTTTACAGCTCTGTGAGGTGAGATCTTTGTGGGCTAGCTTTGGTGCTCTTTACAGCTCTGTGAGATGAGATCTTTGTGGGCTAGCTTTGGTGCTCTTTACAGCTCTGTGAGGTGAGATCTTTGTGGGCTAGCTTTGGTGCTCTTTACAGTTCTGTGAGATGAGATCTTTGTGGGCTAGCTTTGGTGCTCTTTACAGCTCTGTGAGATGAGATCTTTGTGGGCTAGCTTTGGTGCTCTTTACAGCTCTGTGAGGTGAGATCTTTGTGGGCTAGCTTTGGTGCTCTTTACAGCTCTGTGAGGTGAGATCTTTGTGGGCTAGCTTTGGTGCTCTTTACAGTTCTGTGAGGTGAGATCTTTGTGGGCTAGCTTTGGTGCTCTTTACAGCTCTGTGAGGTGAGATCTTTGTGGGCTAGCTTTGGTGCTCTTTACAGCTCTGTGAGGTGAGATCTTTGTGGGCTAGCTTTGGTGCTCTTTACAGTTCTGTGAGGTGAGATCTTTGTGGGCTAGCTTTGGTGCTCTTTACAGCTCTGTGAGGTCTTTGTGGGCTGGCTTTGGTGCTCTTTACAGCTCTGTGAGGTGAGATCTTTGTGGGCTAGCTTTGGTGCTCTTTACAGCTCTGTGAGGTCTTTGTGGGCTGGCTTTGGTGCTCTACAGCTCTGTGAGGTGAGATCTTTGTGGGCTAGCTTTGGTGCTCTTTACAGCTCTGTGAGGTCTTTGTGGGCTGGCTTTGGTGCTCTTTACAGCTCTGTGAGGTGAGATCTTTGTGGGCTAGCTTTGGTGCTCTTTACAGTTCTGTGAGGTGAGATCTTTGTGGGCTAGCTTTGGTGCTCTTTACAGCTCTGTGAGGTGAGATCTTTGTGGGCTAGCTTTGGTGCTCTTTACAGCTCTGGCGCCGTTAGTTGCTCTCTGATTCAGCTCTGTAGTGAGGAGTGAGAGCAGTCCTGCGTGTGCTAAGAGATAGTGAATCGGCACAGTTGGAAACAAAACTCGATCTGAATCTCAGGTTTAGTTTACCTCTTTTAGCATGAAAATGTGTGTTCAGTGGTGTAAGTTTAGAGAGGGACATGAGCAAGATGTGATGATGTCTTTAAGCAGAACCAGATGAGCTAAACCACACTGAAGGACAGTCACTGGGGTAACCTGCCTTGAATCGGTGGGTCTTTAAAGATGGTTTGTGTGAGGAGAGAGGTTAGAGCTTGCCTGGCCTTTTGCAGAAAGTTGTCAGGGCTTCTAAAGCTTGCAGCTTTTTGTCTTGGTCTTGCTGTTGCTGTCACCAGTGCAAGTTCTCTTCTGTCAGCAGTGGCAGGAAGAGATGGTTCAGAACAACTCTTCCAGGTAAAAAAGCAGTAATGCTCAGTGATGGCAAAGAGCCTCTTGGCAAGCTGCAGTAATTGGAAGGTAAATGTTAGTGCAACAACAACCCCCCAGAAAAACAAATGAAAGGAAATTCTTGTCATTGACCTTGCTGAGTGTGGAGCTGCTTCTGCAGGAAAATCTGTTAGAAGGGACCTTTGCTGTGAGGACAGGCTACACGAGCTGGGACTCTTCAGCCTGGAGAAGAGAAGGCTTCAAGGAGAGCTTGTAGTGGCCTTCCAGTGTCTGAAGGAGGCCTACAGGAAGGCTGGGGAGGGACTATTGACAAGGTCTTGTAATGACAGAACAAGAGGTAATGGGTTTAAACTGACAGAGAGGAGATTTAAACTGGATGTTAGGAAGAAGCTCTTTCCAGTGAGGGTGGTGAGACACTGGCACAGGTTGCCCAGGGAGGCTGTGGCTGCTCCCTCCTTGGAGGTGTTCCAGGCCAGGTTGAATGAAGCCTTGAGCGACCTGTTGTAGTGAGAGGTGTCCCTGCCTATGGCGGGGCGTTGGAACTGGATGATCTCTGAGGTTCCTTCCAACCTAAACCATTCCATGATTCTATCCATACTTTTTTTGTTAGAAGACTTAGAGGACTTCCCTGATATGCTCGGTTCTGTTCACTAGGCCTATGATTAATTTAACAGGGAGAAATGGTACTGGTGGAACTCACCCATTGAACCTGAGTGGCAAGGTGCCCCTTGAGAGGGGTACAGCCAGTGCTTCTGGTCATGATGCAGCATCAGGAGAAGAACAGGCACAGCTGTGTCTGATGGTTGCCCTGTCACACAAGGATCAAAAATGTTGTGGCTGATTTTTGCTGCCAGCATTGACCTTGCCTCAAGACTACATTTGTGTGCTGCAGCTTTAGAGTACATTTTTGAATGGGGCCCACTTTTTAAGGCTGAGTAGGGGATGATGTGGTTGTAGGAGCCAGCAGAGAGGCTTAAGGCAGGGAATGAACAGATCCAACATAGCAGAGACACAGCGGAGGACTGTTAGGGGAAAGTGATGTGCTAACCAGACAAAAATGCTCATCTGAAATGCATTGACACCCTTGTTTAGTGCTTATTTACTGACATTTATCTCCATTCTAAGTGAGGTAAATCACTTTCCTTTTAATAAGAGTTTCTGCTGAGGAATATAATGTACTTTAGTCAAGCAAATTTAGTTTTGTGCTGTTTGCTAACTTGTTTTATTGTTCAGAGCAATTTGAGTGACTCAGGAAACTTATTCTGGCCTTATACAAATATGAATGAGAAAAGACTTTGGTTAAGTGTTAATGCTTTCAGAGGACATAGAGTAACATGGCAAACCTGGGCATCATTTCTCAGAAACAAATAGAAAAGAAGCTGCCTGAGTTTCTTTAGTCATGAGTTACTAAAGGCAGGCAGGACTCTTGGTGGGGGGGAGGGGGGATGTCTCTGCAATGAGCACATCGCTATTTTGACCAAGAAAAGGGCTTGGTTGGCTGCGATTGGTTGCAGCAAAAGCTGCTATCAACTAGAACAAACTTTTCCAGCAGCTAACATGCTCTTGGCAATATGCTTTCAAAAGCTCAGACACCATTGACACCTAGTGGTGAAATCCAGCGCCTGGAGAATCAGTTAATTGTATCAAAACTGCCTGAGCCACCTCAAGGGACTGCAGGACAGAATGCAGCAGTGAGAGGCTCCTCTGTCAACGCTGTGGTCTGCTGATCCCGGGTTATTAGGTTTTTGGCTCAGATTCCCGTTTAAGTGGACTGATGGGATTATCTGTTCAGCTTTTTTGTGCACGTTTCCCCATGGATTTAGTTTTCAGGCATTATGATAGTGCATACTCACTTAGGGCAAATGCTAATGGGAATAAAGACTGCTGCCTTTTCATCTGTCATCAGTCCCCAGAGCCA
Source organism: Pogoniulus pusillus (assembly GCF_015220805.1). Lineage (NCBI taxonomy): Eukaryota > Metazoa > Chordata > Aves > Piciformes > Lybiidae > Pogoniulus > Pogoniulus pusillus. Next base: position 9,854,595 of record NC_087291.1, read on the forward strand.
GCATCTCGTCCAAAGCTGTTGACTGCAGTGTGAGCATTTGATCTGGGGCAGCTTCTCCAAACACACCATAGGCTTGTTTGACAAGAGCAAGCAGATCTCCTGCCCACTGGCTTGATGGTGTGAGGCTGAGGTCACTGCTTCATGAAGGGAGCAGTTTTGTGAGCCCGAGCAGCTGTTACACATGTGCTGCTGCTCCTTAGATTGCAGCTATGCTCACCCAGCATTTGGTAAGAAGCATTGCTGAGCAACTTTAACTGCTGTGTTTAGCCGTGCTGGGCTCTGATCCCAAATACTATGTGCTGCAAATGGATTGCAGTAGGAAAGGAAACCATGTTGCTTCTGAGTTTAGAGTTCTGATGTTGCTGTCACCAGGGGTTGAGGCAAGGTTATGATCATGTTCTGGCCTGCCTACCCTGAAGCAGGTGTGGGGCATTGTGCTGCACCTGGGAAAGGGTTTTCACAGCTGGTTCACTTTTCCTGTGCCATCGTGGATCAGGTCCTCTTCACCCTGGACGAACCACCCTGATTTGCCCACATCTGTAGCACCCACATGAGTACAGCTGGTACGAGCCAGCTGGAGCTACCATGTGGTGTCATAGGGAAGCTGTAAATAGATAAGACAGGGAGCATTTGGGAATCCATTGTGTTATAAATTGCTGGTTGATAAGCCAGTGACTGCCAAAATAAGCAAAACTCAAACTGAACACGTGTGCTGTTGGGTAGGGACAGCTGCAGGCTGCAGGGGCTCTGGGGAAAGTCAAAACTAATCAGACATTGGCATGACTTAGTGAGTAGAGGACTGTGAATTTATCACATACCTATCATAGTGTTGTGAAGAAGCATCTGAAAGAGTCAAAAATTGATTTAAGCTGTAGCTGTTTTATGAACTGCATACCCAGCAAAAGGCTCCAAACAGCTAAGCTGGAATTGTTGTATGCTTTAGGAAAGAAACTGCTTGATGATCTGACTTCAGCTGTGAGTTGGGTCTAGAAAGTGCCTTGATCAATCATTCCCATCACTGCATTGATATATCTGTTTCTGAGCCTGCACATCAAGCCAGATGATGAATATGGGATCAGATCAGAGAGGTGATTCTGCCACTTTGCTCTGGTGAGGTCTCCCCTGCAGTACTGTGTCCAGGCCTGGAGCCCTCAACATAGGAAAGACATGGGCCTGATGGAGTGGGTCCAGAGGAGGGCCACCAAAATGATCAGAGGCTGGACCACCTCTGCTACAAAGACAGGCTGAGGGAGCTGGGGTTGCTCAGCCTGGAGGAGGTTCCAGGGAGACCTCATAGTGACTTTGTAGTACCTGAAGGGGGCCTGCAAAGAAGGCTGGAGAGAGACTGTTTACAAAGGCCTGCAGCGACAGGACAAGGGGCAGTGGCTTCAAACTAGAGAAGAGTAGATTTAGATTGGGTGTTAGGAACAAGTTCTTTACCGTGAGGTTGGTGGAACACTGGAATAGGTTGCTCAGGGATGTGGTTGAGGCTTCTTCCCTGGACATATTTAAGGTCAGACTCGACAGGGCTCTGGGCAACCTGATCTAGCTGAGGGTGTCCCTGCTGTGGGGCAGGGGTCTGGACTAGATAACCTTTGGAAGTCCCTTCCAGCCTGGACCATTCTATGATTCTGTCAACTTGGGAAATGTCCACATCCAAGGCAAATAACCTCTGCTTAATAAAACTCTCATTTGAGATGCACACACAGCTTGTTAATTATACTTTATCCTAATATGGGGGCTAATGTGTGCAGTTCATTACAGATCTCACCAGAGACTAGTTGGTGTGATACTGCACACAGAATGCTAACTGCTTGAAGTCGCCAGCAGGCAAAGAGGAGCTGCTGTCCCTGCTTTGCTGGTGAAGAAACTTCAGCAAGTGAGAAGCAGAGAGGCTTGGCCGAGGCCATGTGGAGACAGGACGCTCTCCAGATTGCTTTTCACTCATCCTCCAGTGCCTCCAGACTACTGTCTCTTCTCCCATGCTTGCCTACTAAAGCAATTATACGATGAAAAAAGCCAGTGAAGGGGAAGGGGATGAGAGCTTGGTGCAGACAACCAGAAGCCAGAGCACTTGTCACTGCTCTTGCTGATCAGCAGCACATTGACCTCCTTGTCCCCAGACTGTCAGTTTTCTGCTTGGTACAGCAGCCAGTGTTGCTTGCTGTTTGGGTCTTTGTGGGCTTTGTTGTGATGAGAATGAGTGTGGCTAGGAAAATCATCCCCTCTGGATTAAAGACTTCCTTCCCAAGCAGCTGTCTATCCCAGCAGGTGAACTTTCCACAGCTGTTCCTCCTCTGCAGCCACTTCTGCTCCCCATGGCTCACTTGAGATGAGTACTTAGGGAAACAAGTTGTTTTATGAGTAGGGAAGGTGATGTACACTGAGGCAGGTGACCCAGCCATGGTGGAGGCACTCTGGAAGCTGAAGAAAGGTGCAGCACCTTCATTAGACTTCTCAGAGCAACCAGCTTCAGCAGGCACTGAGCCCAGACTGCCTGAGGCCTGTTCCTGCTCTGGGGACCTCCTTGTTTGCTGCAGGCACATCTCTAGTCTGCCCACTGACATGGTTCTCAGTGGTGTGTTGTTAGCAGTGGTTTATTCCTTAGGTCTCGTACGCTGTCAAAACAGCAGTTGGCTCTTAGTGGTTTGGACTTCATCAACACTTACTTTATTTGGTTTACTTTTTCTCTGAGTCTCTTCAGTGAAAGCAAGACCTTTGTCTTCCTGTCTTGCAGTATGTCAGCTTGTAGTTTCTTCATCTGTGAAAGCCAGCAAAAGCATACTGTGACCAAAAAATCCCAGGTAACTTAACCTACAAAATTATGCCCTGTCTTGTGCACAGGGCTGCACCATCTGTTGATTGATGGATGAGGGAACCAGGAGGCTAAGTTCTGGTTTTGAGCTCTGCTCTGCTTTATGTCAGCAGTCACCTCTGGCACACGTGAGAGCAAGAAGTTGCAGCCGATACAACACAGAGGGATGAAGAATATTTTTAACCTGGTTTCTAAAGAAAAATGTTCCGTTTCCTTACCCTATCTTATCCCTTGGTAGCTTTCTAGGTACTTGAGACATTTTAAAACAAATCTGGCAAAATAAAGAAAAGGGCTCAGAAATCATTCTGTGCCAGCGAGGGAACTCAGAGGGCAGCTAGGAGAGACGAAGGGGAGTCAAATGGGAGAGGGTTGTGATGAGTAATCTAGAAGTGTGTGAGATCACAGTAAGACATGGGCATTTGACATCCTGGACCATTACTCAGCAGCCACGGAAGAAGCTGTTTTAGGTTTTGTTATTTGTATGTGTTAACAATTCCTGCTCTCTAATTCTTTGAGAAAGAATCAGGGCGTTTTTCAGAGAGGCATGATATGGGGAGTGCCTGTGATGAGAAGTGGTGTGCTGTCTCTGAACAGGGGTAGTCGGTAGGCTCCTGATGCTAGACATTCTTCCAAGACCACATTTGTTCTCAAGAGCAAAGCCAGCACCTGTGTAGTGATTGTAGAATCAATCATAAAATCAAAGCATTCCTGAGTGTTGGAATGCTGGACATGGCAAAAGGGTGCAGGAAGCATGCTATAATGAGTGTTATACTCCTTCCAGTGTGCTTTTGATTGACATCTGGTTAAAGCAGAGATTTCCTCTTACTACCAGAGATTTAAGGTTAGATTTTTATGAGATTACACACACTTGATGAATCTTCCTTCACTACCTCTGGTCTCTTCTCACAGGTAATTAGTGGTAGAACAAGAGGCGATGGCCCCAAGCTGCAACTAACTGGATAGGTTTAGATGGCATATTAGGATTTTTTTTCCTAAGCAAGAGTGGTCAGGCATTGGAATGGGCTGCCCAGGGAGGTGGTGGAATCGCCAACTCTGGAAGTGTTTAAAGGTCATCTGGATGTGGTGCCTGGGGATATGGTTCAGGGTGAAGCTTGTAGAGTAGGGTTAAGGGCTGGAATTGGTGGTCCTGAGGGTCTTTTCCAACCTGAATGTTTCTGAGATCCTTTGCAAGGAAAGGAATATATTTGCCTGTGGTATTTGTCTGTATGTGTATTTAAACTCTGTGAGAGGAAATATTTGTTCTGGCGCTTAGTGTGGGGTAGGCTGCAGCTGAATGAGCGAGAAGAGAGGTTTGTTTCCTGCAGCATGCGGAGCTCGGGCCGGCAGCCGGGCAGAGCGGTGCAACAATGACACCTTCTGTAAGGCGCCGGCAGTGGCAGGGCTCCTCAGTGCCGCGTCTCACCTCTCTGCTGCCAGGCAGCTGCAGCTGGCAGCCCTGAAGAGACGTGCCTTCCTTTCCAGGCTCTGCAAGTACGCTCCAGGCTGACAGTCTTCTGCAAAACCGTTAGTTGTGAAAACCCTTTTGGCACTCCCGTCCCGCTTTGGTGTTTTTGTCTGTCCAAAAGCAAGCCCAAAATAGCCAGAGGCTGAGTTTGCTGCCTGGATGGTTTCAAGCTCACGGCAGCAAGTGGCGAGGGTCCGCCCCTGGGTTAGAGGTACTTCTAGACCAGCTGTTACAAACGTTCCACTGCATCTGATTCCCAAAATTAATTTGTTGGAAGGAGAGAGCACAAGAGGGAGCCAAACTCTGCGTCCTGGGAAGGCTCTTGGCTGTGTGGGGAGGGGCAAGAGGAGCCTGGGATTTGTTCCTTGTGCTCTTTCCATATTTCTTCAGTGTCTGAAGACAGAGGTGAAAAAAGTCCTGTGGACACCAGATTGAGGCTTCAGGACTCTTCTGCCCCTGATGGTACCCACGGGCTTAGAGCACAGAGTCAAATCTGTCTTTCCTTCTGATGCGAAGGGAGGTGGCAGAGGAGCATCCCACTTGGGTCAGGCATGTTGCTAGGATGTTGCATACAGGACTCTGATCTTCCTGCTCAGGAGGAAACAATTCAGATCTGCCTTGCAGACAAGAGTGAAATCTGTTTGGGGGCTAAGCAGCAGCTACCACATTCTGCAATGTCCTTAAGACACCCTATATTTACACCTAGATGTGTATCTCCTCCCTCCCCTAATCGGGCAAACACAGGGGCAAGGAGCAATGGGTGTAAGTTGCAGCACAAGAGGCTCCGCCTCAACACAAGGGGGAACTTCTTTACTGTAAGGGTCACAGAGCACTGGAAACAGGGTCCCCAGAGAGGTTGTGGGGTCTCCTTCTCTTGGAGACTTTCAAGGCCTGTCTGGATGTTTTCCTCTGTGATCTATGCTAGATAGTATTGCCCTGCTCTGGCAGGAGGGTTGTACTTGATGATCTCCTTGAGTCCCTTCCAACCCCTAACATCCTGTGATCCCTTCTCTTAATAAAGAAGGGCCAGGCTATTCATAGCAGCTCAGCCAGTCCAAGCTGGGGCTTTTTGTTGGTGCTCCATGGGGCGTCTCATCGCCCTGCAGGGGCAGGCATCCACTCAGCTGCACAACCTGTGGTGTGCAGTGTCACCTAAAAAGAAGCATTAATTAAAGTGTGTCAGGAGAGGGGGAAAAAAACCCAGAGGGTATTTTTTTTTCTGGGTGGAGGGAAGGGGGAAGCAAGGATAATTTTTTTAAGGAAGTGGAAATAAAGAGGTATTTTACTGCCACCTCTAATTTTTGGAGGCAATTTTCCTTTTAGAATTGCATGTCAAACCTTCTGCCCATTTCTGTACAACTTGGCAGGGCAGTGTTCACAGGCAACACTGAAAATTGAACCACTTGTTTATTTTCCCTACATAATGCGGTGCAAATCCTCTCCCATGCTTTCAGATCCCGCTTGCTGCTCTCTACAAATGTTACACACCAGCAGTAGGAAGATGCTGCAGTATGTAGGTAAAACTATGGCTGTTTTGAGAGGAGATAGTTGATTTTAGACACCATGAAAATCTTAAATTCATGTATGTGCACATATGTGTATATAGGTTTGTGTGTGCAGCACATGTGCATGCATATAGCACTCTACAACTACCTGAAGGGAGATTGGAGAGAGCAGCATCTTCTTCTTGATGACAAGCAACAGGACTACAGGAAATGCTTACAGGCTGCACCAAGGGAGGTTCAGGTTGGATATTAGGAAATATTTCTTCACTGAAAGAGTTCTCAAACATTGGAATGGTCTGCCCAGGGCAGTGGTGGAGTCACCATCCCTGGAGGTGTTCACACAGCTTGTGGACCTGGCACCTAAGGACATGGCTTAGGGTTGCCCCTTCAGTGTTGAGTCACAGGTTGGACTGGATGATCTTTGAGGTCTCTTCTGATCAGATATATTCTGTGATTCTATATGCATCTTAAATGGAAAATAGAATCAAACAAGTCCCTGCCTTGTTTGGGGTTTATCTGTTTGTTGGTTTGGTTTTGTGGGGATTTTTGTTTGCTTCGAAGTGCCAGGGGCTGATTGGTTGCACAGCACAGCAGGGATCAACCCTACAAAATTAGATTATCTACTAGTAAGGCAGAAAGTCAAAATTCCTGGGCTTAGCTATGTCTTCTAGCAGTTACCAATGCAGAGATTTCACTTGTTGGAGCTCTGCTAATCTCATTCAATCAAGCTGTCAAGGTCACCCTTTGGATACCTTTCCTCTGATTTTGGATAAGGAAGGCAACCTCTTACTAGTTTTTCTTCTTGTCCATCTGTGTGCTGGTGCCTCTCACACTTTCCTGAAAGAGGAGGTTTTCACAGAGTGATTCCAAGGTGTTCTCTAGGAGTGTATCACCATCACCACCAGTTCTGAATTTTCTTTCATGACTTTTCACAGTATCACAGTATCACAGTATCACCAAGGTTGGAAGAGACCTCACAGATCATCAAGTCCAACCCTTTACCACAGTGCCCAAGGCTAGACCATGGCACCAAGTGCCACATCCAACCTTGCCTTGAACTGCCCCAGGGACGACGACTCCACCACCTCCCCAGGCAGCCCATTCCAGTGCCTAATGACTCTCTCAGTGAAGAACTTTCTCCTCACCTCGAGCCGAAATTTCCCCTGGCGCAGCCTGAGGCTGTGTCCTCTTGTTCTGGAGCTGGCCACCTGAGAGAAGAGAGCAACCTCCTCCTGGCCACAACCACCCCTCAGGTAGTTGTAGACAGCAATAAGGTCACCCCTGAGCCTCCTCTTCTCCAGGCTAAACAACCCCAGCTCCCTAAGCCTCTCCTCGTAGGGCTTGTGCTCGAGGCCTCTCACCAGCCTCGTCGCCCTTCTCTGGACACGCTCAAGCATCTCAGTGTCCTTCCTAAACTGGGGGGCCCAGAACTGAACGCAGTACTCGAGGTGTGGTCTGACCAGTGCAGAGTACAGGGGCAGAATGACCTCCCTGCTCCTGCTGACCACACCACTCCTGATACAAGCCAGGATGCCACTGGCTCTCTTGGCCACCTGGGCACACTGCTGGCTCATGTTCAGGCGGGTATCAATCAGTACCCCCAGATCCCTCTCTGTCTGGCTGCTCTCCAGCCACTCCGACCCCAGCCTGTATCTCTGCATGGGGTTGTTGTGGCCAAAGTGCAGCACCCTGCACTTTGAGCTATTGAACCCCATCCCATTGGCCTCTGCCCATCTGTGCAGGCGGTCAAGGTCCCGCTGCAGAGCCCTTCTGCCCTCCAGCTCAGTCACATCTGCCCCCAGCTTAGTGTCATCTGCAAACTTGCTGATGACTGACTCGATGCCCTCATCCAGATCATCTATGAAGATGTTAAAGAGGATGGGGCCCAGCACTGATCCCTGAGGGACACCACTAGTGACTGGCCGCCAGCTGGATGTGGCACCATTCACCACCACTCTCTGGGTCCGGCCCTCCAGCCAGTTCTTAACCCAGCACAGAGTGTTACCATCCAAGCCGCGGGTTGACAGCTTAGCCAGCAGTTTGCTGTGGGGGACAGTGTCAAAGGCCTTGCTGAAGTCCAGATAGACCACATCCACAGGCCTCCCCACATCCACCAAGCGGGTCACCTGATCATAGAAGGAGATCAGGTTAGAAAGGCAGGATCTGCCCTTCCTAAACCCATGCTGGCTGGACCTGAGATCTTTGCCATCCCTCAGGTGCGCAGTTATTGGCCCCAAGAGAACCTGCTCCATCAGTTTCCCTGGCACTGAGGTCAGGCTGACAGGTCTGTAGTTCCTTTTCTTGCTCTTGCTTCTAGGAGTTTCATTTTAACAAAGCACCTACTTGACTGGGCACTTAGGCTAAACTTTCTACCTGCAGTTTCTCTACAAGGACAAAATTTCCATAATAAAAGTGGCTGCAGATTTCAGTGCTGCCCACCAGGCTGAAGTTAATGCCATTTTGGGGGGCAAAACTATTTTATTTTTGTTTCTCCTCAACCTAATATCCTAAAACTGCTGAGATGCCAAATACCAATTTCTTTGTTCAACTAATTGTTCAGTGGGCAGTGAAATTAATGAAACCTGCTTTTCAGTCAATTAAACTGGCAATTTCTAGGTTAATCTCTATATTTTCAATCCTTTCACATCCACCACAAGAGAGCCTACTTCTTCCCACCATGTCTCACTTCATTATCAAATGCCTTCCCCTCTGTCCTTGCCTCCAGTTCTCCCCCCATCAGCCTCACTAGAGCAGAGTAGAGGGGGAGAATCACCTCCCTTGACCAGCTGGCCACACTTCTCTTGATGCAGCCCAAGATCAGGTTGGCTCTCTGAGCTGCAGGTGCACCCTGCTGGTTCATGTTTAGCTTCTTATCCACCAGTACCCCCAAGTCCCTCTCCTCAGGGTTGCTCTCAAGACAGTCAGTACCCAGCCTATATCTGTGCTTGGAATTGTCCTGATCATAAGTGAAGGCAGTAATGTATTTCATTAAGGTAGATGGAAAGGCTGAAAGGGTAATGCCAAATGGACAGGAGTGGTGGCAGGACTGGAAAGGCTGAAAGCTTTTCTATTAAAACTGCAATTTATTACTTAACCAACTTGATGCTGGTAGAGCTTTCCCAGAAAATACTTCTTTAAACTCTAACCCTCCAAATCATTCATGTAATATGTGTTTGTTAGTAATAAAAACTCAAGAGAGTGTGGCAGACGTCTTTATGCACTTAATTATGTAGCTGATGCAAGTTTCCTTAATTTCCAAATCTAATCTGCATAGATACAAAGATCACAGAACAACTGGAGACTTGTTCTTTAACCAAGGAGGAGAAAAAACAACAAAGGGAGCAATTAAACCACAAAAACTATACACAAATAAGATAGTATCTGACAGAAAGCCATGGGAGGCTTCTTCCTTTGTAATTCTTTTGTAATGGCAGTATTTAGAAGGGGCAAAAAAAGAGAGAAACAAAACTCACTGGGAAATATCTGAGTGTTTATTTTTAGTTTGCAATAGCTAGGAGGGTTTTTTAAATGTGATTATTATTATTACTTTTATCTTTGATGTCCCATTTTTAGTATTCTGTTTTCTTTAGCTCTGCTCTCTAAAAGAAAGATAAAGATTTTTTTTCAGAGCTGGAAGATATGGCAGAGGTACTTAATTAATGTGTCCTTCAACTTCCTGGCATACACTGTAAATACGTGCTAGGTGTCAGTAAATGCCTGGGTAAATGTGTACTTAAATAAGCACTGACTTATAATGAATGTGGCCTCTGCCAAGTCCTACCTGCCTGATCTAGTGGCTTTCTATGGTGGAGTGCCTATGGCAGTAGGTAGGGGACCACCTATGACCTCTCTGGATTTCTGCAAGGCCTTGGATATGGTCCCCCCTACAGCATCCTGCTTGCCAAGCTGGAGAGGTACAGATTTGATGGGTGGACTGTTCAGTGGCTAAGGAGTTGTCTAGATGGTGGCATCCAGAGTGCTGCTCTGGCTTGAAGTCCAGATGGAGAGCAGTGACAAGTGGTGTCTCTCAGGGGCCTTGTGATGGTTTGAGTGTTACCTGCCTCCCCCCGCCCCTTAAGAAAATCACCCAGACTAGACTCAGCTGAGCTGGAAATTAGATTGCAGCTTTATATTTACAGCTTAGCACAATATGCAAGCATGTATTTACAATCTATAGAGCTATGGACAGAACACAACAGCCCTCCCAGAAACCAGAGTCCTCAGGAGGGGCTCCCAACCACCCTTCCACCTCCTTTCCATCCCTCTGCCTTATCCCAGACTTTGCCTTACGTTCAAGGTGAGTTTGGAGAATTGGCCAGGGGGGTTAGGAAGCAGAGGGAGTAGTTACAGACAGCAGGTTAGAGACAGAAAGGAGGCAGCCAAAGCCAGAGAACAACTCTGTTATCTACGTTCGTGTTCTTGTTTTTATACATCTCAGCAAGCCTATGAGTGAAGTAGACATCACCATTGTGTCCTTTTCACAGCCTACAATCTAATTCCTCTCACTAAAATAGCTTCAAACTAGCACAGGTCTGTACTAGGACCTGTACTGTTAAATGTTTTTATCAGTGATACAGACAGTGGGATTGAGTGCTCCATCAGCAAATTTGAAGATGGCACCAAGCTGAGTGGTGTTGCTGATACACCAGAGGGATGGGAGGTCATCCAGAGGGACCTGGACAAGCTGGAGAGGTGGGCCCAGGTAAACGTCATGAGGTTCAACAAGAGCAAGTGCAGGGTTCTGCACCTCATTTCCAATACAGAGTGGGAGATGAGGTGATAGAAAGCAGCCTTGAGGAAAGGGACTTGAGGATGCTGATGGACAGAAGCTGGACATGAGCCAACAATGTGAGCTTGCAGCCCTGAAGGCAAATCACATCCTGGGCTGCATCCTATGCTGGCAATATTTAGGTTATGGCATGCTAAGGATAAAATGTAGTGGAAACAGGCAAAGACTGTTAAACAATGAACAGCCCTGGGTTAAAAATAATACACCCTGTTGCAGGAAGGTTTGAATCCCAAAAGGCAGCTTTGCAAGCTGTAGCAGTAGCTAAATATCACATGGGTGACATTAATGATCAAGATCAGAGCAGTATGTCTTTAGCTCCCACTAAGATTACTGGGGTTATAACGCTGCAGAAAGCCTCAACATGATGTAAACAAAGTCCTTTACTATTCCTAGGCATGCAATCATTTTTACCACTGAAGGCATCACATCTCTGTAGCAAAACAATAGCAAGGCATCTCACAACTGTGAGATTAAAGGGTCACTGTTTGGATTCTGTGATTTTATCTGGTTTTGCAGCAAATAATTGGTCAAATTGATGTAAGATTTGTCAGCAGTCCACAACCCTCATTGCACCATTCCAATTGCTAGTTATTCCAACTCCATCTCACAACTAATCTCAGCTAACAACTAAGAGCATAAGCTTTGTTGACTTGCTTGTTTTGGTGCCTGACTGGGAAGAGAGATGGAGGAGGAGAAAGAGAAGGTAGCCTTGAGCCCTTCTGGGCAGTTTCTTTGTCCAGGAGGGAGTTTGGATTTCTGTATTATTTCTGTTTTTTATGTAACTGCAAATACATGTAAATATGTTGTGTATATGTGCTTGCATATTTTGCCATGTTGTAAATATATCTTCATCTTCCTTCCAAACTGAGTTAGTCTGGTAAATTTCAAATAGTGTATGTGGGAATTTCCTAACCCATGTCAGAACTGCAAATAGTGCTTCAATAAGAAAAACAGAATAGAATTGGCTAGTATGCACACAAATCACATTAGACTTTTGGCAGAATGCTGGGAAGACCTGTACATTTTCACTGTCTGTGAGGGCTCCAAGCTTTTACCCTAAGTTAGTGTTCTTCAGTAAAGACAAGCATATTTTATTTTCAGATACATTAATACGGATCTTGCAAAGCACTCAAACTCTGTCTTCATGAGCACAGCTTTGTATTATCTTTGTCACAGAAGGATGCTGCGGAAAGTGGTCAACCACTCTGATAGGCATAAAGTGCCACCTACTCCAGCTTTGTGGTTTTGCCTGTTAGGTGATTGATTTCTAAGTTGCTATGTTCCTCTGACTTGTTGATGACTTGGAAACCTGTAAAGCTATTTTGACACAGGTCAAAAGAGAGCCTCCTTTGCTCCTGTTCTAATTATGCAAATATTTCCACAAGTTTTGAGAATGACCTCTGGGGTGATATTTATGCTGGGAGACAAATAGGTCCAGTTCTTTTTTACCTAGACTCCTAACATTGCTACATGAGCAACTGAAGGAATGCTTCTTGTTTCTCCTCACTAACTATGATTATACTTTCTCACAGTCTTGATTTAGGCTAAGCAAATACATCTATGTTCTGCCTTTTACCATGCTTTTGGGTTTTCTTAATTTATAGACCTAACCTCCCTGCCTCTCAAAACTAGGTTGTTTCAAGAGCTTATTATTCTTACGGAATTTTGGTTGGTTGGGGTTTTTTCCCTTCTTTTTTTTCATCTCTGAAAAATAATTTTGAGTAAAGAATGTCTTCTTCTAGGAGAGAGGGCCCATGCTGAAGAAGCTAATATTATAAGAAGTGTTTTTTTTTGTTATTTTCTCAATGAGAGATAAACAGCTTGTAACTGAGCTACCATGCAACTATCTAACAGGAGGTTGTAGTGAGGCTGGAGCTGGTCTCTTCTCCCGATTTACTAATGATAGGACAAGAGGAAATGGCCTCAGGTTGCATCAGGGGAGGTTGGATGCTTGGAGGAAGTTCTTTCCTGAGCAGGTGGTCAGGCACTGGAACAGGCTGCCCAGAGAGGTGGAGGAGTCGCCATCCCTGGAGGTGTTTAAAAGGAGAGTGGATGTGGTGCTTGAGGCTATGGTCTAGTGATGAAGGATGCTGGGATGATCCTGGTGGTCCTTTCCAACCATAGCGATTCATAGCATTTAGATGTTGTGCTGAGGGATTTGGTTTAGTCAAGGACTTGTCAGTGTGAAACTAATGATTGGACTTGATGATCTTGAAGGTCTTTTTCCAGTCTAAGAAATTCTGTGACCATATAGCCATGTTATGAGTAGGACAGTTCAGTTACCCAGTCAGCCAGCCAGGAAATAGCTTTAGTTGCTCAGGACATTTATTTAACATTATCAATATTTTAATGATAGCAGATGAAGTTATTTTTGTACCTTTGACTTTACTGGGAGTGGCTCATTTTTATACTTTTTAATAAAAGTACTAAATCTTTTAAAAGTAATATTGTTAAAAAAAATGAAACCACAACAACTAATTAAAATTGGTAAAAGTAATTTTGAGCACAGGAAAAAAAGAAATATTTAAGTTCTATTTTCACATATAGAATCAGCCAGGTTGGAAAAGACCACCAAGATCATCCCGTCCAACGTATCACCCAGCCCTGTCCAATCAACTAGACCATGGCACTAAGTGCCTCATCCAGTCTTTTCTTGAACACTTCCAGGGATGGCAACTTCATTACCTCCCTGGGCAGCCCATTCCAATTACAAATAATTTTCTCTAGCAAGAACTTCCTCCTAACATCCAGCCTAGACCTCCCCTGGCATGACTTGAGACTGTGTCCCCTTGTTCTGTCGCTGGTTGTCTCCATCAGTGTTTATAAATACGTAAAGGCTGAGTGCCAGGAGCAGCTCTTCTCAATGATGCCCAACGACAGGACAAGGGGCCGTAGGTGGATGTTGAGGCATGGGAAGTTCCATGTAGACATGAGAGTTTTTTCACTGTGTGGGTGACAGAACACTGGAACAGGCATCCCAGGGGGGGTTGTGGAGTTTCCCTCTGTGGAGGTACTCAAGAGCTGCCTGGATGCATTCCTGTGTGATCTGGTATAGGTGGTGCTGTTCTGGCAGGGGGGTTGAACTAGATGAGCTTTTGAGATCCCTTCCAGCCCCTGATGTTCTGTGATTCCTGCTGTAGCTATTAGAGTTATTCTTTCTAGATCTGCATAAAATACATGTCCTTAGGGAACTTTAGTTGGAGAGCTGTGTGTTCTGTCTGGATAAGCATTGTGTATGCTATGTATGGCTGAGTTTGGTAATCCAGTAGTCATTTCTGTGATCCATACAAGCACAATACCCAAACCAATAAGGTAACTAAACCTTTAATTACCGTAATGTATGTACCAAGCATTTCTCCTCCTCCCTGCTTTCCTTCACCCAAGCTGTCCTTGGTTCCCCCGGGCCCCGTCCGCTAGCCAAAGCGTCAACTGCGTGGCAGGGCGCTTAAACGGCTGCGGGAAATGTGTTTTACACGGCTGGTTTTAACCGCGCTACCTGCTGTGCGCCACACTGCTGCTGTTTGTGAAGTGAATGATGGGAGAAGCAAGTCTGTGATTTCATTTGTTCAGACCGATTAGTCACACGTTGCACATGGTATCATTTGCTTGTCACTTAATGACTGACCAGCCTGCCTGAATCATTAGTGCGGCAGTGCGATGAAAGGAAGACATAAACATAATGATGAGCTGAAGGAAGTGGAGTGCTGTTTTACCTAAAAGAAATGGTGCGCAGAAATCCGGCACAGCTGCAGGTGCTCCGGCGACAATGTGGGAAGCAGTTAGCTTCCAATTTAGCAGAAAATTAAGAGCGAAAAAACTGTTATTTGTGAGAGAAGATACTCATGGCAAGCAATCATCCATGCTCTATATCCACAAGATGAGCATTCAGCTGTCTTTGTCGTGACTTAAAACAATTGGTGTCTTGGGCTGCATTCAACACCAGATTGGTGCTTATTATCTGCAGTTTATTCTTTCTTGGGATATTTTGTAAAGCACACCCCCCTCTGCCCCCCACCCCTTTTTATTTTATGGTTAATTTGCTTGCTTGAATGTAAAGCCATTTAAGCTGAAAATTCTGGATTGTGGTCCATCATTGTGCCAGTGCTCTGAGCTGTGTGATGCAACATAATTGGCAATTTTCAAATTCATAATCCATTTTGTTTCATGCACACACACACAAACCCTGCCACCCCTTCTCTTCAAACTGGTAAAAAAGCAAGATGGGAGCCACGCAGATTCCTTCAGTCAAATACCAGGAATCGTCAAGGGGCACGGTTTATAAAGCTAAATAATAAAACCTCACAAGCCAAGAGAACATCATTCCCAAAGAGGAGCTAGTTTTCTCTCCTCAAAACTTGGAAGAATTTGCAGATCTGAAGTATCCTCACTCTTAGCCAAGCAAGGCTTCTGCCAGCTTCAGCAGAGCTTTACACTGGGCAAAAAGACTGTGGGAAATCTGAAGCTTTTAATTGTTCACTTGTAGTAATTTTGGTAGCAGGCTACTGAGGGGGAAAAAAAGACATGTTGGAAGGAAGGTCTGGAGCTTGCCACTGAGAAGGCAAATGCAATAATTTCTTAAATACGTGGCTGTTGATGCTGGTGCTATCTGTTCAGCAGAACTTCCAATTCACTTTGTGCAAAGGAGGACAAAATGCAAACCAGGTAAAAGTCAGGGCCAGGGTTCTTCACAGGATCACAGGATGTTAAGGGTTGGAAGGGACCCAAGGAGATCGAGTCCAATCCCCCTGCCAGAGCAGGACAATACTATCTAACACAGATCACAGAGGAACACATCCAGACCGGCCTTTAAAGTCTCCAGGGAAGGAGACCTCACAGCCTCTATGGAGAGCCTGTTCCAGTGCTTTGTGACCCCTACAGTAAAGAAGTTCCCCCTTGTGTTGAGGTGGAACCTCTTTTGCTGCAACTTACACCCATTGCTCCTTGTCCTATCACAGGGAGCAAGTGAGCAGAGCCTGTCCCCCCCTTCCTGACCAGCCCTCAGATACTTATAAACATTTATCAAATCCCCTCTAAGTCTTTTCCAGACTTAGAAGTCTCAAGTCTCTCAGCCTCTGGTCTTAAGACGTGCCCTCCAGTCCCCTAATCATTCTTGTAGCCCTCTGTTGGGCTCTCTCCAGCAGAGAGAGTTTCTTCTGTAAAGCATTTTGGGTTTTATCTCTTGTTTCATGTTTGGCATTTGTTCTTGGAGAAGCTTTGATCTATCTGCACTTTCCAACAGGACTTAGAGGATGAGAGAGTTTCTGTGCCTCATCATCTTAGCACATCAGGATTGGGTTGTAGTTTTTTGAATGTTTATTACTTCAGGACTAACTTCGGTTTCTACAACAAACTCTGTCCTGCCTGAGCTTGTGATTTTACAGCTTGCTTGTGCTCCCTTTCTGTTCTCACCAGCTGGCCACAGCCAATGCTCATCTCCAGTCTATTTCCCCCAGTTAACGGCCAGCCGCCGTGCCTGCCAACTCTGCCTGTGATCTGCTGATACCTCTCCATCCAATTCCAATACTCCTGTCAGCTTGTGGCCTCTACTTCATTAAACATACTTCTTGGGCTGTCAGCAGGGAGGGATTCTTGATGATGCTGGTACTGAAATTATCTTAGCCCACCAGTCTTTTGCCCCTCGATGCAGTAGATGCCAAGTCTCCAGGATTTGCTAAGTTGCTACCTGGGAGGGTCACAGGATGTTAGCAGTTGGAAGGGACCTCTGGAAATCAATGAGTCCAGTCCCCCCCTGCCAGAGCAGGACCATAATCTACTGGAGGTCATGCAGGGATGCATGCAGACAGGTCTTGAGAGTCTCCAGAGAAGGGAGCTCCACAACCTCTCTGGGGAGCCTGTTCCAGTGCTCCATGAACCTTACAGTAATGAAGGTCTTCCTCATGTTGAGGTAGAACTCTCTGTGCTGTAGTTTAGACTCACTGTCCCTTGTCCTATCACAGGGTGCAGCTGAGAAGAGCCTGTCCCTTTCTTCTTGACACCCAGCCTTCATATATTTATAAACACTGATTAGATCCCCTCTAAGTCTTCTCTTCACCCGATGAAAGAGCCCCATGTCCCTCAGCCTCTCATAGAGCTGTGCTCCAGCTCCTTCATCATCTGATCTAATCATGATGAGTTGTGTTCCTGCTTGAAATGGGAAACTCCAGTAGGCAAACTGTTATATTTGAGGAAATTAATTTCCCTCATATATTAATCATGATATTACAAGCTTTGAGTAAAAAAAAATTCAGTCAATATTGTAGATCTGGAATACTCTGTACAAATCTGGAGCCCCCAATGCAAGTAGGACATGGAACTGTTGGAGTGAGTCCAGAGGTATGCCAGGAAGATGCTCAGAGGGCTGCAGCAGCTCTGCTATGAGGACAGGCTACGAGAGTTGGGGCTCTTCAGCCTGGAGAAGAGAAGGCTTTGAGGAGACCTTGTAGTGGCCTTCCAGTATCTGAAAGGGGGCTACAGGAAGGCTGGGGAGGGACTCTTGATAAGGTCTTGTAATGACAGGACAAGGAGTAATGGGTTTAAACTGGCAGAGGAGAGATTCAAATTAGAGGTTAGGAAGAAGTTCTTTGCAGTGCGAGTGGCGAGACACTGGCACAGGTTGCCCAGGGAGGTTGTGGCTGCTCCCTCCCTGGAGGTGTTTCAGGCCAGGTTGGATGAGGCCTTGAGTGACCTGTGCACTCGAAATTGCTCTCTTATCTGGCAATCCACCAAGCTGTTTCTTTAGACAAGCAATCACGTGTAACATGCAATGGGACAAGAGGAGAGGTCCCCACGTTGTACCAGAGGAGGTTTAGGTATGATGTTAGGAAATGTTTCTGTATCAAAAGGGTTGTTAGGCATTGGAACAGGCTGCCCAGGGAATTGGTGCGAGGCATTGGAACAGGCTGGGGACAGAGTGGCTGAAGAGAAGGCCCTGGGGGTGCTGGTTGACAGCTGACTGAACATGAGCCAGCAGTGTACCCAGGTGGCCAAGAAGGCCTATGACCTCAGCAGGACCAGAGAGGTCATTCTGCCACACCTTGAGTCTGTGTCCAGTTCTGGGCCCTTCCATTTAAGAAAGATGTTGAGGTGCTTGAATGTGTCCAGAGAAGGGGGCAGCAAGGCTGGTGAGGGGCCTGGAGCACAGCCCTATGAGGAGTGGCCGAGGGAGCTGGGGTTGTTTAGCCTGGAGAAAAGGAGGCTCAGGGCAGACCTTATTGCTGTCTACAACTACCTGCAAGGAGGTTGTAGCCAGGCGAGGGTTGGTGTCTTCTGCCAGGCACCCAGTGACAGAAGAAGAGGACACAGTCTCAAACCATTCCAGGGCAGGTTTATGCTGAATTTTAGGAAGAAGTTATTCATGGAAAGAGTGCTTGGCATTGGAATGTGCTGCCCAGAGAGGTGGTGGAGTCACCGTCTCTGGAGGTGTTTAAAAGGAGACTGGACCACTTAGTGCCATGGTTTAGTTAATTAGAAGGTGTAAGGTTGGACTTGATGATTTCCAAGGTCTTTTCCAACCTGGTTAATTCTGTGATTCTTGCAACTGCTGCAGTCAACTTTTTTTTTTTAACCGAGGCCTCACTATTTTAATTACCTTTAATTCTTCTGCTTTCAAAAGACATTGCTAGTTGTCAAAGATTTAACTTTCAGAACCAGTGTCAAAGGAAGTAATCAAAAGTAAACTGATAAAAATTAATTAGATGATGATGTTCATGGCAGAACAAGACATAAAAAGAAGATAGAGGGGGAAAAATGACAAGGATAAAGAAATTGAAAGAGATATGTAAAGGGGAAAAAAAAATGCACTTTCCTTGGTAACAACCTAAAGAGACTGAAACAACAAATTTTCCTAATTTCAGTTGCTGTGAATAAAGCAGTGAAAAGCCATACTCTGATTATCAACATGAAAATAGTGTTAACATTCAGCAAAACCTGGGCTATCAGGTGGAAAAAGAAAGTTTTCTTTCAGTATGGTTTTTAACTTGTTTTCATTTTCTTAACCAAGGAACAGGGAATGACATTTTCCCCACTATCAGCATGTAGTAGCAAAAAAGCTTCAGGTCAACTTTCAGTATATTATGTATCACTCTGTGGCCCATCCTCCTCTTGCATTTAGACAAAGAATCAAGTAAAAGAAGTGTGTACATCCAGTGCCTTGGTTTTGCCTTTTGTTTAATTGAATACAGAGAAAAAGTTGTATGGAGATTAACACTGCAAGCCAGCATGAGGACCAAGCAAAATAACTGGAAAAAACAATTATGCTGCTGGAAGCTCTCTGCAGTGCTCAGATTGCATGGTTGTCAGAGCTTCCTGCCACATTTTGGGGTTTATAGGCCACTTTTGTCTTCAGCTAAAAGCATTAGTATATTTTGCATCTATTCTGTAGCCTTATAAATTGAAATCTTTAGGGGAAAAAAATAAAGTAGTTGAATAAACCTCATCAGCACTGAAAGCACTATACAACAGGAAGTCATTGCACACATGATTTCTGTATCCAGTCTGATTCCAGAGCCATATGGGCTTATCCTCCTGGGTAGCTCGGGGAAGTCCAGCTAGCCACTGGGTAAAGGCCAACATCACTGAAGTTCTTTTTAGCTCTGTGAAGTTATCCAGAGAGGCTGTGGGTGCCCCATTCTTGGAAGTGATCAAGGCTAGGTTGGATGGGGCTTTTAGCAGACTGATATAGTGGAAGGTGTCCTTGCCCACGGCATCCCTTCCAACCCAAACCATTCTACGATTGTATGATCCTACAATGAAATAGGAACATACTTCATCACTGTGCAGTCTGGTCAGTAAGCGGTGATTGGACAACCTGTGCGGCACAGAGTCTTTATGACCAAGATTCTAGGAGGCAACTGAGCACCTTGCTTTTGCAGCTGAAGTGTTCATACAATACTGTCTGGAGTAAGACACTTAACAAGGCTGTAGTGTTCATTTAGATTTCCAAACTAATAAGAAAAAGTCAGGAGATGAAGGGGGACTGTCTAGCAGAGTGTGGTTGTCATATGACTGGAACCGGAGGAAAAAGAAAAGTTGAATTTGTCTGGGAGTCTGGAATAGTCTTAGATAAATGAAGAGAGTTCTCAGAGTCATAAAACACTCTTATCGATGTTCTTCCTTCGTCCACCCCAGTGTGGAGATTGAAGCAACTCGCTCATTTCCCAGGCTTGGCTTTACCAGTGGGTTGCACCTGCAAGGCTGCATGACTGTGACTGCCACTTTCCCTTCTGTAGCTGTTGTGCTTCGCACAAACCAGTCAGAAAACACAAATAGCAGCCCCTGGTGCTCTGCCCTGGTGTCCTTTCGTTGGCGATGGGACAAAGGTATTTCAGTGGCTGTGCTCCAGCAGGTAGGCAACAAGAAAAGCTGCCTTATGCCTCTGTAGCAGGTACCACCAACACCTAACTTAATGTTCCTGCTAACAGCATGAAACAACCACAACCTCCAGAAAAAAAAACCTAGTCCCACTACTCTTCCAGATTATGCAGCCTTAGGCTGCAGGTAATGAAAACTAAATCAACAGCTGTTATTGTTTGACTCATAGAGTTATTTTTAGCTTTCAACAATTCATTTAAAAACATAGCAATACTTTTGCAGCATGGTCCAAAATGTAATGAAGTTTGCACCCTTCCAGAATAGCTCTTACATCACAGCGGTTAAGACATGAGGATGAGAAAGAAGGGAGGAAATCCCAGTTTGATCAGAAGGGCTTTAAACTTGAGTTTCCTTTATTCTGGGGTTAATGCACTGGTGACTGAGCTCCTGAGAAAAGAGTAGCTATTGTTTCTTCTTCTTTTGAGTCCAGTCCTTTTCTTTTAATGAAACACCTTGGGTGCTCATGAGAATTGAAAGGAATGTTTGCAGCCAGGTGAATTTTTAAGTGATTGTTTCAGTGAGAGAAAAACAGTTTGATGCAAGCAGGATATTCTCAATCCTGCATTTGTTCAGCTGAATTAGTTTACCTTTCTTCTCTCTTCTGTGTCTCTTAGAGTCAGTTTATACATCCACTGTGGTGAAGAATAAACTGGTGTAGTGGCAGAAAAGAAAGCTCGGTCAGCACAGGAACCCTTTCTGTGCTGCAGAGCAATAGCATCCATTGCCTTCTCTGCAGCCACATCTCTCCATTTTCACAGGCAGAACTTTAGTGAAGGAATTGAGAGGGAGAGGGGCTTAGCCCTGCCGTGGCAAAGAAAAGTCAAACAAGGCTCCAAGAAAGAACAGCAGTTCCAAGAGGGAGATTTTTCCACAGAGTAAGTTGTTTGTGGGAATCCCATAGTTTCACTGTGATGGTGCCCAAGGCAGCACTGTTCCTGGTGGATAGCTGCTGTGAGTCAGCCTAGTAGGAAAGCAAACCTTGCAAGGAGCTAAGCAGTCATTAAATTCCTTTACTCTTGTTCATTAGTCAGAGCTATGCTGATTAACAAGACTTCCTCCTGTAGTTGTCTAAAGTCTCACCTTTAAGAATATGATGAAAGGAAAATCTCCCCCCTCCTCCTTAAGATACTTTTAAAGTCAAGAACTGTCCAAGAGAAAGTCTTTATTCTGCTCTAACGTAGCTGCCTTGTGTGGTGTCAATATTGGGTTCCATACCAGGGTGTCTGCATCTCCTGCTCAGGCGCACTCGCAGAAGCATAAAGTCAAAGTAGCCTTTACATCTCTGAAGCTACTCCAGATTTAAAACGGGGACTTTTAGAGAAGACCACAATGTCAGGTCTGTCATTCCCTGCTGCAGATCCTAAGGAATGGGCTGCAGGCTCTGCAGAGAGCAAGGTGTCCCAGAGAGGACACAGGGACTCAGGAAACCTCACTTCTGTGCATAGCTCTGCCACCAGCCTTCCAGGGCTGTCTGGACATGTTCCCATATGATCTGTTCTAGGTGATCCTGCGCTGCAGGGGGGTTGAGCTGGATGATCTTTTGAGGTCACTTCCAGCCCCTGACATTCTGTGATTCTGTGAAAACATCAAAAAGTTGCACTCAATTGAAAGAAGAATTAGTAAAGCTGCTAAGCCTTCTGAGGACAGCAATGGCTGAGAAGCAACAGTGCAAATGATCAGTTGAAATTGATACTGATACATCAAACACTTATATATGTTGTAACAGATGGCACACCAAATGTATTGGATGTGAATGTAGGTTAATTTGAAGAAGCATTTGGATACCCATTTTTGGCACTGAATCACAATGGGCATTCACAGGCACTAGGAGTGAAAATAACTGCACAAAGCTTAAAGAAATGAGGAAATTGCAAGAAAAAAAAAGTAAAGCAGGACCTCAGGTGCACTGAGCAATCAGCATTTCCAAATACATGGTAAATAATCAATGTGCTGTATTCTGGACTGGTGAAGCATAACAGTATATGCTGGCTTAGCTACTGGTGTACAGCTCAATGTGTCGTTTATGGTTTGGAGACAGAGAGCTTGCACATGGCCTCCAAGGATCAGAATAATCCATAACTGCTTCATCAGCAAAAGCTCATGGCTTAATGATTTTGTTTGTTTTGATTTACATCTGAAACACCTGCTGATGCTGGAGATGGGCATGTTGCTGGCTAGATGGGCAATTCTAACAGTGGAAACCTGCATGAATCAAGAGATCTTGGAAAATCTCTATCTCCGTTGCTTTCCCAGTGGGCTCTGTCTTGTGTGGCTGTTTCCACAGTGACAGTAAGGCACATAACCTCTCATTATACTTTGAGGCCATTAAAACATTTTCAATATTAGACACATCTACCTATGAACAGTGACTTTATTTACCAGAAAAATGGTTTCTAAGGAAACCTCTGCTCAAAAGAGAGAGAAGAAAAACATGGTGTTTATTAGAATGGTTTACAGCAGACCTACTGCAAGTGAGGTTGGAAGGGACCTCTAGAGATGATAGAATTGGTTAGGGTTGGAAGGGACCACAAGGATCGTCTAGTTCCAACCCCCCTGCCATGGCCAGGGACACTCTACCCTAGATCAGGCTGGCCAGAGCTTCATCCAGCCTGGCCTTAAACACCTCCAGGGATGGGGCCTCAACCACCTTCCTGGGCAATCTTTTCCAGGCTCTCACCACTCTCAGGCTCAACAACTTCCTCCTCATATCCAGCCTGAATCTCCCTACCTCCAGCTTTGCTCCATTCCCCCTAGTCCTGTCACTCCCTAATAGCCTAAAAAGTCCCTGCCCAGCCTTTTTGTAGGCCCCCTTCAGATACTGGAAGGCCACAAGAAGGTCTCCTGGGAGCCTCCTCTTCTGCACACTGAACAGCCCCAACTCTTTCAGTCTGTCCTCAAAGGAGAGATGCTCCAGCCCTCTGATTGTCATTCTCTGGACATCCTCCAGCATCTCTTGTAATAGTGGCTCCAGAAGTGGATGCAGTACTCCAGGTGGGGTCTCAGCAGAGCAGAGGGAGAGAATCACCTCCCTCCACCTGCTGGCCACACTTCTCCTGATGCAGTCCAGGATCTAGCTGGCCCTCCGGGCTGCAAGTGCACACTGCTGGCTCATGTTGAGCTTCTCGTCCACCATAGATTATAGATTCCAACTCCCTCTCTCCAGATCTTCCTTCCCAGAGTTGTAGAAGCAGCCTCCCCAGGCAGAGATAAGACCACAACATTTCCCTGCTTCTGGATTTGAAGGTCAAGGAGGCCTTCAGCCATGTGATCAGTGGGCTTCTGGGGAAGCCCCTGCAGTGGCTGCGGGGGCCACACAGCCAGACCTGGATAAGGGCAGACCTCAAACCCACCCAAAGCAGGAAGGCCTGCAGGCTTGCTAAAAGGTGGTAGAAATCAGTGACCCACAAAGTCCTTCTCAGACCCATGGTGTTCCCCTGTCCCAGAAACCTAAAAGCCTTGGAGCTCTTCATGTTGAGATGGGTGATTTAAGGACTGCTAAGCAACGCCCACTCTATGTAGTTGGAGAAAGATTGAATTATGTTTCTCACTTTATTTTAATGTATTTAGTGTTTATTTCTATATGTGCATGAGCACTTAATTTAGCATAATTATTGAGATGAATTGCAGCTAACATTACAAGAAAATTGTAACTTGTCATAAAACAAGTGGGCCATATTGTAACAGAGCTGTTCCCACACAAAAATGCTCTGCTAGAATAGCCTAATAACACAAATAAATCTTCACGCCCCAATGTGGTACCGCTTTGGGGAACTTGATTAATTGTTAGGAAGCAAAATGTCTAACAAAGTAGTATATACAAAAATATCTTCTCACATCAATAAGATTGTAAATTTTAACTCCATTGCATGACAGGAAGAATAAGCAAGACTTATACACAATGCAATGAGCTGAATGAATTAATATGCTCAGGGCCTTTGTGGCTAGAAATACTTTGCTGTGTATTATAATCAGCCATTGTAACTCTTCTCAGCTGCAATTTACGTTCCTCCTCACGGTTTAGTAAGTGACAGACAATGAGAGCTTCCAACAATGTACATGTTCACAGCTTTCCCTGCATGTTCAAGGCCTGACCTTCAAGATCCAGCATCTTTTTCACACGGTAGGCAGCTCCAGGCAGCTGATCTCACTTCTCTTTTCCAGTTCCGATTCATGCCTTTTGCAGCCAAGTCTTGTTTGCCCATAGTCTTGCTGGTGCTTCCAAGTACAAATCAGCCATGCAGCTGCTTCACCTCATGGAATTTAAGAAACCAGAAGCACTGATCTTGTTGTTGAGATGCAGGGAAGAATTTCCTACACATATATCCCCACAGGGATTTGCTTTCCAACAGATAGAAAAATCCAAAGCAGATGCTGCAAATGGAGACCCAGCCTCCTCAGTGGCAGCCAACTGCTTGAATCATGACATTCATCTTTCTTCCTCTCACCTAACAGGAAGGGAAAAGGAAAGATCACTCCATTGCCTCAACTCCTTAACCAACACGTGTCAGAAAATTATGTTGCTGTAAAATTTGTGCAACCACTCAGGCTATATTTTTTCAGGTGGGTTTGATTCACATTAACCTGAGGCATCAGTGACAAAGATTCCTTATCAGGTAGTTGTTTATTCAGAGATTCAAGTGACTTCAATCACTATAGAATAGATTTGCCAATGAACATTTAGGAGATGACAAGAGAGAGCAGAGGATTTGCTTGACTGGCTGCTGAAAATTACTCTTTGCAGTATAACTTTCCTGAGCACTAAGTGTAACCCTGAATACAAGTTTTGTCATCAAATGTTTAAAAAACCAAAACCAACAACATTTCTCAGCCACCAATACTCATGAACTTGGCATAAAGGCCATGAATTTAGAAACAAAGTATTTCTTCAGCTTTTCAAAGTTCCTTTCTGCTTGGAAAATGTATGTTTAATTTAGTCACAGCTTCAATATTTTCTCTCTTTGTTTTAAGCAATAGGAGTGGTGTGGTCAGCAGGAGCAGGGAGGTCATTCTGCCCCTGTACTCTGCACTGGTCAGACCACACCTCGAGTACTGCGTTCAGTTCTGGGCCCCCCAGTTTAGGAAGGACACTGAGATGCTTGAGCGTGTCCAGAGAAGGGCGACGAGGCTGGTGAGAGGCCTCGAGCACAAGCCCTACGAGGAGAGGCTTAGGGAGCTGGGGTTGTTTAGCCTGGAGAAGAGGAGGCTCAGGGGTGACCTTATTGCTGCCTACAACTACCTGAAGGGTGGTTGTGGCCAGGAGGGGGTTGCTCTCTTCTCTCAGGTGGCCAGCTCCAGAACAAGAGGACACAGCCTCAGGCTGCGCCAGGGGAAATTTCGGCTCGAGGTGAGGAGAAAGTTCTTCACTGAGAGAGTCATTAGGCACTGGAATGGGCTGCCTGGGGAGGTGGTGGAGTCGCCGTCCCTGGGGCAGTTCAAGGCAAGGTTGGATGTGGCACTTGGTGCCATGGTCTAGCCTTGGGCACTGTGGTAAAGGGTTGGACTTGATGATCTGTGAGGTCTCTTCCAACCTTGGTGATACTGTGATACTGTGATTTGCAGTCCAACCAGATTAAGCTATTGAGCTGATACGTGAAGGAGATTTCTCTTATGGAGTGAACACTGAAATCCACACAAAGATGAAGTAAGAATTAAAGGCACAGGCACAAGTCTGGATGAGGCACTTAGTGCCATGGTCTAGTTGATTGCACAAGGGCTGGGTGCTAGGTTGGACTGGATGATCTTGGAGATCTCTTCCAAACTGGTTGATTCTATGGTTCTAAGTCACACCATACAACTCTGCTGCCACCAGTATGACTGTAGGCATGCTGCTTCTTTTGGAGTTTTTCCTTACTGCCACCTTTAGTGAAATGGGGCAGGCAAGGAGGCAAAACCTGTGCTTTTTGCCAGGACGCAGCCTCCAATGCTTTCCCAGAATAACAATTGGATGATAGACAGTAGCAACCCAAATTTGCCACCTGAGGCCTCGCTGCTGGGTGCAGCTCTCTGTGGCTTGTGATCGTGCCCCTGAAGTTTCTGCATACAGGGCTGCCATGGAGTCATTAAATCCAGACATTTGTCCAAGCCATGGAGGATGCCAGCACTCTACTTTGGCACTCTATTGCATGGGCATCTGGTCCTAGTGTTGCTGAGCGGCTGATTTCACCAAGCCAGTCGTGTGTCTCCACATCATTCGTTTAGTCCAGAAGCAGAGAAGGATAAAAAAAGCATTTTATAGCAAAAAAATTGCTATTATGGGAAACACAATCTCCCCTTTCTGAGAGCTTTTGTGTTAATGTAGGAAAATCAGCTATGTGATGAAAAATTATATTCTAAATTAGCTACATTTTCTTTCCTGCACCTCTGCTGTTTTCTGTCTCCTGATGTCTAGCCAGAGTTGCTGAAAATCACATTTTATGAATGCATCTCCAGCCTCATCCTCTGAATGGTTGATTTTGCTTCCAAGGTGAAAAACCCACCGAGACCCATACTGAATTGCACCTTTATGTGGTGGGCACAGTGGGTGCACGTACAAGCTTAATGCTGCACGTGTCACTCTTCAATCAGGCTTAATGAAATGGTTGCTTAAGCTGACAGTTCCTGCCACAGCTGTGCTTCCTGCTCCAGGTAGCAATGAGACAGAGCAATGCCCAAAGCATCAGTACGTAGAATCACAGAATTATTTTGGATGGAAAAGACTTCCAAGATCATTGAGTCCAACTATCAACCTAATGGTTGGTTCCTCCTCGTGTCCAGCCTGAACCTACCCATCTCCAGCTTTGCTCCATTCCTCCTAGTCCTGTCACTCCTTGATGGCCTAAAAAGTCCCTCCCCATCTCTTTTGTAGGGCCTTTCAAATACTGAAAGGCTGCAGGAAGGTCACCTGGGAGCCTCCTCTTCTGCAGACTGAACAGCCCTAACTTTCAGTCCTCAAAGGAGGACTGTCCTCAAAGGAGAGGTGCTCCATCCCTCTGATCAACCCAGTGGCCCTTCTCTGGACGCGCTCCAGCATGTCCACATCCTTCTTTAAATGGGGGCAGTACTCCAGGTGGGGTCTCACCAGAGCAGAGTAGAGGGAGAGAATCACCTCCCTCGACCTGCTGTCCACACTTCTTCTGATGCAGCCCAGGCTCTGCTTGGCTTTCTGGGATGCAAGTGCACACTGCTGGCTCCTGTTGAACTTTTCATCCAGCAGCACCCCCAAGTCCCTCTCCTCAGGACTGCTCTCCAGCCAGTCACTGCTCAGCCTGTATTTGTGCTTGGGATTGCCCTGACCCAGATGCACTTGGTCTTGTTGGACTGCATGAGGTTGGCTTGTGCCCACCTCTCCAGCCTGTCTAGGTCCCTTAGGATGGATCCTTTCCCTCCAGTGTGTCTGCTGCACCACACAGCTTGGTGTCATCAGCAAACTTGCTGAGGGTGCACTCAGTGCCTCTGTTCATGTCACCGACAACAGGACTGGTCTCAGGACTGATCCACTTGTCACTGGCCTCCACTAGGACATGGACCCGTTGACAGCCACTCTTTGGGTGCAACCATCAAGCCAGTTCTTTATCCATCTCGTTGTCCACCCATCAAACCCATATGTCACCAGCTTAGAGACCAGGATGTGGTGTGGGATAGTGTCAAAGCCCTTGCTTAGGTCCAGGTAAATGACCTCAGAAGTGGGTGACTGCCAGCATGTCCTTGCCTGCATGCTAAGTACCTTCCCCCTACTCTGTATTGCTCTGCCCAAGTGAAAAAGTCCTGGGATTTCATCTGCAAGGCACTTACTATCTCAAATGTCACTCCAAAGTTCAGGACTGTTGCTGACAACTTCTGAGCTCCAAATGACATTTTTTCTTTAAGGATGAAGTCTGCAGTATGGAGATTGGGACAAACCTTTCTCAGCTTCAGGTGTAAGATTAAGTAAGGGTCTCCCAAGGACCATCCTAAAAGGTTGCCCTGCAACTGTTCTTGAGTGAGGATAAAAAGGAACAAGTGTTCTATCATATCTGCTCTTCAGACTTCATGGAAATATGCTTGGGTAGTGGGGTAACAGATTTTTGTGACTTAGGGCACTGTGAAAGGACTGAAGCTTCATGGATTTCACTGGTTATGTGTCTAACTTGTACTCAAAGAAATGGATTGTTCTTCTTTGGACATCTGTGGACTTGCAGAAGCTGCAGACATGAATTTATTTCTGGCAGAACAGGCAGAAAACAGCACAATGTGCTCTGTGCCATCAGTCATGAAAAAGAAGGACTGAGGTAAAATTCAGACAAATGAACTTTAAGAACATCCAAAAAAGTGCTTGTGGTCGTATTCTCTGAGCTAGAAGGGTATCAAACCAACTTCTGCTAACACAGCAACTTTTGCTATGAGAAGGAACATTACAGAACTGTCAAGCTGAAAGAAAATATGTGGTGATATGATGCGATTTGAAGAGCCTCTGTTTCATCTTGCAGAGCATCTATCTTTAAACTAGGTTCTTTGACTCCCCTCCTCCAAAAAAAAACCCCAATCAAACAATAAGTTTAACCCCCAAAGGCTTCAGTATCCTGCCAGCAAGTTCCTGCCTTGGTATTAGATTAGCATCTCATTTCTAATGCAAGAACACTAGTGTGTGAACATAAAAGTACAGCTGGTGAGATGAGGTAACCAAATTATCTGCAGCTTTGCTGGTGTGAGGAAGGAGATGCTTCATGTGCCAAAATTATCATCCAAGCAAACAGCTTTCCAATGATACAGAAGTATGTTCAAGCCAAGCAAGAACTAAACTCCTGTCTACAGATTTTGCTGTTTCAATAATCTTTAAAGATAAAACCAAAACCCAAGCCCTGGGCTGGCTTTCTGCCTCTAGCTATCTGCACTAGCATTTTTTCCTTCTTATTACACTGAGCTGCCTCTTCTTTGTCCCCCAACACCTGTCTGCATCAAAGATGAGCTGGTTACT
Organism: Pogoniulus pusillus; assembly: GCF_015220805.1. Classification (NCBI taxonomy): domain Eukaryota; kingdom Metazoa; phylum Chordata; class Aves; order Piciformes; family Lybiidae; genus Pogoniulus; species Pogoniulus pusillus. The sequence goes on from NC_087291.1 coordinate 9,883,470, forward strand.
CTTCACTGAGCTTCCACAGCTCCATGTGTCTGTCAGACATGCTCTGGCTGCAGCTGAGCTCAGTGAAGAGGCCCAAGCTGTAAGAAAAAACCCACAAGCCCTTTGAAGCCCTCTGCTCTTAGACGCAGTTAGGCTGAAACAGGATGTTTGTCTGGTCTCAGGGCATGCCAGCAGCAGCGATCATTGTCTGGTTTCCAAAGCTTACCCTGAAACTGTGATGAGATGATCTGGGCTGAAGGCAAAAGAAGAATCTGCCTCCAGTAATGAAGAGATTAATGGGCAAAAAAATGAGAGAGGTGATTTGATCGCAGTGAGGAAAGGAGAAAGATGTAAGAAAGCTTCTACCCATATCTTAAAAGCACTTTTGACTCCACATGGGTTTTATTCAGGCTAACAAGTGTATTCTGCACTGGACTTTTAAATCCTTTTAGTTGACTCGTAGATGCAGAGATGATGATGATGACTCTAGGGAAAATAAGCCTAGGTCAAACCAGACCCATTAGCTTATGTCTGATATTACCGTTCAACTGCTGAAGCCAGTAGTCACCTGCAGTTGTGTGGCATCAAGCCCAAGGTAAGAAGCTTTGCCAGTGCTTGAGCCTGGCAGGGTGGCTCAGCACAGCCTCAGCACTGGCTGGGCTGAAGCCATGTGGCTGTCACCACTCTGTAGTCTTGCTTCTGAGAACAGCCTTTAGACTGCGGACAGTGCAGAGAGCATGCAGCTCAACTGGTCCTTGGCCTGTGCTGATGCCATGCCCCTACCTGAGGAAAAAAACATGAGCTGTACAGAAAAGGGTAAAGACACTCACCCAGTCTGCCACAGCACTGGCCCAGGTCTGTTTTATTACCCAGGTTGTCTCATTTTTCACACTCCCTTGCTTTCCCAGAGAAGTACCAGAAAATTAACCTGAGCATGATAAGATGCTCTCTGCACTGCTTGGTTTTATAACTGGCTTGCCCCAGTCCTCCTACCCTTCCTTTCTTCCCCTTTCTGTTCACTGGTTACTCAAAGAAAGGAGCCTTTGCTGAAGCCAGCTTGCAAAGCTACTGCCAACCTGTTTTTGCTTTGAGCCTAAATGAGCAAATGAATAATGTGGTTCCACAGGACTGGCCAGGTGCCATCAGTCACACACTGTAGCATCACTGTCTGGCACCCTGCAGAACTGGCAATGGTGACTGGAAAAATAATAAAGACATTTATATTTTTATTATGGGGACATCAGCTGAAGAACATCCTGGTACTGCACCATAATGCCTTGGCTGTCAGAGAAACTCAGAAAGGTCTAGACTCTGATGAAACAGAATAAAATCATATTACTATTCAGCAATGATATTGAAGCAAGCAAACAAAAGCTATGTGGACCTTTAAGATATGACCCTTTCCTCCCTTTCTGTTTTCAACATCAATTTCTTCCTTGCTTGTCCCAGCTGTTACCTGCAGCAACAGAGGAGCACTCCTGGCTTTACTTTAGTCCCTTGCAGTGCTGTATTCCCTCACCACACTGTAGTAACTAATGCAGTGTATGGCCTGCAAAGCATGAAGTTAAGGACTGTTCTGAGCTATGGTATTCCAACCAGAGATACTGCAGCACATGAAGACATTCAGGCAGAGTTTTTTAAAACAAATCTCATTTAAGGTGAAGTTAATTCAGATGGGCACTCTGGATCTCCTTGGAGTGGAATGATGTATAGCCTCAGATGAGCTGCAACTGCCTTCAGTTGATCAACAAGCCAGATTCATTAATCCCTTCATCAGCAAGAGTCTCCTGGGTTTTCCAGACTGAAGGGACAGGGTTTTGGCTGCTGCTTTCCCCAAACAGGGCACTGCTGTGCACGCACCTGGACCCATATTAGCTTTCATCCACTTCACCTCTTGCTTCCTAAGAAAGAGAGGGGTGGTGGCAGAGGTGGGTTCCTCTGTATTCTGCCTTTTCCCAGCAGTTCAGAATTGGAGGCAAAACTCCAGTCTTCAAAGTATGGGCAGAGACAGGACAGGCAGGGGCATCTCTGACCAAGGAGATGTGTCCTGCATCACACTTTTCTCCTAAAGGCCCCAGTCTTGGTACACACCTCAGTATTCAGAAAACCTGTAGTCTGGGCAATGTGTGGATTGGGACATCACCTATCTGAACCCATTATTCTTCTCGTTGAGGTGCCTGTCAGTCAACTGATGAGATAGAAGGTCAGGTTAAGGGGATGAAATGAAGCAGGAGGAGGGAATGGTAACGAGCAAGCTTTGTATTTGTGTTACGTTGCACAGCTGTTGCTCTTTGTCTTTCTAGTACTGTTGATCTGCCTTTGTCTTTTTAAACTGTAAATTCTTCAAAGCAGGGCTTATTCTTCATTCTCTGTGTGTAAAGGGGATACATGTTGCATCTAAATAGCATGTGTAGTACAAAACAATATTGAGTCTGTAAGAGTATACAGTTATACAGTCTTTCCTGCCTTGACACTACTCACATTTCTGTTAAACAGAATGATCAGGTAGTGACAGGACTAGGGGGAATGGAGCGAAGCTGGAGATGGGTAGGTTCAGACTGGACGTGAGGAGGAAGTTGTTCAGCATGAGAGTGGTGAGAGCCTGGACTGGGTTGCCCAGGGAGGTGCTTGAGGCCCCATCCCTGGAGATGATTAAGGGCAGGCTGGATGAGACTGGCCAGCCTGATCTAGGGGAGGGTGTCCCTGCCCATGGCAGGGAGGTTAGAACTAGATGATCCTTGTGGTCCCTTCCAACCCTGACTGATTCTATGATCTCTATTTCTTGTCTTAAGCTGTAGATTTGTACCACACATTTTGTTCCAGGACTCTGCTTAGACATCACTGAATTTGCATGTATAAACATTTTACAGATGACAAAATGCTAACTTCTGCTTTTTTTTCAAATTGCTCACGGGAGGTAAATGCTCCCTAGAAGTGCACAGAAACTTCTACCTTGTACCTTCAAAACCAGAATTAGGTTTGATGTTTAAAAGTTCATGGAGAAACGTAGAACAGATAGGGTTAATTGCCACAAAGACCAACATAATCCTGACCTGCATCGATTGCAGTTAGGTTTTCATTAGAAAACAATTAGCAACACCTACACCAAATAAAATTAATTTCTAAACAACAGGTAGTAATAACAAAATAGACTCCTTAGCCAAGTGTCATTAGAAGGTAGAGAAAGATTATCCATAAAGAGAGGATTAGAAAGAAGAGAAACCCCTGATGTAGCAAAGGGGACCCCAGCAGGCCAGCTGGCTAGATTGAGGTAATAATCCTGCATTTCTTCAAGGCAACAATAAAAGTAAAAAGCAAGACCAAAGGCAACAAAAGCATGGCATTGCATGATACAGTGTGCCCTGGCAAAGTGCGTGTGCCGCTTTAACAGCTGTTTCTAACAGGCAAACAAAGAAGAATCAGCAGTAGAGTTGAGTAATATTTAGAAACCCAGGAACTGATAATACTAGTTTTGTACCTGTGAAACTCCACTGCCTTCTTGATTCCAATACGAGTAGGAGGAGAATTTGGACCCACAGGGTGCCGTACAGTGTGCTAAAGGACAAACTGTTGCTTGCTGTTTCTCTATGAGTTGTGTGGGGGCAGACAGAATGAACTAAGAGGTCTCTTTGGTTTTCTAGGGGGTTTACTGTCTTTTTTTAAAGGAATGGTTTAGATCCCCATTATTTTCCTGCCTTATTAGTAATCATTGTTACTTAGCGCCAGGAAGGGCTGAGTGAAATCTTGCCTGCTCTGACCATTCGTTGAGGACTTGCAGCAGCATTGCCATGGCAACACAGGCAGTTCGGGGCGTAGGGGGGAAGTAACCCAGGGACCAGGGGCCAGGTGCTTTCCTCTCTCCTTAACCGAAGCTCTCAGCCGCAGGTGGGATGGCTTAGCCAGATTGCTGGTGTGACAAATTAACCTCCAGCAGCCTGCTGTGGGCCTGGCTGGCCTCAGCTTCACGGGACCCGTTCTAGCCAAAGCCAAGTAGTTAAAGAGCAGAGCAGCTCAGCTGTGCAGCCCTTCAGATCTGGGGCTTGCTCCCAAGAGTTTGAGTGCAGTTCCAGGCTCCAGGTGAACCCAGCCAGCTCACCTCCGGGGCATTTTCCATGCGTCCCCCGGGCCTGCTCGCTGCTGTTTCGAGCAGCAGCCAGACCCAGGACGCTCCCCGGCACCCACCGAGCACTCTTCCGCCCTCAGCTCCGGCCTCCCGCAGGCCGGTTCTCCACACACGGAGTGCGGAGGCAGCGAGGAGAGCCACCATCCCACCATACCCACCTGCAGGACACGGGGCAGGCCCTGCTCTTCAGGTGTCTTCCAGGAGATGGCACCGTTGCAGCACCCAACCGCCTGCGGCCCGCTCCTGGAGGGCGCATAGCCGTGCGCGGGCTCTGCGGGCTCCGCAGCCGGCATCCAGCAGCAGATGCCCGGGAAATCTGCCCTGCCTTCTTCCTCTTCCCCTGGAGGCTTTTTCTCAGGTGAGACTGAAGCTCCAAGCGGTGAAGCAAAACCCGAAAGCAGGCGTTAGGAAAATTTGCCCTGTGTGGTGAGAGCAACTTTACCTCTGTGTATCTGGAAGGGAGGTTTCATGGGGAAAAGGTTAAGGAATGCCCGTGGAAAATTGGGATTGGTGCCACACCTCCCATATGTGGCTTTGACCCAGAAGATGAGGTTTGCATCTGACAGCAGTCCCATCACAAGGTGCAAGGTGCATTGATTGGAGACATGGAAGGTCAGATTTGATGGGGCTCTAAGTGACCTGGTCTACATGTCCCTGGGCGCTGCTGGGTGGTTGGACAAGAAGACCTTCCGGGGTCCCCCCAAGCCCAGTGCAATTCTTATCTTATTCTATGATTCTTATCTCCTGCCCCATGATATCCTCAGTTGTCTCTGCCTGCCTCTGCCCTTTGTGGTGTCCTCAATCACATAGTGGTGTCCAAGGCAGAAATCAGCTTAAGACATTACTGTCTCTTCCTGCTTGTTGCTGCACTGCTGCGGGAGATTGCCATCCTCAAAACCAGCTTTGCAGAGCTTGCATGTGCTCCTGCCTGAGCCCAGGCCAGAGTCATCCCAGAGGCTGCTGCAGCTTATGGGACCTGGCATAGGCTGGAGCTACTGCAGGGTTTCACCTGTAAGGAAACAATTTCTGGACCAAAGGTGGGAAATAGAGAGTTACCAAAGCTTCTCAAAGCACTCACCTTCAAGCCAGTGTCCCGCTGTATCCTGTGTCTTCTGCTTATAGGACTAACTGTGTATGAGCATATGCTCAGAATGAAGAAAACATCTACCTTTCTTCATCTTCTGCCATACTGAAGCTGCATGTGACTTTGAGTTCCACCAGCTCTCACAGCTCTAGTTAATGAGGGTCTAAAACTGCAGAATGTGTTAGTGAGAACACTGCATAAAAATGTAGATAAACTCAGTTGATCTGGGCACAGAGGACTACAACACTGTGCTCTAGAAATGGGCAGGTTGCTGATGCTAAAGCCAAAACAGGGTCCTTGTCCTACCACACAGCTTGGGCCATGGCCCTGAAGCCAAAACAATGCACTGCGTGGCCACTAAACCTCATGGCCCCCATAAAGAAAATAGATTGCTGCAGTAGCTTTTTCAAGCTTTTCCTTTCTGCGTGTCCAGTGAACTACAAGCACAAGAACCGTGCTGAAAAGAGCTCACTTATCCTCTCCTGTCCTGCCTGAGACCCTCACCAAAACCTCCTTCAAGTGCAGGGTCTTTTTACACCCTCATTCACATGCATGGCAAGAGGCTGGCCCATGAAATGAGCAACTTCCTTCTCAGGCAAAAGCTTAGACACAGTTTAGACAAGGCAAAACTTCCTGAATTTCTTCCCACTCTGTTCCCTCCCATGGTTTCTTCTGGAGGAGGGGGCAACCAGGTCCATTATTTATTTAACATCAGATTGCTCAAAAAGAGGTTTGAGCTGCCTGCATAAAGAGAAGTAGGTTTCATTACCTATAGTGCGTCCCATTTCAGAGGAGCTTGTATTGTTCAGCAGTTTGAATTGTTTGACAGTCTAATTATTATTATTAGTCCATAATGTACGCTAACAGGTCTGGTGGTGAAAGGCTGTATATTAATGCACAGTAACTATGTTTCTCCAGAGGGGGTTAAACAAAACTGTAACTAGGGTCAAAGCTATGGCTTTGCTTCTATCTGCCAGAAACCAGACATACTTGCTTAGATTTTAATTATAAATCAAATACAAATATGGTACCTTTTTCACTGGTGGGCTGAATGCTAATTTTGCAGCTAGCCAAGAAACATCTAACATTGGAAATGTTTTAATGCTAAAGGTTGCTGCAGTTTGCCTTCCAAAATGCACCTGATAAGATCCTTGAGTTGGAACTGAACACTAAAAATCAGGAAAGAATGGCATAGCCCAGTGAACTCATTTTTACACTTTCTCTCTTTCCGAAGGTTCAGATAATTTCTTGGCAAGGGCTGTTAAACCAATATTTTTTTTCTTAGTAAAGACTGATGAGTTTCTGGAGCTCTACAGCTCCACTAGTTTCTGGGAAGGGGAGATAAGCCCTTTCTTGTTTGCCAAACAATGATGGCCAAACAATGCAGCATTCTACGGGAAGCAAAAAGCTTTTTCCAAAACGTGGTTTATTTGTTTGGATCAAGGTAGTTCCCTGCTAGACAGGACAAGCAAATACATTTTGCTCACACTTGTTTGCAACTCAGTACAAGTACAGAACTCAGTTTGGAGTGACTGATATATTTTATCACAGGAAAAGACTTTTGTGGGGATCTTTTGTGTGGGACGGAGATACAGCATGCTAGAAGGAGCCTTCAAGGTAGTCCTCTTATCTAGCCTCCTATCTAGCAAAGGAGAAGATGGCAAAACAGTCAGTCTTGGGAGATGGCACAGCTGGTGGTGGTAACTGTGATGTGACATCCCTTCTTCTGGGTTGTCAAAAGTACACCAAATATGATGCTTCTTGAAAAGAAGGGCTCTTTAACAAGCTAGTGCAACTCTGTGAAAAATAGGCAGGAGGCTGAAGATGGAGGCTAGAGTACGTGAGTGTGATGGTTTGGGGGTTACCCCGCCCCCCCACACTTTTGAATTTGCCCCAGCTAACTCAGACGGACCCTGGGAATATAGATGAAGCAATTTATTTACAGCTAGTAGAATTTACAAGCAGCTATTTACAATATATACAGTTATATACAATTATATACAGAAATATACAAAGGATAAACAATATAAAAGCACAACTCCCCTCCCAGAAACCTGAGTCCCCAGGAGGGGCTCTCAAACCACCCCAACACCTCCCCCCGGCCCTCTTAACCTTACCCCAGTTCTCAGGAAGAAGAGAGGTGCAGCCAAGAGGTTAGGGAGCAAGGTTAGTAGGAGCAGGGTTAATGAGATGTAACCAGGTCTAAGGCAAAAGCAAGAGTGAGAAACAAAATGGAGAAAAAGTCTTTCTTCTTCCCAGAGTTCTCAGCGTAACTGTGAGAGAAGTAGACACAATTGTTTTTCATTTCACTGCCCGTTATCTAGTTCTGTTACCAAAACATTCCAGCTTGCTTCAAACTAGCACAATCCACCCCTGTCTACTTCGCTCAGAGTATCGCTGAGAATTATCCAATCTAATCTAAACCAATATTTACACTAAAACAATATATACAAGTTCAGTTCATACTTCAATCAGATGTAGGTGATTCAAAAGCTCAGAACAGGGACTCCCAGGTGATGTTGGGTTCGTGCTCACGTACTGTAGATTCTATCGTAGATTCTCTCAGTGTTGGGCGCCGATGTTACCTAGAACAGAAAACTCCTAACAACTTATGCTACACACTCTGAATTTAAGCTCTCTCAGCTAAAGTTAAATTTCTCTGTGGAATACACGGGATTTCACCATTCTCCTGCATTACCCAGTATGTATGACCAGGACCCTCAGCAGAAACCACCCCTCGGACAGGTTTCCCTTCGCCCGAAGGAGAAAATACCCAAACAGTTTTCCCTAACAGATTCTTTTCACGTACAACAGGAACTTTATCACCGTCTACTGTTTGGACCAAATCTGATTGTGCAGGTCCTGCTCTGTTTACTGAACCTCTACTATTTACCAACCAGGTAGCTTCTGCTAAATGTTTGTCCCAGTTTTTTAGAGTTCCACCCCCCATGGCTTTTAGGGTGGTTTTCAGCAAACCATTGTAGCGTTCAATCTTCCCTGAAGCTGGTGCATAGTAGGGTATGTGATAGATCCATTCAATACCATGCTCTTTGGCCCAGTTTTTCACTAGATTGTTCTTGAAATGAGTGCCATTGTCTGACTCGATTCTTTCTGGAGTTCCATGTCTCCACAAGATTTGTCTCTCCAAACCAACAATGGTGTTACGTGCAGTAGCATGTGGAACTGGATAGGTTTCCAACCATCCAGTGCTGGCTTCTACCATCGTTAGCACATACTGCTTGCCAGAACGAGATCGAGGTAAAGTGATGTAGTCAATCTGCCAGGCTTCACCATATTTGTACTTTGACCATCTCTCACCATACCATAAGGGCTTGATTCGCTTAGCCTGCTTAATAGCAGCACAAATGTCACAGTCATAGATGACTTGGGTGATAGCATCCATGGACAAGTCAATTGACCTATCACGAGCCCATCGGTATGTTCCATCTCTGCCTTGATGTCCAGATGAGTCATGGGCCCACCGAGCTAAGAACAGCTCACCTCGGTGTTTCCAATCAAGGTCAATGTCAAGTTCAGAGTTAGTGTCAACTTGAGCAATCTTAGCAGCTTGATCTGCCTTCTGGTTATGTTGATGTTCCTCAGTGGCTCTGCTCTTAGGCATGTGTGCATCTACGTGCCGCACCTTCACTGGAATTTTCTCCAGCCGTGCATCAATGTCCTGCCATAGATCAGCACACCAAATAGGCTTTCCTTTCCTCTGCCAACCATTCTTCTTCCAGTCCTTTAGCCAACCCCATAGAGCATTGGCTACCATCCACGAGTCGGTGTAGAGGTAAAGGATAGGCCAATTCTCACGTTCAGCCACATCAAGAGCAAGTTGAACAGCTTTTACCTCAGCGAACTGACTGGATTCTCCTTCTCCATCTTTCGTTTCGGTAACTCTTCTGGTTGGACTCCAAACCGCTGACTTCCATCTTCGCTTGTTCCCAACAAGACGACAGGAACCGTCTGTGAACAAAGCATAGTTCTTTTCCTGATCAGAGAGATCACCATAGGGAGGAGCTTCCTCAGCACGAGTTATTTTCTCCTCTGGAGGTTTGGAACAGTCTGTGCCTTCCGGCCAGTTGGTGATCACCTCCACCAGACCAGGTCGATCAAGATTACCCATTCGTGCTCGTTGGGTTATCAAAGCCATCCATTTAGACCAGGTTGCATCTGTGGCATGATGTGGTGATGAACCTTTGCCCTTGAACATCCAGTTAAGAACTGGCAGTCTAGGAGCTAAAAGCAATTGTGACTCAGTTCCAATCACTTCAGAAGCTGCTTTCACTCCCTCATAGGCTGCTAGAATCTCTTTCTCAGTTGCAGTGTAATTTGTCTCTGAACCTCTGTAACAACGTCCCCAGAAACCAAGAGGACGACCACGTGTCTCATTTGGAGCTCTCTGCCAGAGACTCCAAGTTGGACCATTGTCACTGGCAGCTGTGTACAGAATGTTTTTAATGTCCGGACCAGATCTCACAGGTCCCAAACCCACTGCATGGACTACTTCTCGTTTGATTTGATCAAAGGCTGCTTGTTGTTCAGGTCCCCACTCAAAATTGTTTCTCTTACGAGTCACATCATGCAGAGGTTTGACAATCTGACTGAAACCAGGAATGTGTAGTCTCCAAAATCCCACCACACCAAGGAAAGAAAGTGTGTCCTTCTTACTGGTGGGAACTGCCATGGTAGAGACTTTGTTGATCACATCCTGTGGAATGTAACGGCGACCATCCTGCCACCGCACTCCCAGAAACTGAATTTCTTTGGCAGGTCCTTTGACCTTGTCTCTCTTAATGGCAAAACCTGCTTGCAACAGAATGTCAATGATTTTGTTACCTTTCCCGAAGACTTCCTCAGCAGTTTGGCCCCACACAATGATGTCGTCGATGTACTGGATGTGCTCTGGAGCTTTACCTTTCTCCAGTGCATTGTGGATGACTGAGTGACAGATGGTTGAGCTGTGTTTCCACCCCTGAGGCAAACGATTGAACTGGTACTGGATTCCTCTCCAGGTGAATGCAAACTGAGGCCTGCACTCCTTTGCTATGGGAATAGAGAAGAAAGCATTAGCAATGTCAATGGTTGCATACCACTTAGCCTCCTTCGATTCCAGCTCGTACTGGAGTTCCAGCATGTCTGGCACAGCTGCACTCATGGGTGGCGTCACCTCGTTCAGGGCACGAAAATCAACTGTCAGTCTCCAGTCGCCCGTAGGTTTGCGCACAGGCCAGATGGGACTGTTGAAAGGTGAATGAGCTTTCTCGATGACAGCCTGACTCTCCAGTTGACGAATCAGCTGATGAATGGGCAACAAAGAGTCACGGTTAGTTCTGTACTGTCTATGATGAACAGTTTGAGTAGCAATTGGCACTTCCAGGTCCTCTATGTCATGATGTCCCACAACTGCAGATTCATCAGAAAGTTCAGGTCTAATGGACAATTTCAATTTATCATCCTCAATCTCTACAGATGCTATTCCAAAAGCCCATTTATGACCCTTAGGATCTTTGAAACAACCTTGTCTCAAAAAGTCAATTCCCAAAATGCAAGGCGCATCAGGACCAGTTACAATAGTATGTGTCTTCCACTCTTTACCAGTTAAACTGATCTCAGCCTGTACCTTAGTTAACTCTTGAGATCCACCAGTGATTCCAAAGATAGAAATGGACTCTGTCCCCTTACAATTAGATGGCAATAAAGTACACTGAGCACCTGTGTCAACTAAAGCCCTGTATTTCCGAACTCTTGAACTGCCAGGCCACCTAATGAATACATTCCAATAGATTCGGTTCTCTCCACTATCCCTTTCCTCCTCCTGGCTGGAGGCAGGGCACCCCTAATGCTGAACATGGCATGTAGGGTGTACACAATGATTGGTGTTGTTGCGAGAGGAACTGCAACTGTTGGAACAATTGCAGTTGCTCTCGGGAGCTGAAGAAGTGACAGCTACTTTCCTGGCATTATTGCCTCTGTTTCTGCCACTCTGCAGTTCCCTGACTCTCTTTGAAAGAGCTGAAGTAGGTTTACCATCCCATTTGTTCATGTTCTCACCGTATGTGTCACGCAGAAGTATCCACAATGACGCACGTGATTGCTGCTGTCTGGGTGGAATTTGTCTCCTCCTGGGCTGGAATTGCCTTGCAGGAGGTGGGCGTCTGTTCCTGACTGCAGAAACATGCACCCATTCAGATGATGCAGGAACGGTATCCTTTACCAGATTGGAAATTGAGGTTGTAAGGTCCTCCTTCAGTTCTTTCATGGTATTCTTAATCTCTGTGGTCATAGTTTGTATGGCAGAGACTAAACCAGAATGTGACAAGCTGTCCTCAATCTGCCTGAGCTGATCAGTGAATTCACCAACAGTGAAAGATCTTCCATTATCACTCCTTGCTAGAAACTTACTGGCCAAGATGTTAGCATAGGATGAAGGAGCAAGCTTAATCAGCTTCTTCATGAGACCTGTTCCCAAAGGAATATCATCAGGCTCATGTGTGCCATGATCTCCATAAAGCACTTCCTTCACAGCAAACTCCTTCAGAAGCTTAATTCCCTGCTCAACAGTGTTCCACTTCTTGGCAGCCCATGGCAAATCATCTCGGGAAGGATATCTCATAGCCACAGCCAACAGAAGGCGTGTCCACAAGCTAACCCTACCAAGAGGACTTGCCAGGTGTTTGTCCACTCCACTCTCCTTAGTGAGTGGTCCCAGCTGCTTGGCAGACTTGTCTCCTACCTGCAGAGCATTAGCACCAATGCCACGGCATCTCACTAGCCAGCTTAGGATTGGCTCACCTGATTCTCTTGTATATTCCTTCCTAACTTCCCTGACCTCTCTGAGTGGATCCTTGGAGCCTTGGATGTCATCTTCCTCCTCTTCCTCCTGTTGTTCTGGTGGTGCTGGGCCTAACACAATCTTCCTCATAGCATTCCTAAACTCATTGGAACCATCCTCTCTCCTGGCAGCTAACCTCACAGCGCTCCTCTCACTTGAGTATTGTTGTCTCAGCACATCTACAAGGTCTCGTAGACTAACTGCCTCCTCCTCCTCCTCTCCTTGCTGCTGATCACTAGAGGTCCCATCTCTTACATCCTCCTGCGAACCACTCTTCATCTTAGCTTTAGCCTTATTATAAGCCAGATCAATGAAATAAGCAACAATTTGACCTTTTAACCAACTAAATACCAAGAAAACAAAACCAGACCAGAGCAATGCACCAACCAAATACAATAGCTGCTTGATTAGCTTCATCTTAATTCCCAGAGCTAATTTCCACTCACTCCAAAATATCTGGCCCCACGTTGGGAAAGCCAATTAAAAAATGTGATGGTTTGGGGGTTACCCCGCCCCCCCACACTTTTGAATTTGCCCCAGCTAACTCAGACGGACCCTGGGAATATAGATGAAGCAATTTATTTACAGCTAGTAGAATTTACAAGCAGCTATTTACAATATATACAGTTATATACAATTATATACAGAAATATACAAAGGATAAACAATATAAAAGCACAACTCCCCTCCCAGAAACCTGAGTCCCCAGGAGGGGCTCTCAAACCACCCCAACACCTCCCCCCGGCCCTCTTAACCTTACCCCAGTTCTCAGGAAGAAGAGAGGTGCAGCCAAGAGGTTAGGGAGCAAGGTTAGTAGGAGCAGGGTTAATGAGATGTAACCAGGTCTAAGGCAAAAGCAAGAGTGAGAAACAAAATGGAGAAAAAGTCTTTCTTCTTCCCAGAGTTTTCAGCGTAACTGTGAGAGAAGTAGACACAATTGTTTTTCATTTCACTGCCCGTTATCTAGTTCTGTTACCAAAACATTCCAGCTTGCTTCAAACTAGCACAGTGAGCCCAAGAGATGGCCAGTCAGAGAGGCTCTTGAAGGATCTCCTTCCAAACACTAGTGAAACATTGCTTTTAGCAACGTGTTTATGTTTAGGCCAGTACAAATCTCCGTGCCTCCTAATCTGGTCAGTATTCTGCTAGACACACTTTCTGGTTTCCTACATCCAGCAAATTGCACACACACAGCCTGGTTCTTTTGCTCCAGCAGAGCTGGAGCTAGTGTTTCTTTGGTCTGTGCCAAAGCTCTTAGCCACGATATAGCTCTGCCATTAAGGATCATGCTGTGTCCTTGCTGCTTAACGAGCTCAGATGTAAGTGCACCTTAGCACTGTGATGACCAGAGGGAAAATATATGCACTACTGATGGTTAGCTCATCTTTCAGTTATCTTGAAGGAATCTTCCCTCTTGATGGGCTCTCCTGTAAATGAGGACAACTCCAGCAGACAAATCTGACAAATGTGAGTTTCCTGAAATCACAGTTTTGCTGGTGCCAGGTTGTTTTTCAGAGATGTATTACTCCTGCTGTGGCTGTCACCACCTCCACTTTGCCAGGCTGTGAGAACTCAGCTTCTTCTTGGCCTGACAAAGTCCCACTTTCCCAGTTCAGCTGTATTGGTTATTCTCCTGATGACAAAAGAACTGCCACTAAGAGAGGAGATAAGAGATATGTAAGGAAATGGGCACTGGACTGATGAGTTACTGAAGGGGAGAAGGTCACCAGTGGAGAAGGGAAGGAAAAAAACAGCTAGGCTAGGTCAGACTCCCCTTGCTTCACATCCTGCCATGCAAGAGAGCTAGTGTTGTGCCAGCTACACAGAGGAAGGCAAGCCAAGCTAGAATTAGACCGAAGCTGGAAAGGAGCAAAAGGCAGAGAGCTGGGGATCATGCAAACTTTTGCCCATTCTTTTCTTCTCTATATCACTTCTTTGTGTTTCTGCCTGTTTCCAAGGAAGGTAATATTTGAGAATAAATATTTGATGTGAGCCAAATGTTTGGATTCCACAAAGGCGGCAGAGGTGTTTGTTCTTCAGCCATCACCTGGATTCTAGCTTTCTTTGAGCAGAGTAGGTGCAGAGCCTGTCCTGGAGATTAGCCAAACCTCTGAAGGAAGGCGTGCTTCCCTACAGAAAAATTTCAGGCTCTCATTCCAGTTTGCTGTGGCACGTTAGCAAAAGGCTCATCTTCTCTCCTGAGTGATTTAGTGGATTTGGTGACTGATTTGCCACTTCTGTAACAAGAGCCTCCCAGAAAAAAATCTAAACATAGTGATCTGTCTTTCTATGGACTGTCAATCAACCTGCATATATGGTTTTAACTGTGTTGTCAGTTGCCTCGAGGCATTATCTGGGTAGGCTTTGTTTAAACTTGTAGGAAGTGTAGTCCTTGCTGTAAGGAGCTCTCTCGCTAACCTGGTGTGTGTAATGCTCTAACATGTAGGCAAAGCATGAGGCAACCACCAAGGATACATAACAGTCCTCTTTGGATTTCTGCTTGTGTTTTAACTGCCCTCAAGCTGTTCTCCTTCCTGACTGCACCTCTCTGTGCTAGACTCAGCTAGAACCTGCTGCCTTATGAGTTGCTCAAAAATACATTCAATATAATATATGTGTATATGGCAGAGGGGTCACTGAGGACAATTGAGCATTATTGCTGTTGGGAAAAGATTGGCAGTACCAAAAGGCTTCCTCTGTCCTAAGCAGCCTGTGAAGAAAAAGTTAGTGTTTTGAGAGCGTATCATGATGTTACACCTCTTGAATCTGCAGATTTGAGACCTGGGACAGCAGTGCCATGGCCCATGGCATAGTATTGTAGACTGTCAGTCACTGGTTACTATTCTCTCCTGCTAGCAGGGAAATCTGGGGCTCCTGCGAACCCCTCATCTCACACCATCTCCTCTGAGACAGGGCAGTGTAACCTCTAGCAGATTTCCAGCTGGGTGACATAGCAAGATAGAAAGGTGATAGTACAGCCAAGACTGAGATTGAGTCCCCTTTAGATAGCACACTGGCTGGCAGAGAGGAGAGGAGGCAAAGGCTGCAGGAGCCTCTTCTCTGCTTCTGTGCTTCCATATCCCAGTTCTCCTCACCTCCAGATCTGTGTTGCTGTGGCCTGATTTTCCAGCTCCGGTTTGTGCTTTGTCCAATCCATTCTGGCATGTTGTCTTGGCTCCTTTTCCTCCTGCTGCAAAGATTTAGCAAATGGCTCACAGTTAGTAAGTCCTGGTAATAAGTTAATTTCACTTCCATTTAGTAGCTGTGGAAAGCAATGGCACTATATAATTTGGATTTTGGTGAGAATCCAGGTGGCACAATGCTCTGTGTCACATGAAGGCAAACCCAGTGCTTCTACCTCCTAGTGCTTTGCACTTTGCTTCCTTTGCCCTTGTGGCTCCAGACATCAGTGATGTTCCTGTTTATTATGTATTATTTAATGTGCAAATGCCATGCATAATATTAGATTGCAGCTTGCTTACTTTAGGTAATATCCCTTGGTGATCTTCCACAGAGGGTCAGGAGAAAGTAAAGGGGCAGATTGCAAAATGAAGACACTGCCTCCTTCACCTGAAATTTGAACTACCTGGGCAGCAAAAACCTGTTGTCCTTTCCCTTTTCACTATATTCTCATCACTGGGGTAGAGATGGGATATTCCCAGGCAAAGCCACATGGCAAGTGACACCATATGTGATGCTGAAATGTGCCTTTAGCTGCTAATAAGTGTGTCTAATACGGACTGAAGCTGATGAGTCCACTCGCCGGAGTCTAGGCGTGCTATGTAAAAGAAGTGATTAAGCCTTTTGTGGATTAAACCAGCTAACACAATGGAGGCCACCTGCCAAAGCGCTGGCCACATGAAATGCCAGTGCAAAAATTATCTCAGAGGAAAGAAGGGAGCCTTTCCCAGGAATTTGAATGTGAACACTGGGACAAGATGTCAAATTATTTCAGAAATAGAGAGCAGTGAGGATACGTGGCCTGAAGAAAAGCTGGAAGACAGAAAGGGAACTCTAGTTTTGGGCAGACAGCTGGATGGGATAGATAGACTGGAATGGTTCAGACTAAAATAAGCTATTTTAAAGTTTACTTTTCCTGTTCAATTGCAGAAAAGGGTCTTTAGGCACAGCATAAGTAAACTGGACCGCACCAAGGCAATACCTAGCACGTACCTTCCTTTTCTTGTAAGTGAAAGAGGCTGTCATTCTCTGTGCTTTAAATCCATTGCTTAAATCAGGAAGGTGATTTCTAAAGGAGATTCAGGAGCCTGGGAGAAAACCCATTAATCAAGATGTGACTGAGTTGGAGAATCTCTTATGTCAGGTAGAAGTACTTGCAAAACTCAAGTATTAACTAATGTATTTGAAACTGAAAATGCACTTGTCAAAAGCAATGAAAATATCAGCCTGAAGCATCCCAAGAAGCCATGAAGGATGTCAGGGTGACCTTTCATGAAGCATGACTCTCAGACGAGAGCTTGGAACCAAAGAATTTGTTGGGTATGAAAAGTCAGAGCAGAATGTTCTCTCGGCTTTGGAAGCCAAAATGGACAGGCAAAGTGTAGAAACCTAGCAGAGTATTTTCTAGGAGATTTATGCTTGGCAAACTTTGGTGAGTTTGGAGTTTGCTACTGATGACAACCTTCAGCAGGATTTACACAACTGACAAATCAGCCTCATAAAAGAATGACACAGGATCAGGAATTGGGAAGCAAACCACTTAGAGAACATGGATTAGGACCTTGGCATATGTTCCTAGCCTTGTTCTTTTGGGGGGGTTTGGTTATTTTTTTAATCCATGGAAAGCAAGGGGAGAAAGGTCAGATGATCCTAGCTCACAGGATGCAAAACAATCCTTTCTCTGAAAGGAAAATCTGAAGCTCATTTCTCTGAAAAAGTCAGATTCATTTGGCCCAGATGAATGTTGGGGGAGTAAAGAGCATTTCCCATATCCAACTGAAATGGTCCCTCTCTGCTGATGTGGCAGAATTTACCCAAGGATGAATAAGCTAAAAACTAACACAGCCCCTTTATGGGCAGTTTGGAAGCAGCCATTGATTGGAGTGGGCTGAAGAATTAATAAAAGCACACAACACCTCCAAGGCATTTTAGGATGAATTAGCAAAAGGACATGGCTGTTTACTCTGACCTGAGACTTGTAGAATTGGATCAAAAAGGGATGGCAAGGATCGTCTCGCAAATTCAGAGTTTGCTGCAACAGTAGTAGTGTACTGGAGAGGAAAACACCTCCTGTGAGATAACTGGAAGCTGGAGTTCCTCCATCTTTTAAGTACTTGCTGCGTAGTAAGTCTAATGGAACAACCACTGTGTGTGAGGAAAGCTTCTGAGATGGGTGGGTGGAAATCAAGGTAGCAGGAACATTTGTTCTTTTTTTGTTGTGTTGAGTACCGCTGCCACTCCACCCTCAATGCAAACCTTCATCGCCACCACCAGCATCTTTGGTGCTGCTTGCTGAAAATACTCCAACAAGACCTTAGGTAGTTTGGAAAACCACTGTTTTTTGCCTATAAGTCAAAAGTATGCTTCTGTTATTCCTTGTAACAGAACAGGTAACACTGACAACTGGGTAGAAGTTAAGGCAATTCAGTATCTGAGGCTCTTTGTAGCTACCTTCGAGAGAGAAGTGTTTTGTCTTGAACGCCATTCATGTAGCAATTGTGTGTGTGTTCACACAGCTATTAGAAACTAAACCAGAAAATATCAAAGCACCAAAAATAGTGATGGAAGATGCCAATGAGTTAATAGTCAGGGACACAGCTTCTGGACAAGCGTGACCACAAGTAAATCTTAGCTTCGTTGTTTTCTTCTATACCTTCTGAGATGGTGATTTGCCCTGCACAGCAGAACAGATCTTGGCCTTTCTTTTTCACTTACTAGAGGATTTGCAGAGCAGGAAAAGAGGATTACAATTCCTCTCAGCAGAAAGTAATCCTTTTACGTTAGGTATGTCAGCATTCATTGAGAAGTGTGGGAAAGTGCGTGCTACTTAAAATGCTTGACAGGTCTCAGAGAAACGTGGTGGCAGGAAGATGGGAGCAAAGCCCTTAGTTGTGATTACAATGGCCCCCAAATTAGAGATTGCTGGGAGGGGGAGCAGTGAAAATAGCTCAAGGGCAAGGACTGATTTTAATGTTTATCCAGTTCCATACATTCACAGCAGTAGAGTCCAGAATTATAATCTACAGTGCTATTTGTTTAGTCAAAACTAGTGTCAAATAAACTTTGCATTTATAAGGCCACTTTGGAGAGACGGTGATCCTGTCCTGTGATTTTACTGAGCATCAACAAGGTGGTTGTCATAAACTGATAGATCTGCTGTACCTGCACCTCATAACTCCTTCAGCACACATTTGTTCTGCTCGGAAAGTTACAGTCTGATTAAAATGGTCATGTTGAGTCCAAGACAGAACTTGTTCTGAATTTCATCACATAGTTTAGAAGTCAGAAGTCCTGGACTTAGACTATCAGCAGTGCTCTCATTGGGTGATGAACAAGGGCAGGAACTATTCTGGACACAGTTGTTGCTGAATATAGAAGCTGGAAGTTGAAGAGTACTTGAAATCGAAATGAACTTCATGTGAACAGCTCGTGAGATCCTACTTGACAAGTCAGTAACACTAAGGCTATTTGGGGTTAGTAAAACAAACTTTCATGCAATATGAAAAGAGGTAAAGAAAATGGGCAGGAATTCAGTGATGGAAGATCCACATTGAGAAGTATTTGAGGCACAGCTGCTGGCAAATCAAACTAAAGATATTGTAAACCCCTACTTTTAATAGAGCAACATAAAGAGCCATAGCGGACATGAAGGCTGTGAAAATCCTTGGAAAGAGAATGCTTGTGAGAGTACAAAATGAAGTGGCAAGTTAACAGGGAAAAGAGAAACAAAGCAACAAACTGCATAAAATAGCAGAAGATATCATCAGGTGGTTCATAATGTATTTGTAACAGCTGCACCTCTCTGTTGTAACAGTAGGCAATTTTATTCACTCTAGCACAGGAGAATCAGCACAGTTTTTTTCAAATCTGTTGTCCACGGTCCAAGGTAGCATCTTGAGAGCTTTTAACAAAAAAAGTTAAGAAACCAACTTAAATTGTTGGCAGCAAGTGAAAAGAACCAAATGCAGGGTCAGCAGTGGAACAGAAAAAATACATATCTTTCAGGAACTTACTGCATAAGAGATCTTTCTTCATTCATGTTTTCGGAAGGCAGCATTTCAATTTTGCTGATATTATACATAATTCCAGCATTTTGTCTTCTTTGAATTCCTTCCTCCCCACCTCATCCACAAAGCTTCTTATTTCTGCATCCTGAGTGACAACCACAGGTGCCTCTATAGTGGATGCTGCAATGCAAACCAGTATTTAAATGGCCTGCTTTGGCTAAATGGTTCTTTGTTTGCATGCAAATACTTTCTTCACACGCCCTCCTAGCAAATACTCCCCATATGGCTGAAATATAGAGACTTGGAAGTACTTAAATGGGTAGTCCACCATGTGTTAAACTGAGGATGAGATACCACAGTGCACAGAGAGGCTCTTCTTAGCCACATTTTAGGGTGGCTGTTCAGAGGAGGGCAGAAGATAACCATTTCTCCTCTGCCCTTCACTCCTACAAAAATGTTACTTTTATCTGACTTTGTTTTAAAGTGAATATTTACAGTAGAGCATTGAAAATGCCCACTCAAGCCTGGGAACTCATTGTAGTAGGCAGACTATGCAATGTGTTTTGGACTTCTACCCTACATTAAAACATTTGATGGCAGCCAGAAAGTATTAAAATAGTTGAGAGAATCTGAATTTATTTTATGTATGGTAGTTCACAACTGGGTTTGAAGGCAACCTTCAGAGAAACAGAGCTGGTTCATTTGATTTGCTTTTATCAAAACTATTATAGGCAGGGACACATTCTACTAGATCAGGTTGCTCAAAGCCTCATCCAACCCAGCCTTGAACGCTTCTTCCATAGACTGAGCATCCACAACCTCTTTGGGAAACCAGTTCCAGTGCTTCACCACCCTCGCAGTAAAGAATTTCTCCCTAATATCTGCCAAACCAGAGAGCTTTTTACCTGGGTGCCCTCTACAGAGGCCACCCTGCTGAGAGGGATGATGAACAGTTGGCAGCAGCCCATCAGAGGATGCACACACCTGCAATACTGCCAGAACCAAGGATGCTTCTCAGGTCCATCAAGGCAGAAATGCAAAAATGGGAAAAAGGGGACTTTATAATGACAAGAATTAACTTAATTACAACCATAGTGGAAAGTGCACCGCTCTGTTACCAAAGCTGCAGTAGGAAAACACTGTCTCAGCATGTTTCTGCCAGACCTGCTTCACACTGCATTGGACAAGTGAAGACTCACAGTGTCAGTGGGACCAGAGGTTGCACATGGACCTCCAGTCTACCTGACCTGAGGAGGTCTGCTTTTCTCACTGGATTAGTAATTGCTAAAATTTGTACCATCCCCCTTGATCAGTAAAAGGACACAAGTTTAACACCTTTGTCAGCATCACGGGCAGTGGCATTGAGTGCACCTTCAGCAAGTCTGCTGATGACACCAAGACATGTGGTGTGATGGGCTCACTTGAAGGTTAAGGATGCCATCCACAAGGATCCTGACAGGCTTGAGAAGTGGACCAGTGCCAACCCCGTGAGGTTCAACAAGTCAAAGTGCAAGATCCTGCATCTGGGTTGGGCCAGTCCCAGGCACAAATCCAGGCTGGGTGCAGTGGGCTGAGAGTAGCCCTGAAGAAGAAGACCTGAGTGTCTTGATCGACGAGAAGCTCGACATGAGCCAGCAGTGTGTTCATGCAGCCCAGAAGGCAAACTGTTCGAATCCCCATCCCTAAAGGTGTTTCTAAGGGGCAGAGATGTGGTGCTAAGGTACGTGGTTTAGCACCAGGCTTGGAAGAGTTGGGTAGCGATTGGAGTGGATGATCGCAGAGGTCCTTCCCATCGGAACAAGTCTGTGATTCCATGACTCCCCCCGAGGGCCGGCTCCACCCAAACAGCCGCCGCCGTGTGAGGAGCGCGTAGGGAAGGAGCGTAGCGGGGGAGCACCTGCTTCATCCGCCCGAGCCTGGGGACCCAGAGCTCCGCCGACGTTCCTGAACGGTCGTTACCCATCTCCAGGCAAGCCACGCAGGGTGCCCACTCCCCATACCGCCTTTCCCGCCGTCGCAGAACGGCTCCACCCCGCCACCGCCCCCGGCTCCTCCTTCCTCCTCCTCCTCCCTCAGAAACGCGGGCGGTAACTTGCGCCATGGTGTGGCGCGGCCGGCGGCGGCGGCGGAGGCGACGCGGGGAGGCGGCGGCACCAGCAGCAGGCCCGGTGGCTGCGGCGAGCCGCGGCGAGGTGAGGCAGCCCGCTGGCTGCGCGGAGCGGGCGGGCAAGCGAGGCAGGCCGGGCGGTGAGGGAAAGGCACCGGCCCGCCTGCTTTCCGCCTTCCCAGAGGCCTTTGTCCCCTCCCCGCGGGGACCGCAGCAACGGCGCGGGGGGACCGCGGCAGCGGCGCGGGGGTCGGAAGAGTGCCTGCCGATCCGGCGCCGCCGCCGGCGTGGGGCAGCTCTCCCGAAAGGCCGCCGCTCCCGCCTCCGGCACAAACCATCCCAGCCCAGCGGCCGCCCGGCGGCCTCCACGTGGCGCGGCGGCTCCGGGGTTCAGAGCACCGGGGGAGGGATGGAAACGGCTTTTGCGGCTGTCCCGAGGGGCTAGGGGAAACTCCGGCGGTGCTGGCTCCTGCGGCTTCTCCACAAACGGCCGATGGGCTGCGCGGAACTTAGAGGGGAGGAGCTTTGTTAATTGCTCTTTGTAGCCTTGGGGATATCACTGGTGAAACAGCCAATTTATTTGTCTTTCGCTGCTGTCCTCTCTTGTTGAAATGCCACGAATAGGTATTTGAGAGGCCTTATTATATGTGAGTATTTGTAAGGCTGGAGGTTTAGACGCAAACACAGGTGCGCTTTGGTCGGTGCACGTCCGAGATGGGCATTTGCTTGGGTGCATCATGCTGCTTGTGTGGTTGAAGGCTTGAAAGGTGGTGTGGTGAGTGTTAAGAAAGTTGCATGGGTTTCTGTGGAAGAAGAGGGTGGCAGAAACACCAGAATGTTAGAACCTCTGTTCTCTCAGGAATCGCAGAATGGTAAGGTTTGGAAGGGACTCTGAAGATTATCTAGTCCAGCCTTCCTGCTACAGCAGGAGATTTGTTAAGCCTTCCACTTCTGCATGGCCTCAGGCCTTCCAGGAAGAGATAAGGACACTATAAAACACTTTAAGAGGAACCTGATTGACACAATTCCATAGGAGTAAATGTCACTTAATTCTCACCTTTAGTGTTATAAGGAGAGATTCTTAATTGTCTGTAATCACCTTTCTGCTGCACAGATAAAAGGGCACACATCGCGTTTCTTTCAAGGCTCAGCAAAGGGAAGGAGGGGACAGTCTGTTCTCAGTGCTCTCCTCTTCTCATGGAAGCTTGGTCTTGGCAGAGCAAGGCCTTCTGCCGGTTCGTGTGCCTCTTTGTGACACTCTAGAGAGCAGCTGGTTCAGTCCTGGCTTAGCCAGAAGGATGCCTGATGACTGACAAATGAGCTTGTGAGTCTGTGCCCCCACTGAATGCAGCTGACAGGCAAATCAACAAGACTTGCAGTTCCACTTCCCAGCCCAGGCTCTAAGGTATCAGGTCCTTGCACTGCAGTTTCAGTACAGAGCTTGTTAGAAGTGTGCTGGCTGGCAAAGCTTTAGCACCCAAAAAGCCTGGATGCTGGCAGTCCAGATGTGAAGATGGGTCAAGCTGGATGCCTGAGTGTTGTACAAAAGTGTTTTCCTTGGAACATCTGGGCTTGGAAAGTTACTAGACACCAGCACAAATTAAAGGGATGCTCGTGAATTCTGCAGAATTAGTTCAGAAATAACTGTTCCTACTGTTTGGATCAGTGAGATGATGAGGAGATAGGAACAGCACTCAGGATCAGTAAGATGACAACAGAAGAACTAGTAACAGCACGTTTGGACTGCATTCACATGCCAGTGTGCTGATACTCACATTATTAGTGTTTTTTAAAATTAGAGGATAGCTTCCAGGTAGATGTTGCCTGTGGAAGGTATCATTTGAAATGACTTGCCATGGGATTATGACAGTTGGGCATTGTTTTGGGATAAAATAGCTTGGTGGGGTTTGGCTTATTATTGGTTTAAATAAAGCAGTGTAGCAACCACACTCTCCTGAAAGTAGCTGAATTACTAAAATTCCCTGAATTTTGGTTTTGGCAGTAGGTTGACTGGGCTGAAAATTACTATAACTTTTCTCAGGCCTGGAGGAACCACCCTCGAAGTAATTGTTGCTGTGACAGATTTACAGGCACCTGATTCATACTCACCTTTGGTGGAATCAGAGTATCTCTGTGCAGACTGTAAAACTCAGCTCATTTTATGACTTGTTCCTTCTTTTCTCCAAACTCTCACTTGCCTTTCACCCTTCTGCCACTTGTGCCATCCAGCAGGTCTTGGGGTTTTGTGCTCTGCTGCTGTTGAGAAATTGCAGTGATTTTCTGGGCTCTTCCTTGCTTTTGTAGATTTCACTGCTGCCCTTGAGATTCAAGCTGGTTGGATGGTGTTGGCTGTCCTGGCAATGATCTGTCTTCTTGTGTGATTTTTCTGCATTGCAGTATGTGTTTTTGTCCCTCTCTGCTTTCCATGTCTTTCACAAGCTTGCACAATGCTAAAAATTAAGCTTTCATGCAATGCTTTTTGCCATGATTCCTGTGGAAAGATCAGGATCTCGACTTTTAAATAGCTTTGGGTTTTTGGTTTGGCACCTATTGGCGTTCTGGTTGGGCGCCTCTATTCTTGTAGTGCTGCCCGTAATTGTCAGCCTTGGAGCACTTCCTTGTTGGGTTATTTTGGGGTTGTGAGCCAAATCCAGTGCCTGTAGCCCCTGGCTGCTGTGTCTTAGGCTTGCCTTGTGTAATGAGTCCAGGAGAAGTCAAGAGATTTTCCATCACTGGTAGAAAGTGTGACTTTGCACGATTTTGGTTTGTGTGAGTATACATTGGGGATTAAACTGTGTTTATTTCAGTTTGACTGAAGTGAGCAAGCAGCAAGTTTGAACGTTACCAAAACTATCTGTCCTCTGCTTCCAAGTAGGAATGTTCATACATGGTGCAAACTTGAATGAGAGGAACACAGCCCAACACATCTTTTTTTTGTGTGGTAAGAGGAAAAGCAGAGAATTGCATCTAACCCTGCTTTTTCACTCAGTATGTTCTTTTGGTGTGTCGCTGGCAGAGAAGAATGGACTAGGCTGACAGTTGGCAGTGAAAGTAGGGACAATTCTCCAAAACACTGAATATGGCTGCCAGTGGCATCAAAATATCTGCTGTGCCCCACTGCAGCAGCGAGCAAGCCTTCTCTCCTCACAGCCCACCAGGGCACTGCCTTGCAGAAGGGAAAGCTGCATCAGGTTTAGCTTTGGTACCAGGAAAGCTGCCTTTTCTTTTTTTTTTCATTTGAGACACGAGAATTCTTCTTGTTGATGTAGAAGGTAAAATATCTTACCCCAGGTTTTTCTTTTTCTGCTTGCCTAATGTGGCAGGTGGAATTCAGGGGGATGGTGCTTGGAAAATGGATGTTTTGACTGGCGGGGACCTCAGGTACTTTACTTTTCCCATTATTTGTGTGTGAGTGCTGGAGCATTGCCAAAACACATCTGACATCCCTCCTGGCCTCCTCTTCTGTGTGTCACTGGTGACCGTGGGTGGCAGATCTGCCAGGCCCTGCAGGCACACATGAGATGCCTGTTCCCAGTTCTGTGGGAACACACAGCGCTACCAGTCCAGATGCACCTCTGGGCATACTGGTGGTGTTTTGCCAAATTCAGAAGTGGGCATACCTTGAACAGGATCACAGGATATTAGGGGTTGGAAAGCACCCAAGGAGATCATCGAGTCCAACCCCCCTGCCAGAACTTTGACCTTGTGCTCGAAAACTGGTTAGGGTTGGTTATTCTGGCACTGACTGGACTGCTTTGTGTGCCGTTTGTGCTGAGGAATCTTTGCTGCTGTTGAAAATCACCTTGAGGGTGCTTTACACAAGTGTATTTTCTGTGCAAAAATAACCCAGCTCAACAGGTATAAAATTTCCTACTCTAAATGAGACTGTTGACTTTTTCAGCAGATGTGAATTTTCCAGCTTTTACTAGATGGTTTTGGTACTTAGCTCTTTGTATCTCTTGTATTTTAGTGTCTTTAAAAGACAGGGTTCCTTATATCAGCAGCATCTCAACAGAACTTGTGGTTTTACATGCTGAAATATTTCCTCTGAGCAAACTTGGGATGTTCATCACCTCTCTGCTTTAGTGCCTTTTTTAGAGTCTAGTGTCTGAAAGCTTCTCTTTTGAAGTGCCTGCACCTCTGAAGTGTTTAGAATAGATTAATACTTTGACATTTGTGTTTGGACCACTGTGCATTTTCTTGCTGTTCCTGATGTTGTTGACAGGTGGAATGCAAAGCTCTGGTGCTGATGATATAATCAGTATTTGTACCTTAAAGTTAAGATTGGCAACGTCTGGCTTCCAGGACAGCACAGTAAAACAGTGAACCAGCCCACCACAGCAGAGGAGTTTGAGCAAGCTCATCTTTGATATGTCTGCAGATGGCAATGGACTTCTGCTGGTATAGTGGTTTTAAGAGTTAACCCTCTAGTTGTGTTTGAAATTTTAAATAAAGAATTGTCTTGGATGCAGAAGAACAACAATAATTCTTATATCATTTAATTTGTTTGCTGGATTCGTGTATAATCAAACAATTCTTCTTTCTTCCTGTCCTCGACTTCAGTCTCCTTAAACCTCTCTGCTTTGCAGTGCTCCCCTTACCTGTGTCCTAACCTTCTTGCTGCTACAGACTGGGAGATGAGGAAAGTAGGGAAGGAGAGGGAGGAGAGAGTGCATCTGGATGCTGGAAACCCTTCTGAGCTTTGTACAGGGGAGGGATTTTTTTCTGTAATTTCTCAATTGTAAATAATTGTAAATATTTGCAAATATATTTCCTACATATGTATTGTTTATATGCTTGTAAATTTAGCTTGCTGTAAATAGATTGCTTCATCTGCTTCCAAGCCTTCTGAGCCAGTCTGGTGATGTTATTTGGGGGTAATTTTCAACCCACCACAGCTGGGAATAAAGTTTCCTTGTGATTTCAGGTGCAGAAATCTTGGTGGTAAGTAATCCTAGTTGTGAAGTTGCTCTTTTTAAACTCCTGGAGTGTGTCCACCTTGTATGTGTGTCAGGTGTTGCCTGCTATTGTCTAAGCCCTTTCAGTGAAATGGGGGCTTATTAGTAACCGAATGTGCTTCATCATAGTCAGGCCACGTGGAGCAAGTCACAGACTAAAAATCTTTGAGGAGTTCTGCAGTGAGCTACTTAAATCATTACATTAGTATTTGGGAATGCCTAAAGATCAGAAAAAGATCTACTGGGAAAGAACTTTAACTTTTTGTGCTTTGTTCAAAATGAGTAATCACTCCCCCATAATGGCTTCTCTGGTACAGATGCAGAAGTAATAAATAGATGAAGAAACTAGTTAGGCGTATGGTAATCACAGCAGTGTCTAACTCGGCTGTACAATAGCACAAGAACTAATGCAGCAGCTCCTGGAAGCAGTTTATTCATAGCAGCGAGCCTCACAGCTCCTTGTGTGTTTTCCCATTAAAATGCATAATGCTTCCTTTCTAACAGTGCTCTGTACTGAGTGAATTCTGTCAGAGCAGCAGAGGCAGGCTCTGGCTGTTGCAAGAGGTGAGGAAATGCCCTGGGGGGTTCAAGTGTGGACTGCACAACTTCTGCAGCAGGGCTTTGGGTCAGCGGGGGTCAGCTCAGAAGTGAATTCTGCTCTTGCTCAAGCAACAATAAATCAGTTTTACATCAGCTTTATGAAAGCAGAGCAGGAATAAAGTGAAGCCCATGTTTGCCAATTACTGTAGCTTATTTCAGAGTGTGAAGGTCAAGATGCTGCATGCTGTTCTAGTAGAAGTGGAATTCTGTCAGCAACATTTTTTTTTGAGAATGAGCCTAACAATCTTGGATGTCCATGACAGTGGACAAGGGCAGGCTGTTCTTGGTTGTAGAGTTCATGTTTGGGATGTTCTCTTGACCATTCAGGGCTTGAGACCTTAGGATGGGGAACTGTCACCTGTCACCAGGGAGCTGTTGCTCTCAGGTTCCTGAGCGCTAATTAGAAGAGTGAGAGGGATAAATGGAGGAGTGACTTTATCACACATCAAACAGCAGAAAAGCTTGTTTCAAGGAAGAGTAGCGTGTCCAAGGTGTACATGTGGTCCTAGGGAAATAGACAGTAAATGTCCAAGTGCTGATGAGCAATGTTGACACTTCTTGAGCATTTCTGTGAACAGCAGAATGGTTTTACAAATGATCCTGAAACTCATAAAACTCTGTTCTGAAACTTGGCAAATGCTTTCTGCCTTGGTCTTTAAGGCTGTATCTGTTCATCTCACCTTTCCACACATCAAATCCTGAAGCAGCCTAGGTGGAAACTCTCTGAAGGCTTCCTTATTGGCCTGTTACATGGAGAGGTTTATCTGAAGTGAAGTGCATGACCAGGGGGAATGGTTTGATGTGGTGGTACGAGTCTATATCCACGCTGAAATTGGCCTTAATGATCTCTAAAGTTGTGACTTTGGTCACCTCAGAAAGTTCTGCTGCCTGCTTTTGGCAGTGCTTTGTCCTGCTGAGCTACATTATGTGCTTGTAGCAAAGAAGAAATGTTCTATGTTGAAGTGGAATTTCACTTTCTTACCAAACGTGGAAAAAACTGTGGCAGTACTTATAAAGAAGAAGGAGTTGTGTTGGTTTTGTTTTTGGAGTTAGCTAAGCACCTGCCTGACAGTGATGTCAACATTTATTAGCAAGGTTTCTTTGTACTCGTGTTGTGACATGTGAAGGTGTATTCCTCACCTCTGAGCTGTCCTTGCTCTGTAAGAGAAGGAGTAGTGCTGGGTTTCACTATGGATAAAGAGTGCCTTGAGCGTGTGCTTGCAAAGATGAGGCACATGTGTATTTTTGTGTCTAGAAAATACTGTTCTGTGGAGTTAAGCATCCTGTGTATCACATTCCCTTTCTGGCCCCAAATTTGGATCTGTATTTAGGGATTAGGAACAGTCTGTACTGAATTTTCCTGGAGATCAGCTGAATGAGGTACATTTTGCATGTTGTGCATGATTGTGATACAGATTGGTACGTGCACAGGAGCCTAAAAATACGTTGTACTGTTCCCAGTTTGAATTTTCCTATTGACTTGGTGTCTGACTTGTGTGTTCTGTCCTGTTTTGAATCAGAAACAGATACCCAAGGATGTGACAGATGTTTCTAATGCTGCCAGTGACAACGAAGATTTTCTGGGATTCCAAGATGATGCCTCTAGAGAGAGGTTGTTGCCAGAGGACAGCTGTGCTAATTCTGATACCTTGGAGTCAGAAAAAAAGGTAGGAGTGGATTGCCATGGCGCAATTGCCCACTTTGGGTGTGGCAGTACTCTAAGCCTGTGCCAGGGCTGAGCCAAAACTCACAGCAAAACTCATAATCTGCAGACCTCCTAGTAAAAATAAATGAAATGTAATATTGGTTTAGAGTTCAATGATTGCTTCTAAAAACTATTATAACACAAAAAGGAAAATGGGTTTCATCAGAGGGTGAGTTTAAGTCAAGTAAGTGAGTGCAGCAAACAGGAAGGGATTAGCCATCTTGGGCTGGTGTGCTCTGGATACATAAGACAGTGAAAATGCATGATGACAGATGGGCACTTATGAATGTGCAGACTGCAAGGTGTCAGTGCTTTTTCTGCACAAAAGTCATGTTTTAGTGGTGGTGACCTGCAGAAACCAACTTCAAACCTGCTGCAGTTGTGAGATTTGCTGATTCTCTGCTCTCTTACTTGTGAAGTAGATTGGATCAGCCTAGTATTTTTCATTCTCTAATTTGATAGCTGAAGGTACCAGCTGCATTCACAAGAAAGGGAGAGAGCAGGTGTTCTGTCTTGGCTGCCAGAAAATTTAAGTTTTAGTCTTTTAAAAGCTTATATACTACTTCAGATACAGACTAGGGTGTCATTTGTGACCATTTCACCTGTTTCCTTTCTGAGGGGGCCCACACCTTCCCTAGGCTTCTTTTTACTATTAATATACCTGTAGAAATGTTTAGAATTCCCTTGGACTTCCCTGGCTAGATTCAATTCAAACTCTGCCCAAAGCACCAAACTATGCCCAAGCACCACATCCAGATGACTTTTAAACACGTCCAGGGCTGGTGACTCCAGCACCTCCCTGGGCAGCCTATTCCAGTGCCTGACCACTCTTGCTGGGAAAAAAAATTCCTAATATCTTATCTAGACTCACCCAGTTGGAGCTTGAGGCCATTCCCTCTTCTGTCACCTGTGAGAAGAGACCAGCAGCAGCCTCTCCACAATGTCCTTTCAGGTAGCTGTAGACAGTGATGAGGTCTTCCTTCAGTCTCCCCTTCAAACTAACCTTCCCCAGCTCCTTCAGTCACTCCTCATAAGATATATTCTCTAGGCGCTTCATCAGCTTTGTTGCTCTCCTCTGCACTCTCTCCAGCACTTCCAGATCTTTCTTGTAATGAGGTGCCCAAAACTGAACGCTGTGACAAAGATGACAAGTGTTAACAAAGGAAATTGCCAGAATGTCTGTTTGTAGGTACTAATATGTTACATTTCTGAGCCTTTGAAGGCAAAATGGCTTCAGGAGAACACGGAAGCTGTTTTTTGAAGTAGAGCCACAGTCTGTGCTATGGAGAAAGAGGGTGACTAAAATACAGCAAAATATACATGTCAGTGGGAATCACAGGGGAGGCTTGTTCCAAATTTACAGCTGGCACTGCAGCCTCCCTCACCATTCCTGTTTCCCTGGAATTCTTTTTAATTATTCCCTGAAAGTTATTTTAAATCTCTACCAGTGGAGTTTAACTCCTTTACCACTAAATGATATGAGAACTCCCAGTTGTTTTAATCCTGAGTTCCATCCATTTATGATGCTAACCACCAGTGTCTCTGACAAAGACCAGAGGTACTTGGTCTGCAGGGAACAAAAAAGTTTTGGTATGAAGAACAAAACTATGGAAAAGTCAGAAAAACCCTGCAGTTGTTGGGAGAGGAAGCAAGGCAGCTCCCCAGCCAGGAGGGTGAAAGGGTGCATCAGGTGTTCCCTTGGATGCTGACATGCAAATGTGTTAACAAATAGTGACCTCTGTGTGTCAGCTTCTCAGGGCTTGCTGCAATCCCACTGCTGCAATTTGCACTCCTGCTGAGTTTCAGGCCTTTGTCCTCTAGGCTTCCCTGATGTTTATTTTTCACCTTGTGTAGACCATTCTTCGTAGGTGTTAACAGCAGAGCTCCAAATGTGCTATTTTTGGTCACTTCAGCTAAGAAACAGCTTATTTTTCTTCCCCTAACCTTCACTGTAGAATTTAATGAAAACACAGAATGCATGAAATCTTTAGTCTTCCTCCAAGAAATGCAATTTAACTTTAAAGTAACTTCCCTATTGTGCTTGTTCCTTTCTCAAGCAGCTGCACTGCAGCTATCAACAAAAGAATAAGTAATTTTGCTCAGAGAAAACTCATTCCAATTACCCATAATAATTTGTAGGAGATGTTTAAGTGTAAAGTAATAGCATGTGCAGTGGCTCTCCCCTCATTCCTCTCTTAAGTTTTCACCCTCGTCTATTGTATCCGTTTTTTGCCAGGTATTAATGTGAAGAAGTGTGTAATTAAAGTTGGGGAAGGCAGGCAATTGAAAGGAAGAATAAAGACGCTTAGCAAGTACATCATATGAAAGGTCAATTTTGTATCTTGTGTGGGGGAAAGAAATAGCAGAGGAAAACTGGAAAAACAAACTTTAAGGATCGTGGCTGACTTTGAAGAGGCAGTTGTAGTGTGAATGTGGGCTACTGTGATTCGTTCCTACCATGAACAAGTCTCTCAGGGGACTGACAGGGACAATTTGATTGATGATCTAATTGTGATTGGAAGTACGGGAAGACATTTCTGAGTTGGCAGATGTTTTGTGTTCAGTTGGTATGTAGCATGCACGTTGTGAAGTGTTTTAATGAGATATTTTCTTGGGCTGACTTTTTACTTCCTAGTCTGCAGGCAGAAGTTTAGGATCTAACCTTAGAATGTGTTTGAATGATGAACTGAACCATTGAAACAGAGACAGCTGAGCAGTCGGAAGGTGGAGGGATGTTAGGGTTTTCAGAGCTCTGATTTTGTGTTGGTTTCTGTCAGTGTAACAGTGAGAGGAGCAGGCTCCATCTCTAGGAGCCTTGAGTACTGCAGCAGCCAGCCCAGAGGGAAGTGCTGTTTCTACTGACAAATGAAGAAAGGAGAGCTTTCTTACTGGAGATGGGGGTTTGTATGTTCTACTCAAGGCCTGGGTTTTTACATCCAGAAGAAAACACAAAAACAACATGATAATACACATAAGAAAAGTGATAGTTTGAGATATAGTGAAAAGGAGGAGGAAGAGGCAGAGAGGAAAGCCTTCCCCCATAAGAAGCAGCCCTGTGTTCAAAACGGGGAGAAAACACAAGTCCTGCTAAGTTAGAATAACTCAGTGCTGAAACTGAATGCTTTCTGCTTTCTCCTTTTGTCAGGCTTTGCCTGCAAAGTGCTTCCACAGGATATGCCACTGAGTTGGTAGCTGCTTGAACCACAGAAGCTGGTTTATTGTGACACTGTGGCTCCTTTGTATCTGGCTGTCTTACAGCTGCTGGCTGGTATTTTTACAGAGGGTTTGTCTGCAATCCAGTTATCTCACTGAGGAGCTGCGGAAGATTTTCACTGAAGACACTGACTCTGAAACGGAAGTGTTTGAAGGCTTCACTTCAAGCGAGGTGGATGTGAGCAAAGGAGTTCTGGTAAAGCCACTCACCTGCACATGTCTGTATATGCTGGCTTCTTTTTTTTTTGTCTCTTCTGCATAAACTTCATGTTCTAGTATGAGTTTTTCTGGTACACTGTGATGTTCTTTCTTCATGCTGAAAGAAAACATGTGTTAACTTCAAAGAGGGAAAAAACCCAAACGTTTTATGTAACCTAACATTATATACTAGAAATGAAAACTTCCTCTGCTTGCAGGCTGACTGTGCTGGGCAGGGTTGTTGATCTGAAGGCAGTCACATCTGTATCCCAGACAGTCTTAGTATGTAGAGTTTGTGCTGGTCTCTGCACAAGCAGAAGTTGTATACTGTGAACTTTTAAACTTTAAATTCTTGAGGTGAATTTAAGACAGTGCCTTCCTGAGATGAGACTGCTGTCTAGAATTAGGGAGCTAAAAGTGACCTTCCTTGTGTCACAGCCAATAATGTAACATGGGATTCTTCTGCCTCTAGGCACTGGAGTCAGACCTCAACCATGAAGAACACAGTAATTTATTGGGTAATGAGGAAGAAGAGGAGGAAGAGGCAAAGAAGGCAGTATCCCCTAAGAGAAGAAGCTTTGGCCTTCGTGTTGCCTTGCAGTTTCCAACCAGAAAGTCATCTGAGAAAAAAGTGCCTGAAAAGGCTTTTTCTGACTTACCTCTAAAGGACAGTGAACCTCTTGCACCTTGTTCAAAAGAAGTAAGCTGCAATCGTTGGGACAAACTAGAGGGCTCTGCTTCAGAGTCTGAAGAAGACATTAAAGAAACACAGGATGAAAGCTCCAGTGCTCTGCTTAAGAGAGCTATGAATATTAAAGAAAATAAAGCCATGGTAAGGCTTAAGAGCAGTGCTCTGTTCTTTGATATTTACATCTGAATACTTAGCTTCAGCACACCTGAATTGTCGTACTGGGACTTTGGGAAAATCTTGTGGTGGTTTGAGTTTGGTTTTCTTCCACTGGGGAAAAGCCTTAGAGGACTAGCAGCACCCTGACATTCACTTCTAGAATAGCCTCAAGTAGGACTAACCTGGTCACATTTAAAACCAGAGTTGAACCAAGCATTTTGTGTGTGGTTGTGAACAAAGTTAGAGATGCTCAGCTTGCTGTCTTGTATTCAGAACATGTCAGAAAAACATCTGATCCCTTCAGGTGGTTCTTGGTGCTTTTTGCATGATAGAGTTTGTGTTTTTCATTTGTTTCTGATAGATCTGCTCTAGTTACTGATTGCAGAGCCACCTAAAAGCTACTGAGGATAGATGTAGCTTATTGTTTGTGTGGTCTGTGATGTTTACAGTTGCAGGTTGCCACTGAAAGAGTGTGCATGCACACAGGTGTGGAAAAGAGACACTAATTGTTCTCTAACACTTTTCCTTCTATTGTCCAGTATGCCACCAGCTCTTTAATTATGCTGTCATGCAAGTCTGAGTTGATGCTGATTCTTCAGTGGCTCCTTCTGTTGCAGTTTCCTAGCAGTTTTGGGGCTCAAGTACTTGGGTGTGTGGGCCTGCAGCTCTCAGGGAAAAACTTGCTTTGGTTTTGTATCTGCTTCTAACCTGCTGTATGCTCACTGCTCTTTGTGTTGGTCTTTCTGCTCTTCTGCCTTCCTCACCTTCCACTCTTCCCTCTAGTTCAGTCATTGCAAAACTCATCAACATCGTAGTTGTGGTATTGTAATGGCATTAAATAGCTCTTAATACCTGCCACAGAGAAGTGTTCACTGAGAAATGCTATATCCAGCTTTTAATCTCGTGATTGCTAGGCAGTCTCAGGGACAGGTAGCATCCTGGCTTGTCCTCACCTTTGCTGCCTTTTGCCAACTTTTTTCCAGAGCAGGTCAGTTTTTTGTTTTTCTGAGGGGAGATTTTTTTGGGGTCACTAAAAAAACATTTGAGCAAGGTGTCCAAGCTGCAGTGTCACTGCTTAAAGGGGACACTGAGTTTCCTGGCACAAAGCACAGGTGTATCAGCAGTCAAGGCAAGGGCACCTTGTCCTCCTTTCCTCCTGTCAAATGAACAGTGAGTTTCTCACTGTTGAACACAGATACATACCCATGTTACAATGAGCTCCTTCAGTGCTGTTCTGACAAGACTGGGTGTAATTGTAGCCAATTCCATTTCCCAGAAAGAATTAATGGGTGCTGTGAAGTTAGTACTGCCTGCAACCTTTGCTCATTCAGTGGTAAATGAACCCCTTTTCTGAGCCCCTTAACCAGCCACGCTTTATGCACTGAAAGTTCATGTGTTTAGATACAGTTTGGAGTTCCTGAGAAGAGTGGATGATAACTGTTATGTATTTACAAGTCTGCAATGAGTTTTCAATGTGGCATCATTGTTGATTTCAGCTTGCCCAGCTGCTGGCAGAACTGAATTCCATACCTGACCTATTCCCAGTGAAAACGCCAACCTCAACTCCTTCGGTAAGTCTCTGGTACTGGCTGGAGGTGACAGTAGTTTTTGCTTGATGTGGGATGAATGTGTTCCCTGATGAAATGCTTTCACCAAGTTTATTCTGCCCTTCTTTGGTTCCTGTCACTTTACTGGTATAGATTTGCTATTGGACAGTAAGTGCCATAGCTTATGTGAGCTAATCAAATTTTACAGGAGAACTTACGAAGAGTGAGAGTGCCTCTTCATCATTTTTGCCTCAGAAATAGTTAAGATGATCAACAAAAGTTGGTGTACGTGGGAGTAAAGCAGAAATAGTTAAGATGATCAACAAAGGTTGGTGTATGTGGGAGTAAAGCAGAGTAGTTGCTTTCATCTTGCAGGCTTTTCTTTTAAAATCCATACTTCCCAGTAGAGCTCTGCTGCTGAAATTCAGCCCCTTCAACAGGAACCTGGAATGATCCTGTACTTATTTCAACTGCCTTTTCTTGTCTGCAGGCAGAGAACTGTCAACCCCTCAAGGTTCTGTGTAGGGTGATGTTTTTCCACATGTATTATAAACTCAGGAGATTTGAGGAAAAACTGAAGGGCTGCCTTTGGGAAGCTCAGGTAGAAATGCTGGTGTGGTGGTTGTCAGGTGAAAAGGTGAAGGTAAATTATACAGTCTTTGAAAGGCTGCAACCTCACTAGCTCTGGTGTTACAGAATCTTAAACATCCTTTGAATACCTGCATAAGCCTGATACTTTCATTTAGTATTTGTAATTGAAGAAGGCAGAGGAAATCAGGAGTACTCTAGATACATTATCTGCTTGAGTTTTGACTTCTGCCTCCTTGTAATGTGCCTTTCACTGTTTTGAAAGGAAATAGCTCAAGTATATGATAGCAAGCAGACTTGCTTCCTACATCTTGCTTGCATTGTCAGATTTAGTAACTGCCTTTATGTTAGGTGTCCATGCAGGGCTTCTGTTGCATGAATTCACAGTAATTGACAGCTGTGACAAAACTAGGAGGTGGAAGACAGCCTCTCCATAATTTCCATGTCTTAGAAATCTGGAAGTAGGAGAAGCAGCTAATTAATCACACAGAATACATCTAGTTGGAAGAGACTCCAAAGATCATCCAGTCCAACCCTTCAACCAGCTCTGAAGGGTCAACACTAAACTGTGCCTCCAAGCGCCAGGTCTGCATGCTGCTTAAACACCTCCAGGGACAGTGACTCCACCTGGGCAGACAATTGCAATATTTGATAACCCTTTCAATGAAGAAGATTCCTTAAATCTCCCCTGGTGGAGCTTGACTGTCCTTTCAATTTAACAGATATAAACTAAACTAACTCAGTCTTTGGATTATTCACAGGATCACAGGACATGCCTTGAAGGTGTATTCAGATTGGGGGACAATCTGTACATTTAGCTACTAAATCAAAATGAGAGTTACCTTCTACCTTAACATGCTTGTTAAGCTTCTAGCTTAACAAGCTACCATTTTGGTATAGTTCTGTTATGTTCACTGGAATAGAATTGGAACGCAGGTACAGTGTTTTAAAAGAAGGAAAAGGTGGGGAGAACACTTAAGGATGGCAAAAGATTTGGCTTAAGAACAGTAATTCATGATAGTACAAGTGTGATACAGACCGCTGCTGTTACAGTATCACAGTATCACCAAGGTTGGAAGAGACCTCATAGATCATCAAGTCCAACCCTTTACCACAGAGCTCAAGGCTAGACCATGGCACCAAGTGCCACGTCCAATCCTGCCTTGAACAGCTCCAGGGACGGCGACTCCACCACCTCCCCGGGCAGCCCGTTCCAGTATCCAATGACTGTTGTTTAGTACTGCAAACGTACCTGAAAGGACAGTTTCTGTAATCTTCTTTTCTTCCTAGAAACAGAAGAAGATCCCAAGGAGGGCGTTGTCTGAAGGCCAGATAACACGGCGCATGAACCCAACCAGAAATGCTCGTCCTCCAGAAAACTTTGCCTTGGAAAAATTTACTGTGTCAGCTGCCAAATTTGCAGAGCACCTTCAGAGCTACAGACAACAAAACCTCTTGAAGAAGAGACTCAGTGTGGTATTTGCCAGACTTTGGTATCTTCAGTTGTTAGGGATTAGGAAACATGTACATTTCTGGCCATCACTTAGAGCAGACGTCACAGCCCACAGAAAGTCAGTGGCAGCCTTTGGTTGGGATTAGCTACACAATTGTTCTCTTCACGCCTTCCTTCTTCATCTTTGACTCATTAACTGGGCTTTATTTGTGACCTGTGTTGTCCAAACACAAGGCAGTTAGGGTCTGCTATTTATCCATTGTCTGAAAATTCCTGCAATGTAGAAGGCCTTCAAGCAGCAAGGCCTTAGGCTGGTCGTTGTGACAAAACAGATCTCAATTGTTAAGATCAGGACTCATTAGCTAAATGCCTTCTCAGGAGATAGCAGAGATAAGATGGGAGTTCTGCAGCTGAACTGAGAAGGATTGAAGGGAACCTGCACCAACAAACTGCTGGTGTATTGGGTACCCATTCAAAAGCTACAGGTTTTATTCTTCCTAAGCTTATGGTGGCCACTTGATTTGGTTGTATTTACCTTGTAAGGCCTTGGTGATAAAGATTTAAGTTTGCATCGGCACAGGCTAGTTCCCAGTTCTGCTTGTAGGGATGAGTCCTGGCACAGTTGATTCATTCTAGAGAGAACATAGTCTGGAGAAGAGAAGACTGAGAGGGGATTTAATAAATGTTTATAAATCTCTGAGGGCTGGGGGTCAGGAGCAGGAGGACAGGCCCTGCTCACTTGCTCCCTGGGATAGGACAAGGAGCAATGGATGGAAGCTGCAGCACAGGAGATTCCATCTCAACACAAGGGGGAGCTTTACTGTAAGGGTCACAGAGCACTGGAACAGGCTCCTCAGAGGTTGTGGAGTCTCCTTCTCTGGAGATTTTCAAGGTCCATCTGGATGTGTTCCTCTGTGACCTGAGCTAGATTGGATGGTCCTGCTCTGGCAGAGGGGTTGGACTCGATGATCTTTTTGGGTCCCTTCCAACCCCTAACATCCTGTGAACATGGCTACTAAAAAAGTGGAGTAGCACTGAATGAGAACCTGCTATTTGCAAGAGAATATAGCTGA
The DNA here is from genome assembly GCF_015220805.1 of Pogoniulus pusillus. NCBI lineage: Eukaryota > Metazoa > Chordata > Aves > Piciformes > Lybiidae > Pogoniulus > Pogoniulus pusillus. The sequence continues at coordinate 9,920,970 of NC_087291.1, forward strand.
AGGACAAATGAAGTGCTAGGAGTGGGGTTGGGGAGAAGGCCAAGGGTCATATGAAGCCTGTGCATGACTAGGGGTGAAAGAGAATAATTTTTGGAATGCAGAAAAGAGCACTTAATAGTGAGTTGAGGACTGGGCAGGATAGGGGGTAGGTAGGGCAGGACTAACCTAAAACTTCAGTAAAAGTTCTTTGCAGGACATTAGAGATTGTCATTGGAGAAAGCAACTGGAGAGTATACTGGGAGATTAAAGGAGCAAAGTATGGGAAGGTCATAGTTCCTTATTTTGAGAGGAAAGAAATGGAGTTTGAAGAGCTACTCTGGAGGTAGGTGAGGAGTGCAAAGAAAAGGAGGTATCAGAAGAACGTGGGAATAAAGAACAATGATGGAAAGGAAGAACATCTAAAGAGAATAAATGGAGCAGGCAAAAGATGAGGGAGGACAGGGAAAGGAAGAGGGCATGGTGATTGGGAAACTATTGTTCTAGTGGTCCATGAGCCTATAGTCTGCCCCCTCTAGACTGCATACATATTATGAGTGAAAGAATTTGCCATTAAGTGTGGTGATAGATCTTGATGACACCAGACAAAATATGTTGAGATGAGTTTGTTTAGCAGGGGGATTGTCGAGTGCACAAAAGGAGGAGATCATCAAAGTATTCAACTCAGCGCCCAGTAGAGGATATTACTGAGGAGGACTTGGACAACATTGCCATCACTGTTAAGGACAAAATCTATGACAAAGTTCTAGTAAGTGGCTGCTTTATCCTTTAGGGTGTGAAATTGAAAGTCTCTTAGTAGTTCACTGGTGTTTGCTAGAAGCTATGGCTTTCCTGAGGGTCTGGAGCTCAGCTTTATTCTATTGCACAAGCATGGCTTTGAAATCACTGCCAGGCTTCCGCAGGCTTGCCTGTGCTGGTTGGAAGGCCTCACCACCTTTTGCTTTGTGGAGAAGTGCTTTCTTGCCATAGAGATATTGGGTGGAATTTGCTGTAGCTGTAACTCATCACTGCAAAGAGTTGATATCCATTTAATCTCATTCTCACTTAATGTAAATATGGTGGTTGTACCATTAAAGAATAGTGATGCCTGCTATGCTTTGTACCCCCTGGAGATGGCTTGTCTATAAGGGTTGGGTAGTTTCCAGAGCTCCTCCATCCCTTGCTTCGCTGGGTTTGGCTACTATCAATTGTCATAAAGATCTTAGGTGATCAGGTTACTGTCTATTTCATGCTTCATTGGATTTGCAGAGGTTAGTCACAAAATCAGTCTCTCAATAATTTTAGCTTTTTCTTTAGATGGAGAAAATGAGCAGAACTCCATCATGAAGTTCATATGGTTTAAGACTCCCACTGCAACTGAGGCTGGGCACTGCTTCTAAAATCCCTAGCACCTTAACAGAACCTAGAATTCTTAGTGAGATTTTCGTTGCTGAATTTAACTTTGGTTTGCAGTTTGTGCTGTGCTATCAGCAGATTTGCTAGGAAAATTCATCAGTGACCATTTAAGAGGTCCTTCATCCCTGCATGCTTCCCCTCTTTCCAACTTTAGGGTAGTACTTGCCACCAGTGTCGACAAAAGACAATCGATACCAAGACAATCTGTCGCAACCAGGGCTGTGGAGGAGTAAGGGGGCAGTTTTGTGGACCATGTCTTCGAAATCGATATGGAGAAGATGTGAAGTCAGCACTGCTTGATCCAGTGAGTATAAATTGTGGGCTTGGAAAGAAAGGGTAATCAATAGTTTTGTTAGTAAGCTGCAATGAGTGCTGTTAATTTGGTATTAAAAGCTTCTTGCCATGAAAGAAGTGCTGGAGTTCAAGTGGAAGGTGCTAGGCCTGGGTTACAATCCTCCCATCTTTGTGCTAAATGAATGGACTGGATGATCTTGGAGGTCTCTTCCAACCTGGTTGATTCTGTGATTCTATGAAAGTGTTAACAGAGTTGGTTGGCTGGCTGATACAGGCTGTTCAAACCTTGCCATGCACAGTCATGCAGTAGAGAAGCTGTTACTTGTGCCTGAGCAATGGGAAGGTAAATATCACCTTACTCATGGCTTGCAATAACACTCCCCATCTCCTCCCCCACAACATTTTACCTGTGCAGGCCTGGATCTGTCCTCCTTGTCGTGGGGTGTGCAACTGCAGCTACTGCCGCCGGCGGGACGGGCGCTGTGCCACAGGCATGCTCATCCACTTGGCCAAGTTCTATGGCTATGACAATGTTAAGGAGTACCTGGAAAGGTAAGGGCTGTGTCTGCGATCATTCTTTTTTACACTTTCAGCCCTTTATATAATATCTGACTTCTGTAGCTTGGGGCAGATCCTGGACTATGCAGAAGTCTCTTGGAATTCAGATTTTTCCTAAACTGAAATCAGCTTCATTATAATGAGTCATATTGTCTGCGTGAAAAAGTAATTCATCTGGTTAAGAAATTGAAATGCTTTTGCCTATTCTGGAATCCATATTGATCTCCTGAAGAATATGGAAGTGCTGCTTTTGGAAGTTAACCATTTTCAGGATTGGAAGTTGTCTGTTTCTGGGAAAGCTGAGTTTCCTAGAAAGCACTAACGCTGTTTTCTCACCTGTCTTCTAGTTTACAAAAACAACTGGTGGATAACAACTGAGAGCACAGAACTCCATCTCTGCCTGCAGCTGGTTCATATGCTGATAAACATTGACTTCAAAAGGTTTATTTCCTATATTTTATATAAGATAGAATTGTAGAATATAGTATATGCATTCCACATTGGGAACTTTTTAATTGCTGTGGTCTTATGCAAAAGATCTCTCAGGAAAATGTTATGGTAGAGAAATCTACATGCACAGACGGATATGGCACTCTTGATCCTTCAGTGGTTCATATTTAGTGGAGCTACACAACCACATGATGGAGAACTTGTTCAATTTGAGCAATATTTCTATTTATATAATTTTACAAGTTTGCAGAAAGAGTGTTTGACAGCTACCTGTAGAGTATACCCTGCCTTTAAAGGAAAAAAACCTACCTTGCATAACAACTGGACCACAAAGATTCAGTTTCTCAAACCTTGCTTTCTGAATCTATTCCTCCACCTCTGGTTTATGCAACTTGTCCCTGCAAAGAAGGGAAGGGTACTTTTATCTGAATGCCATTATCTTCCAGCCAATAGTGTTCTATGAAAAATAAAACTTCAAACATCATCCCAGTGATGGAAAAGAATTGCTCACTATAGCAGATTGTGTGATGCGCTTGCTGCCTGAACCAGCTGTCTTAGTTGGCAGTCAGAACTGGTTAAATGGTTTCAATCACAAAGTTCAGGTTTTGGGTTTTTATGTCTGGTTTATATTTAGAGGTTTCTTTCATATGTACAAGAAGGCTTTCAGACAACTTTGGTTTAAATGCAGTGCTTGTATTCCAGTACGTTTGTTAAAGTTCTTGTAAGATACACATTTCTTTGTATGTAGAGAGAATAAAGAATAACTCAGAGGAGTGTTTTGTGAGTCAGACTACACCCAGTTACTGATGTTTCCCCTTTACTTCTCTGGAGCTGGTGTAATGAAGGAATCATTACTTGCAGATTAGTAATCACTAATGTGGAGAAACACACAAACATAACACTGACAGATGAGGAAATACAAACATAGAACACATAAGTACTCAGGGTTCTGGTTTTGTGAGGAGTCTCTCTTGTTCTGGCTATGAAAAATATTTATCTCCTCATGCTTTAACTGAAAGACAGATTGAGAACGTGGCACATGCCACTGAAAACTTAGTACACTAAAATGCCAAGAGTAAAGCTACTCCTGCCAGAATCACTTTTGCTGGATTCTCACTGCTTTTCAGATTGAAATCCAAACATGTCTGCCCTCTGTGTTTGGTTTTATGTACTGGACATTCACAAATCTTAGTTTCCTTTTGATCCACTGCAAGAGCCCTTTCAAAAATGACTGGCATTGCTGTCATCAATTCCTTGAGCTGGGTTGCACTACACTCCCCAGCTGCATGTCCCACTTGGCACCTACCATAAACTTACCATGGTTTACATGGTGCTCTGTAGTGCAAGGCCAGAATAATTTGAGTCTAAAGAGCTGCATATTGCTAAGAGGGCAAAGCTACAGTTGAATGTAGAGACTCAGTGTTGGCTTGCTGGTGTGTTGTCATGGCCTGGGCTGGACTTCTCATTTCATCAGCATGGCCCTGTATTGAAGGCAGGGACTGGAAACTACTTACAGCTGGGACAGTCACACCTGTGACTGAACGTGCCTGTTACAGTCAAATGCTTGGATTTTGTCCCAATTCCCCACTCACTATTTAATGGTCCCAACAGGTGAAGAACTACACTGGAGCATTTAGCGTACGTTGGTACAGCGAGATACCAGACATACTTCAGCATAGTTAAAACACAAGTTCTGTGCACCTCAGGGGCCATGCACTTTCTGAAAGCTGCTGGACTTGTAGAAGTTTGGTTTGTGTTCTGACATAAGCTAGCATGTAAAATGTTCCTGATGCTTCTGAGTTTTAGACTTGTGTTATTTAGTAACAGGAAAGTTTATATTTGCACACACCAGCACAAGCACAGAAACAAGCACATCTCACAAGGTGTCTTGATTCCTCCTCTGAATAGGAGGAATGTATGAATAGTGTCACTCTGTGAGTGACAGATACTTAAAAAACCCTCACCCCTCTGAAAAACTGAGGCTGCCATTTGAAAAAGAACAAGTCAGATGATGTGCTCAGCATTGCTTGAGTCTCCCACCTTGGTTTTCCCCTTGGGTCTTAGCTGCAGTATTAGCAACTCCCTTCCTGAGACAGTTCATTTCCTTTTATTATATTCAGGTCTGGTGAAGAGTAGTTAATGATGCTGTTTCTGTAATTGCCTGTTGGAGTCACTCACCTTTCCTCTAATTAGCTGTAACTTAGTTAACAGCCTAAGTTAAAACTAAAATCTCATTCTGACTATGGGCCTGACTGTCATTCCCCAAGTAGCTGCTTCACTTTCAGGCAAATACAATCCTGAAAGAGCAAGGTACATTGTTTGTCCTCTGAAAGTTGTTGAAAGAGTTGAGGCTCAGAAGATGAATACAGTTTCCATTTAGAGATAGGCTACAACCATATTAAAACTAATGCAATAATTGACTGCTTGTCAGTCCTTAGGTCAGATTGAACAAACCCGAAGGTCACACCACTGCTGGCAGGATGAGGTCCTGTATCCAGATGCAACTTTTCTGTACCATATGAGAACATCAGTAGCCCTACAAGAGAAGCTGCAGTAGCTTGTGCCTTAACCTATATATAAGTATTTTTTTAGACAAAACAAATTGCAGACTTCAAGAATCCTTTTGTCTCCAGAGAAAGTACATGACTGAAGTAACTAGATTTTAATTGAATGAATTCTTTCCCTGATGTAGATATGTCTGAAAGCAGTTGTAGAAGGCACTCAGCATGAGACAGGCTGCAAGCAGCAGAGACTGGGGTATGCTCAATGCTGTAGAACGTTGTCTTGGGGAGAAACCTCAGCAGCATCGTTAGCCATGTTCAGAAATTGCCACTTTGTAGTGTTAACGAGTTTTTGTGAAGTGCAGATAGTCTCATACTGTCTTCAGTGGTGCATGGAAATTTCCAGTCTACCAAAGTACAAATCATGAGCCAAGAGTCTGACAGACTCAGTGATGGCTTACTGCAGCATACACTGCTGTGGAGTATCAGAGGAGTTTCCAAAAACATGGCCCGTTTTATCTGTCTTTCAAGTGGATATTACTGCTGGCAAGGTAGAGGAAAAGGAGTCCTACAAGATGCTGAACATCCCTAGTACTAGTGACAAATGTAAGGGTCCCAGAGCACAGGCTCCCCAGAGAGGCTGTGGAGTCTCCTTTTCTGGAGACCTTCAAGGGCTGTCTGGATATGTTCCTCTGTGACCTGAGCTAGATTGTATGGTCCTGCTCTGGCAGAGGGGTTGGACTCGATCTATGGAGGTCCCTTCCAACCCCTGACATCCTGTGATCCTGTGGTCTTAGGTTCCCAAGTAGTTTGTTTATAATTTCAAATCATTAGAGTTTACCTTCTGGTATACAAATGTTAAATTGTCGTTTGTTGAAGACATGAAGACATTTGTTGAAGTGATGGAGACTTTGCTTTAGCAAACCGCTTAGCATTTCTCCAAAACTCAAAGTGGAATTCACTTGAATTATGACAAATTTTGGACAGAAAATAAATAGAACAAAGCTCTTGGGTTTAGATCACTGGGACAGCTCTGTTCTAGTAACTAAACTTACTGCAGAGTACTTACCAGTGGGGAAGGGTACGCACATTTGGTCTGTGTGTCTGGTACAGCATTACAGAAGAGCATGGACTGCAGCACTGCCATCTGAGGAGAAAAGATAACTCCCTCTTTGGAGAAGAAAATCATACTGGTATCATGAAGAACAGCTTTAATTTAAAAAGAAAACCACAACAAAATGACACAAAATATACAAAAGAGCAACAGCAGTGTTAAAAAGTTCTACAGCCCCCTGAAAGGAGGTTGTAGTGAGGTGGGTGTCAGTCTCTTCTCCCTAGGAACAAGTGGTAGGACAAGAAACAGTCTCAAGTTGCACTAAAGAAGGTTTAGACTGGGTATTAGAAGAAACTTCTTTACTGAAAGGGTACTCACACACTGGAATGGGCTCTTCAGGGAGGTGTTTGAATCCCCAGTTGTGAAGGTGTTGAACAGAGGTAGAGATGTGGTGCTGAGATGTGGTTGAGCACTAGGCTTGGTAGAGTTAATGGTTGGACTCTGATTCTGTGATTCTGTAAGTTACTTACCTTCAGTCTGAGGTCCAGCTGACAGGAGAAAGTTATCCACTCACGTTCTTGAAGGCAAACAAGGGCATAGGAGCTCCAGACAATAGTAGTCTTCTGCATGATTTTTGTCATGTCAAACTCCTCAAGAATCATCTTCAGAATATCATCCAGGCCCTTCTTAACCTATGCAGACCAATACCAGCACAGTGATTGGAAGTGTTTTAATTTCAAGTCTGATTTCTTCTCCAGGACAGTGTAAAGAAGCCAGTTTCTTAGGAAAATAAAATCCCTCATCTTTGCTGTTTCTTTGTCAACAGTACTGAGAGTGATGACTCCAAACCAGTTAACTCTTAGCAGCCTCCATTGAACTTTACATTTTCAAGCAATGTTTGCCCCCATCAGCACCTTGTCCCTGAGCTGGGATGTACCCTGAGCTTGACTTGGTTTCTAATCAGGCATGTTTAGTAGTTTGTACATTACCTAATTGCTTCCATCACCCCACAGAGCCCTTACTGTCTCAGGCACTGCGCACAATACAGCACAGGCATACACACCTCTCATCCCCAAGAGAGCCTCTCCCCCTCCATGCAAGCCTGATCTGGAGCTGAGACAGAACCAAACCTAAGAGTACTGATGAGCAGAAACTGAAATCACAACATGACCGCAGCTCAGTCTCCATTTCAGCCCTGGCTTGGGCAGAATTAAATGATGAATGCCACATAAGATCATCCACACTCCCTGAAGTGGACAGGAACGAAATGTGAAAAGCACAACCTTCCCCTGGGAAGCGAAGTGTTTGGCTGCTTGCAGGCAGAGCTGTCGTACTCCCTCCTGCAAAACCTCTATCAGCTCACAGTGATGAGAGCTAGGAAAAAACACAAACCAACCAAAAGAGTGCCCAGAGGAAAAGGAGGGAGCAAGGGAGAGAGCTGCAGAGCAGTAGTAGCAGACATAGGAGAGTTTAAAGCCTGGTAAAGATGAGGAGCTGAAGGCTTAGTCTCATGGTGTGCCTTCTTTACTGCTCATCCTTTAATCATTTAATCTACTAAGCACAGCAACAGTGCTGTTTCATGGTTAAGTCCAGTCTCTTACATTTTTCTGGAATCAGTTTGGTGCTACTAAGACATCTGAGTGTTTGAGATAAAGCTTGACTATGAACAGAATTACAGTGCCCCAGTCAACTCTGTATTGTGACAAATCTTAGCTATGGGTTAGCGCTGGTCCCCTCACATCTGCTGTCTTACAGGTACTAATGTTACTGTTCTGCCAAACTCCAGATTTGGCACAAGAGAGGCGCTGGGGCTAAGGTGGTCAGAGAGCCTCCTTGCCCAGATTTCACATCCTCAGGCTACCAGAAAACTAAAAAGCTTGAAAACCTCCTTCTCAGTTGCTGCTTGCAAGGTAAGTCTCTTGGTGCAGCCCCAAGGCTCCTGCTCAGATGAAGGGCCCAGGAAGGGAAGTGGTGGTAGAGCTCTGTGCTTGGACTGCTCTTCCTGTTGTGGAGACTACAACACCGCTGCTGGGCTGTGCTGTAGATGTGGCAGAAAGCTGCCAGGGCTGTGGGCTGGGAGGGTCTTCCTACACTCAACACAAGCAGGAAGGAGCCACCCAAAGCAGATTTATCACGCAGGAGGTGGGAACAAAGCACAGAGGCAAAGCCTGGACTCACCAACTCAACCAGCTGTAGCTTCTTTTAGTAAGGGAGTGTTGCTGGTACTTGCTTATAAAAGCACACAAAAAAGTAAAATAGATGCATGCCTCGTTTACTACCCCACCTTGAATTCAAAGTGAAAATGAAATGATCTGCAAAACATGTTAGGTGTTCTGGTGCTAATTCCTCTGGTCCAAACTCTGCTCTCATACAGTGCATTGCACAGGCTGGAGCATTAGACTCACTGCCATTAACACTCAGCTGATCTTGGCTAATTTAATGCATCTTTTTCTTCCTAGAAGTGAAGTGTTCTGCAGAAATAGCACAGTAACATGTTCCACATGCCATTCACAGCACTGACAATGCATCACATGAAGAACTTGACCTTTTCATAGAATCACCCAGGTTGGAAGAGACCTCCAAGATCATCCAGTCCAACCTAGCACCCAGCCCTGTCCAATCAACTGGACCATGGCAGTAAGAGCCTCATCCAGGCTTTTTCTGAACACCTCCAGGGACGGCGACTCCACCACCTCCCTGGGCAGCCCATTCCAATAATAACCTTATAAAGAACACGGGGAGATAAGTGAGCAAAGTGTGGGAATGAGATAGCAAATGCCAGTGTATGAGCAATCCTAGCTTGTCAGAAACAGTGCTCCCACTCTGCTTTCCACAGGAACATTTGCCAGTTAGGGCATTTCTCTACGTGTTGTTCCTTCCTTTCCCTTCTGCCTGGGGTCTGGAAGAGATAATGAAAACAAGCTACTTGACTGCACGTCACCAAATGCAGGAGTCTTACCCAGGATTTTGTAGTGCTGTTTTGGGCTCAGCTAGACAGTCACTGGGGATAATTTTCACAGTAGAAAATACTGAGGTCTCAATGAGCTCAATATTGAACCAGAGACCTGTGCTGTTGCTACAGAACAGGCAGGGCTTAACCCTGTCGGGTTAGGGGAGATGAGACTGAGAACTTTAGTGAGATGTACTCTTGGTGGACTGCCCTCCTGCTGACAGAACAGAATAAAACATTTATTTTCCCATCTCCCTGAGCTTCTGCACTGTAAGGACTTCACTGGGCTCAGTTTCTCTGAACCTTATTGCCATGGAGGTGTTTGGCATTTAAACCAGACTTGAAAGTTGCTTTGGCTGAAATGTATTTCAGGCTGCAAAGTGCTAGTTTTCACAGGAGCTATTTCTTTCTAATGCAGGGCCCACTCCACAAAAAACCCACAATAAAATTGAATGGCCTTTGGCATTTAGAACAGTCAATAACAAGCTGCTGCTCAAAATAACACCAGCAAGCACTTAGAGCTGAAGTAATTCTGGTTCTGCAATCAGACATTTAGGTGCGCCTGAACCCGCACTCCTAACGTCACCCACGGTAAGCTGTGTCCTAAGATGCCACTCTGAAGCAGAGCTGAGGCTTTGCAAAAAGCCCTGTTCACCTCCAGCAGAGCAATTCTGCCAGACAATCTGTGCTTACCAGTCTCTCTGCAGGCACTTAAATTTGGTTTCACTGTAGCCCTGGGAGTCATGCATGCAGAAGGAGGCTGTGAGCTACCATGGTTCAGAGCAGGAACTCGCTGCCCCCTCTGCCCTCACCACATTTGCCAGAGGAGCTGTAGCAAAGCTGAGAGGCAGTATTTTATTCTAATGCCCCTCGTGGAATGAGCTTCCAGCTAGAAGATCTCATAACGCCAATAGGTAACAGAGAAGTTAACTTCCTCATCAAACACAAAGCACCATCACAGAGGAGAGGCGTTGCCAGTCTGGTTGCATTCATTTGGCTGCCAGTCAATGAGTGATTTTCTGTTTCTGCTGGTAATTTGGGGCTCTAACATCTTCCAATTACAGCAAAAAGCTTACAGCAAATACCAGTGGATGCACACTCGGGGTTGGGTCCCTAAACTTTGCAAGGGCCATACAAATAGCAGTGATTCTGCCCAGGTTCCACCACCTATACTTATTTTACAATTATTTGAATGAAAGTTCAGGCTTGTGAAGGTTAATGGACTGCCTAAACTGGAAGCAGTAATTCTTTACTTATCCATAGGCTAGAAGCAGAGCTAGAGCTGGCAGGATGAGCTTCCCACCACGCCCCTGTGACCTCAGCTGTCATTTGGAGAAATCAGCCTGCACTGAGGTCAGGAGTACAGTGGTGTTTAGCCTTTCCATCTCCATGGCAACTTAGTCTTGGGCATCTTCTTCTGAGCAGTTACTTCCAATTGCCTTCATCTGACTCTGGCTCTTTGACATATGAAAACCCACTCGCTAGGGACTGCAGGCACACCAGCAAGCTCCCCTCACAACCAAAAGGCAGGCTTCTGCTGCATCACCAAGGGTGAAAAGTGCACCTTCCACAAGTTAGCCAGGCTTGGCAAAGAGCCTGCTCACACAGAACATGCTACCTGTATTTTACCTTTTTGCCCAATTTTATGCTGTTTTTAATTTGGGCCATGAAAAAGTCTGCAAGAGGGCACTTGAAAGTTCTCTTGGCTGGTTTTAGCTCATTGTGTACAATCAGCTCTCTCTAAAGTTCAGCAGCTTAGGAGAAGCTTCCAGTTGGTTTGGGTTTTTAAAAGCTATATGTATACACATACACACTCCTACATATACCTAAATATTTGGTACAAATATGTGTATATGAAAATATATGTAGATGTATACAAAAATAGATGAAAGCAGTTTCCATGCAAGACTTTTGGGAACTAAAATGAATGCATTGCTTTCCTCAAAACTGCTAAGTTTTGTCTCTGATTAGAAGCCACTTAGGCAATCTTGTACTTTGGATGCATTGCACTGCTGTCCAGGCCCAAAACTCAACAACTGCATTTGAACAATTCAACATGTATCAACTATTAATCATGGAACCACAGTATCACAGAACTGCTGAGGCTGGAATAGACCTATGAGATCAAGCCCAGCCTATGACCTAACACCACGGCATCAATTAGACCATGTCATTAAGTGCCACATCCAATCTTTCCTTAAACACCTCCAGGGATGGCGACTCCAGCACCTCCCTGGGCAGCCCATTCCAGTGCCTAATCACCCTTTCCATGAGTGGTTCCTAACATCCAACCTAAACCTCCCCTGGTACAGCTTCAGGCCATGCCCTCTTGTCCTGTCATGTTGTCTGGGACAAGAGCCTGACCTCCACCTTACTACGGGCATGTCCTCAATCTGCCTGAGCTGATCAGTGAACTCACCAACAGTGAATGACCTTCCATTATCACTCCTTGCTAGAAACTTACTGGCCAAGATGTTAGCATAGGATGAAGGAGCAAGCTTAATCAGCTTCTTCATGAGACCTGTTCCCAAAGGAATATCATCGGGCTCATGAGTGCCATGATCTCCATAAAGCACTTCCTTCACAGCAAACTCCTTCAGAAGCTTAATTCCCTGCTCAACAGTGTTCCACTTCTTGGCAGCCCATGGCAAATCATCTCGGGAAGGATATCTCATAGCCACAGCCAACAGAAGGCGTGTCCACAAGCTAACCCTACCAAGAGGACTTGCTAGGTGTTTGTCCACTCCACTCTCCTTAGTGAGTGGTCCCAGCTGCTTGGCAGACTTGTCTCCTACCTGCAGAGCATTAGCACCAATGCCACGGCATCTCACTAGCCAGCTTAGGATTGGCTCACCTGATTCTCTTGTATATTCCTTCCTAACTTCCCTGACCTCTCTGAGTGGATCCTTGGAACCCTGGATGTCATCTTCCTCCTCTTCCTCCTGTTGTTCTGGTGGTGTCGGGCCTAACACAATCTTCCTCATAGCATTCCTAAACTCATTGGAACCATCCTCTCTCTTGGCAGCTAACCTCACAGCACTCCTCTCACTTGAGTATTGTTGTCTCAGCACATCTACAAGGTCTCGCAGACTAACTGCCTCCTCTTCCTCCTCTTGCTGCTGATCACCAGAGGTCCCATCTCTTACATCCTCCTGCGAACCACTCTTTGTCTTAGCTTTTGCCTTAGCAGGTGCCAGAAGGGCCTGAGCAGCAACAGACTTGGATGTGTCTGCTGGAGGATTTGAATCTTTAGGAGTCTGACCTGGAGCTTGTGAGTTCAAATCTGCCTTACTTTTAACAGGAGGATTTTGGTTCTGGTCTGCTGGCTGGGGGTTCGAATTGGCTGAGCTGGTGTCATTAGGATTTGGACTGACTGGGCTAGCATTACTAGCACAGGGCACTGTGGTAAAGGGTTGGACTTGATGATCTGTGAGGTCTCTTCCAACCTTGGTGATACTGTGATACTGTGATACTTCCCTTCAGGTAGCTGTAGTGTGGGATAAGGTTCCCCCGAGTCTTCTCCAGGCTAAACAATCCAGCTCCCTCAGCCTCTCCACAGTAGACTTCCCCTCCAGCCCCGTTACCAATCTTGTCACTCTCCTCTGGACCCACTCCACCACCTTAATACCTTTCCTTTTCTAAAGGAAAAACCAATGCTGCTCAAAATAACTGCCATGAAGAGAGACAAAAGCAACTCAAATACCTCCTTTCAGAAAGCTTCCTGGTTATATATTTGCACTGCTGGTTCTGTTTGTTTAGCAAATAACTACACTGAAACACAGATTTAGGTGTTTTTTTTCAATCCAGTGAGAGGTATCTATAAATACCTGAGTAAAATTATCAAGTTTGTGCCTAAAATTCAGTAAGGGTGTACAGTGCATGATCTGAGCCTCATGTCATGTGCTACACCTTACCCCTTCTAAAAAGCTTTTAAGAGAAAAGTGCATTTTCAAAACACTGCATGACATAAGAGAACATAACTCATTAACAAGCACATGTATTTTCCCATACCAGTCTTTAAAAACATAATCCTCATGAGTGCCAGAAAGGTAACCTACTGTGCCTTTCATGGAGGAGAAATAAAAAAACTTGTATCTGATTGCAGTCTTTTGTAGCTCCTCACTAGGAAGCATTCTGTAACTGAAATTCTACATGATTTGAATTTGGGATGCATTCAAGAACTTCAGTCAAAATTGAATTAATATTAATCCCATTACTACCACCTCACGTAAGCATTATGCTTATTGTAGAACTCCACTCAAAATGCCACTATTATAGCATTCAATTAACAGTGGTAGCACATTTTATGCAAGGAACTACTGTCCCCCCTTTTTCATTTGCCTTTGCAGAGTTTGAAGCTTCTTTCTGCTACCCTTTGGTTTGCAAAATATGCCAGTTTGTGATGAAGCCTTTCCAGATGGGAACTTCTACCACCATGGGGGCAATATTTGCCTCCCAACAGTTCAAGTGAAAACTTAATTACAGGCTTTAAATATTGCATGATGTGATAGAACAGAATAAGTTAAATAGCTGCAGCTATTCCAGCCTGCTTGGTACAAGTTTATTTCAAATTCAACTATGTAAAACTCTAATCTGTTTCTTTTAGACTAGTTTGAAGGAAATGAAAGGAAAAATAAAGAGGGAAAAAAAAAAGAAAAGAGAAAAAAAGGCCAATGGAATATAATATGCAATACTGTGTGCTGGTGATGAGAATCCTGAACAAAGAGTCCCTGTGAAAAATGTCAACAACTTGGATTTAGAATGAAGCATTCTTGCAGTTAGACTAAACCTGCTTTTCTCTTTGTCGGCAGCAGAGATGCATTTTACTGTTTGTCTAATTTCATATATATTTATCTCAAGAAATGGCTTTTGCCTTTGTCTTTTAGAAGAGTCTATCAATATTCTAACTCGGTACAAGCTCATTCAGCTGCACACTTCCAGGACATTGATTACAGCAGGGTAATCAAAGCTTGGGCTATAAAAGGGACATTTTTTTGCTAGTGTGAGAAAACTGAAGGGTTTGCATTAGAAATGGTTTGGGCTGTCAGGTTTGCATAATTGCCATTGTACTCTATAGAATTTTGCACTCAAATAAAGACTGAGCCATTGCTCAAGTCAATGGATATGGTGAGGATAGGAACCCACATCCCCCAAAAAACTCCAAACAACAATTCTGTGAACGTTTGTATGGAGATGAGAAGATGGAGGGGAAGTGTGGGACAATGAGACAGAATCTGGCGTCCTGCGCTTCAACTAAGGGAACTTTAATTACCAGGGACTGGTGTGGAGTTTACCTTAGCAAAGTGGGTTAAGTCAAACTGAAATGCAAGATGAAATACTCAGAGGGAAGCACCACAAACTCGTGCAAGTGATGATGGAGTTAAGGCCACTTGCACTAGTTGACAGACCAGCTCGAGCCTCTCAGTTCATGCTTTCTGATTAATCCCTAATTGCCTTCAAGTCATCCCCAACAGTCAACTGAGAGGTTTTTATCACAGTATCACCAAGGTTGGAAGAGACCTCATAGATCAAGTCCAACCCTTTAGCACAGAGCTCAAGGCTAGACCATGGCACCAAGTGCCACGTCCAATCCTACCTTGAACAGCTCCAGGGACGGCGACTCCACCACCTCCTCGGGCAGCCCATTCCAGTGTCCAATGACTCTCTCAGTGAAGAACTTTCTCCTCACCTCAAGCCTATATATATGTATACACAAACACACACAGAAAATCACACACAAATATATACAGACAGTCATGGTTTTAAAACTATTATCTCTTGTCTCTCTCCAGTATCTATGTTAAGAAAGTGCTTATGAAGCCACCGGATAATGAATCATTAATAGAATGAGAAGGGCCAATAAGCAGTATTACCAAGAGGAGAGAAGAAATAACTCCTGCTCTTACAGACCCTTCTAGTCCTCCCTCTCATTAATTAGAAAAATTAATTATCCAGCTTATGAATTGTGGTTTGAAAAGAACAGAGCTTAAAGCAGTAAGATTTATTAGCACAGAAAACTAAGGGTTGGAACAAACTGATTTTATAGACTTGTTTTCTAAATGGAAAGCATTATTAAATCATCACTATAAAATTAAGCAATTATTTCACTATGACACCAAGTACCACAGAAAAAGGAAAACAGTTTCATGTCCTATTAACTAACTAAAGGTCAGTAGCAGTAAAAAAGGAAAAAAAAAAAAGGAAAATTAATTTCAGAGACTCACAGAATTAACCAGGTTGGAAAAGACCTCTAGGATCATCCAGTCCATCCTATCACCTAACCCTTCTAATTAACTAAACCATGGCACTAAGTACCTCATCCATCCTCCTTTTAAACACCTCCAGGAATGGTGACTCCACCACCCCCCTGGGCAGCACATTCCAATGCCAATCACTCTTTCTCTGAAGAGCTTCTTCTTAACATTCAGCCTAAACCTACACTGGCACAGTTTGAGGCTGTGTCCTCTTGTTCTGTCACTGGGTTCCTGGGAGAAAAGACCAACCCCACCTGGCTACAGCCTCCTTTCAGGTTGTTGTAGAGAGCAATAAGGTCTGCCCTGAGCCTCCTCTTCTCCAGGCTGCACACCCCCAGCTCCCTCAGCTGCCCATCTGTGCCGCCTGTCCAGGTCTCTCTGCAGAGCCCTCCTGCCCTCTAACAGATCCACACATGCTCCTAACTTGGTGTTCTCAAACTCACTGATGCTGGACTCAATCCCCTCATCCAGATCATCAATGAAGATATTAGAGAGGATTGGGCCCAGCACTGATCCCTGGGGCACCACCACTAGTGACAGCTGCCAACTGGATGTGGCTCCATTCACCACCACTCTTTGAGCCTGGCCAGCCAGTCAGTTCCTAACCCACCAGAGTGCATCTGTCCAAGCCAAGGGCTGCCAGCTTTGCTGGAAGTTTCCCATGGCAGACAGTGTCAAAAGCCTTTCTGAAGCCCGGGTAGACTACATCCACAGTCCACCCTACATGCACCAGGCAGGTCACCAAGTCATAGAAAAAGATCAGGTTGGTTAAGCAGGACCTGCCCCTCCTAAACCTGTGCTGGCTGGGTCTGATCCCCTGGCCATCCTGTAGGTGCTCTGTGACTGCACTCAGGATGATCTGCTCCATCATCTTGCATTTCTAAGAGTAAAGACAAGATGGAAAATACAGAGAACACCTCAGGGGCTGACATTTCCCTCTCTTTATAACTATCTCTTAAATTTCTTTAAATTACTGAAAGGGGAAGATGTATTCAGTACTACCCTAGATGGTTCAGTAAATAATAATTACTACTGTTAGTTATGCTTTTCATGTACAGAACTTATACAAATGACCTCAACTGAGTATTTAAACTATACAAGTGTGAAATATGCTGTAGCTCTGAAATAAAATCACTCATCTACCCTTAACTTTGACTCAAGGGGAACATTACAGAGAAAGTCACAACAAGGTGGCATCCTTAATACATAATAATGACACATGCAGGAAATGCACCATTATTTATACATGTGACGTGCTGTAAATTGCTTCCATCATCAGAACTAATTGTAGTGATTATTAATGCAGTGTTATGAACTGTCAGAATTGCTGTATGTAATTACATTTGTGCAAATGCTTCATTACCTGCCTAATGAATTTGGCATATATGCACATGTAAACCACTGTTTTTGTTAACGTAATGAAGGGCATTTTTTCCCCCTTAGCTACTGATGTGGAACTGTTTTGACCTATATTACAAAGTTCAAGAATCCACTGCCTGTAAAAAGCCCCCACAACCTCCTTGGCTTTGATCTGATTTATTTTCATACTCAGCAACAGCATCATATAGAGCCAGCCTCTTAAATAACAGCTTCAGAGAAGGAATGGTGCCCCCCCTATGACTGAGCTGAAATGACCTTGATGTGTGGGTACCTGACCACTACGTCTCACCTTTGTACAGATCTCTACATAGCTGCAGAGGGCAGTGATGCAGACAGTGAGATCTCCAGTGCTGAATGGGCATCTTCCATTCCAGCCCCAAGGGCCAAACTTTAGTCTCCCAGCAACACAAGTGTGAAAATAGCAGAGAGGGAAAAAAAAGAATGCTTTTACCTTCTCCATCTCTGGTACAGACCCCAAGGATATCCTGTCAAAGAAAAAAAAAGGAATAGATTCATTCAGTTGCCAGCCAGCAGCACTATCAATGGCTGTGCCTGTCCCATCAATGGCTGTGCCTGCCCCAGCTGCCAGAAGGGAACACTCACAAGCTGGGAGTTGGAAGGAGGGTGTGAAGAAGGTTCCTTAGTCATCAGTGGCTATTAGGCAGTATGCCCTGCAGTAATTCCCAGCTGCTGAAGTGATGATGGTTACCTTTTTATTCCTGTATGTCTGTCTTCTTTTAAAGGGGCAGTGAGGGAAGACAGAGCTCTAAAATTACTTTCAAAGAACTGCTCCCCCTCCTCCCTGCCAGGGTTGGAAAGAAATACAGAATAAATTCAAAGATTAAACGGAAGCTTCTGCTAATAACTACAAACTACAATGCAAAGCAGTGCAGAAGCATATGAGATAGATACAGAATCCCATCAAGCCCCAAATCTCCCTCCTAACAGACTGAAACCCCAGAACTCCACCTGGGGTTCACCAGAAGCATTCTTTCTTCCCTCTCTCCTCACATTGTTAGGCTAGCTTGGGCTGGCCAGCCCCAAGCTGCCTCCCCCTGCTTTAGTCAGGCCAAACAGACTGGTGATATTAGCCCATTGTTACCAGAGAGAAGAGCAACTCTCCCTGGAAGAGCAAGAACTGGCTTTGCTACCAGCCTAAATAAAGTACCACAAAGAATTATGAGAGTGAAACACCTTGGGATTACAATTTCCTGTCTCCTGGCTGATCTGGACCTCTGTGTCCTGTTCTGGGCCCCTCCATTTAAGAAAGATGTTGAGGGGCTTGAACATGTCCAGAGAAGGGCACCAAGGCTGGTGAGGGGCCTGGAGCATAGCCCTGTGAGGAGCAGCTGGGGGTGTGCAGCCTGCAGAACAGGAGGCTCAGGGCAGACCTTACTGTTCTCTACAACTAAATGGAAGGAGGTTGTAGCCAGACAGGGGTTGGTCTCTTCTCCCAGGCACCCAGCGACAGAATGAGTAGACACAGCCTCAAATTGTACCAATGCAGGTTTAGGCTGGAAATTAGGAAGAAATTCCTCATGGAAAGAGTGATTGGCATTGGAATGGGCTGCCTGGGGAGGTGGTGGAGTCACCATCCCTGGAGGTGTTTAAAAGGAGGCTGGATGAGGCACTTAGTGCCATGGCTTAGTTAATTAGAAGGATTAGGTGATAGGTTGGACTCAATGATCCTAGAGGTCTTTTCCAACATGGTTAATTCTGTGAATCTTGTACTTCATGGTCCTTAAAAGACAAAAGGCTAACCTAGGACAACATCTCTTAGGAAAGGAGGTCCCCTTCAGATACTGGAAGGCCACTACAAGGTCTCCTCAAAGCCTTCTCTTCTCCAGGCTGCAGAGCCCCAACTCTCTCAGCCTGTCCTTATAGCAGAGCTGCTGCAGCCCTCTGAGCATCTTTGTGACCTCCTCTGGACTTGCCTCAACAGTTTGATGTCCTTCTTGTGCTGGGGGCTCCAGAACTGGACACAATACTCCAGGTGGGGTCTCAGGAGAGCAGAGTAGTCCATCTCCTCATTTGTTTGTAGGCAACCTGGTTGACAGCAAAAAAAGCCAAAAATCAGAAGGAATCACCCATCCCTGTGACTTTCTTAGTATCAAGACCTGGAATATGCATTTCTTGTTTAACTTCAGGGCAGAAGGGTTATTACAAACATTCATTTGGGTATTTATTAGGAAAAGGTGGGAGGGAAGCATCTTCCTTCATATCATGAATGATTGCAGGGCTCCTGTCTGCTCCCTTACTGTGCTGGGAACCACAGCTTGCCAGGGGACTGCACAGGTCTTTCCGTCTGCTGCAGAGTGGTTCTTGGACCTCACAATGCTGGCCAAAGCTGTGGCTGCTATCTCAGAAGAGCAGTCCTCTAGGGCTAACTATGCAGCTTCCCGAGGAGCAGTCAAAGCCATTTCATTAAAGTCTCCACTATGGACCTCTGGATGAAACAGGAGCTCTTAATTACGCGGGGGAAGCATATGCCTGAGGGCAGTCCTGCCTACCCACCAGAGGCTTTCTCTTCTGTCTCTCCTTTTCTTATTGGGAAGGTAAGGACAGTGTTCAGCAACACAGGACACTTGTCCTGTTAAATTAGGAGCAAAAAGTTACACCATTATTAGCTGTTTAAAACCTTCTACTGTAATCACTGCATAGTTTGCTTGCGTTCTGGGATTGTCCTTCCAACTGAGGAGACAGTCACCATCAGAGGGGCCCTTAGAGGAAAAGGGGCTCTTATGGCCACATCTGGCAGCTGCCTTGAGTGCCTCCTCTGCAACCATCTCCTGCTTTTGTTCTAGAGGGATATTATGAAGGCTTCCAGAGTCAATAGTGAACTCAAGCCTTTTTCTGCCTGTAAAAGAAATAATTGGGGAAGGGTGAGCAACAGGGGGGGAGAAGGTAGGAAAATTAGCAGAGCAGAAAGGAAGAAAGAATGATAATGCCCCCATTAATTTCACTATCACTTGTGCAATGCATATTACTTCTTCTGAAGCACTTCACTAAACCCTTACAATTTCAACAAGCCAAATTGCGAGCTCTCAACAGTGGCCTTATTGCTGGTATTAGAAAAAGCCTGCAGAAATCTGTTCCCTTGGTTTTAAGATAATGAACCTTTTGACATTTTGATAGATGCTCAGCATTGTTACTGAGCTTTAGAAACTCTTATAGGGGGTACAGAGCAATTCCCTTTTGAAAAAGGGAGCAACATGTGGTAGATATCACATCAGTTTTTTAACTGATTGGTTCAGTGGGTAAATGCACGAGCCTCTCACCTTGTGAGGCCTCAGTTTAAATTGAGCACAGTGAGGTCACAGCTGTATTAACCTGGTATTCCCACTATTGTCTGTGGGGAATAGTAATCCTAAGTATAAAGCTACAGAACCCTATACAATTGAATATAGTTTGTATAATGACCATTATTTAGTCACAGGGGGCACAAGATTACATGAGCATGGAGAAAATTGCCCTCTGGCCCTCATCTAGTCAAAAGGTAGAAAACAGCACAAAGGAAACCTGCATTATGCCAAGCAGAGGAATGCTTGGTCTAAAAATTTCCTTGTACTGTAGTGCTTATGGCCTTACACTTTTCATCCACCCCATTTACCATGAATACAGTGGGGGTGGAAAAAACTTCAGAACTTAGATTTCCTGCTGAAAAGATCTGTGCCCAACTTTCCCATAGCAATGAATACTCCATCATAGTGGCAGATGATTCCAGAAGGCTTTGTTCTGTTTAGTATAAATACCCCCATACACTTCTGTGTGTACAGGGACATACACTCAAGTGTGCAACCATATACCAATTTACCTACTTTTCCAGCCCTGCATACTCCATTTCACTTTGAGTTCACTGTTTCTTTTCTTTAATGAGAAGACAGTTGGAAGAAATAATAGATTACACAGCATCTCAGCATCTTCAGTTGGGTCTACTCCTGAAGACAGAATGAAAACACAGGAGTGGCTGGACTGTTCTCTGTATAAAATTTTAAGTCCATCCTTGTGCTTCCCTTGTATCTTGAACAAATCTTTTTCTCCACAAAGTTCCTATACATATAAGAATGATCAACCAGGTTGGAAGAGACTTCCAAGATCATCCATTCCAACCTAGCACCCAGCCCCATCCAGTCAACTAGACCATGGCACAAAGTGCCTCATCCAGGCTTTTTTTAAACACCTCCAGGGACAGTGACTCCACCACCTCCCTGGGCAGCCCATTCCAATGCCAGTCACTCTCTCTGCCAACAGCTTCCTCCTAACATCCAGCCTAGACCTCCCCTGGTACAACTTGAGACTGTGTCCCCTTGTTCTGTTGCTGGTTGCCTAAGAGAAGAGACCAACCCCACCTGGCCACAGCCTCCCTTCAGGTAGCTGTAGACAGCATCTACATCTACCAGCTTTCACTGAAGGCAATAATTTGTCTTGCTGACTTGGTTTCAGTGTGCAAGGAATGGAATTCTCCTTCCAGCAGTGATGCCTGATGTATTAGTTATTACTGGTAACTCATGTCTACATTTGCAGGGCTATGTGTCTGAGAAAGGAGAGCACCATCCTGCTGAACCATACACGGTACATTCCTATGGGTCTCTTTGTCAGCCCTCTCCATTCTCATGGTGTTTCCTGACTGCTTCCAATGTTTATCTTCCTTGTGTTGAATTATCCCACAGGGTCAGGTAGGAAGAGTTTTCACAGTATCACAGAATACATCTGTTTGGAAGACACCTCAAAGATTCTCCAATCTAACCCTCGTCCTGGCACAGAAGGGTCAACACTAAACCTTGCCCCAAGCACTAGGTCCATGCACTGTTTGAACACCTCCATTCTAATATCCCCCTCTGAAGAAATATTTCCTAATATCCAGCCTGAACCTCTCCCAGTGAAGCTTGTAACCATTTCATCTAGTCCAGTTGCTTGCCATCAAGGAGAAGAGGCTGCTCCCTCCTTGCTGCAACCTCTCTTCAGGGTTTGAGAGATTCTGTGTGAAAAATTCCCTGTGGTTAATCTACCAAATGATCTAATGCTATGAGGAAGAGAGACCCTGCACTGCAAGATTACTAGCTTGCTTAAGTGAGAGCTTCTTCCTGCTGAGAGAGAGAAAGAAGCAGAAGAAGCCATTTGCAGCCCTCATCCTTGACTTGCTGAATGTTTCCTCAAAAGCCTCTTGGCTTTCAGACTGCTTAGGCCACTTCTTAGAAGTCTCTTCTTAGAAACCTGCACACATCCAACTTTTCTTTTCACAAGCCATGGACTTCTTGAAAAGGGTAAGCTCATTTTTTGGCCTAAAGAGCTTTTCAGACAAGGGAAGATTTTCAGATCAGTGATGCTGATGTGCACTGGTTTGCTGTTTCTTCACTAGAAGGCAGTGCCTCTGTCCAAACCTTGTAGCAGTGCAGTTTCTCACACAGTGTGACTGCTGCTTTCAGTATCAGTAATAACTGCAGAAATTCCAAAGATGCTTTTTTTGTAATTCCCCTAGTTTAAAATTCTGCAATGACTTCATGTAGCTGTGCTGAGGATAAATAGCATGAGTTAACTGCTTGTGGTTGGATCATTAGGATTGAAATTAATGTTGCATATAGAATAAGAATCCAGTAAATAATCCATATCTCATTTAGACTGTTATTTTTCCTTTTAACTTCAGTATCTCTATGCCCTAGAAAATATCAGGGCTTAGTGATACTGGGTGGCAGATTTTGCCCTGAAGAGCTTGCTCCAAAAATGCTGGTCAGTAGCAGCTCACTAGAGCTGGTCAGTAACACAGGTGGGAAATAAACTAGAGAAAGGAGGAAAAAAAAAGAGGGAAGAAAAACTGGTGATGATTCTCTGTATCCTGGTGCAAATGAGTTTATACATCTGACCTAAGTTTGTAGCACTGCATTGCTTAACTTCTCTCCTTTGTAGTTGTGGTACTGCAATGGATCATGAAGAATGGACATCTGTGCAGCGAGTGAAAAATAAGCTCAATCACAATTACAGAGTAGGCAGAAACCAGAATAAAGGGCACAATAAACTGACTCATTAAATAGATCTGTAGATGGAAAGAGAAAGGACTTTTAATAGAGAAAGAGATGTATTTATATCAGAAAGGAGAAATAATATATGGTATCACAGCAAAGGTGTTTCTTCTCCTGTTGTATATGATCTCTCTACAACTACCTGAAAGGAGGTTGTAGCCAGCTGGGGTTGGCCTCTTCTCTCTCCCAGGCAACTAGTGATGGAAATAGAGGACACAGTCTCAAGGTGTGCCAGGGGAGGTTTAAGCTCTTCCTCATAGGAAGAGTGATTGGCCATTAGAATGGGCTGTCCAGGGAGGTAGTGGAGTCACCATCCCCAGAGCTATTTAAAAAGAGACTGGATGGGGCACTTGGTGCCATGGTTTAATTGATTAGGTGGTGTTGGGTAATAAGTTGGACTTAGTGATCTCAAAAGCCTTTTCCAACCTGGTTAATTCTGTGATTATGTGTAAAGTGATTAAAATAAATTAAGAAAACCTCTCAGGGAACCTAAAGGATTTTCTTCAGTATACATGCAGCTTATATTCTAAAACTGATTCAGTGTAAAACAACTCTCTCAAAACATCCAAACCAAAAAATAACCAACAAAGAAATCAAAATGAACCACCACCACAAAAAAAAAAAAAAAAAAACACAACAAAGAAGAAATACCAAACAACAGCAAAAAAACCTCCACACCAACCCTACTCAGGATCTGCACATTTCCCAAAGCTTTGTGAGGGCTTGAAGTCTAAAGAGGTCTTAGAATGATGATGATGGTGGAAACAGCTGTGCACTGTTTTGCTTCTCTCTATCTTACGAGTTATAACCAGGTAAAATTAGGTGGAATTCAGAAATCTCTACTTTTGGGGTTAAGTTGGTCTAAGGTTAACTTTTGCATGCAGGATTATGTTGTTATATTTGTTTATACTCCCACAACCTAAAGAAAAGTATCTGCTCTTGTTCGTTAGGTCATCTTAAAATTTGAGTGAATTTGACCTTCAGTACATAAATGTACTTTATATATAAATATGCAGTTATTTTATGGAGAAGCTTTGACTAACAGGTTAGGTTTGGCTTTTGTGGTGTCTTTTTGAACAGATAAAAGAAAATTCATCTTTTGTGTGTAGGAATGGTTTGAAAACATTTGTCACACCCTCTGGTGACTAATAACTAAGCATATCTTTCCCTGTCTCCCTCTCTGGAGATATTCAGAACCCACCTGGACATGTTCCTGTGTGATCTGGTCTAGGTGATCCTGCTCTGGCAAGGGGGTTGGACTGGATGAGCTTTCAAGGTCCCTTGCAGCCCCTGACAGTCTGTGGCTAACAATACATTTCAAGCAACTATTTTAAAATAGCTTTAAAATAAGATGTAAATTCTTATACCAAGGGTTTTCAAAAATAAGAGCAGTAGGAATTCCTGGCAGCTTGAGCTTCCTACTCAGCAATACCTTGAGCAGTGAACACTGCAGAAGCGACTCTGCAGCAAGTGTGATGATGACCTTTATCGATTCCGTATGCCACCAAGATTCTTCTGAGAAATAAAGAGACAGAACTCCTTGAACTGGATTTCCTTCTTCAATTCAAAGTTGAACACACTTAGAGGAATCCTGGTTGACTTCTTAACTACTTAGTCATGGAGTGCCATTAGAGTAGGTTGGGAAAATCGCTGCTCAGCTCTAAATCTCTTTTGGTGTCATTTCTGGAGGTATGCTACAACTGGACAATTTCAGAGAAACAGTTTTTAGTGGAAGCAGTGATGCTTTCAAAGAGGAGTTGGCTTTACTTTTTGAGTCTGTTTTTGTTTACTTGTCTGGTATGCTGTTTTGTAAGGATGTTCTGTTTCACTGTAGTTTGTCTTGTCCTTTACAAGCTTCCCAGTTTGTTCTGTCTTGATGTTTAACAATAAGTAGACAGAATGGCAATACTGACCTAAGTAAACTCTTATCAGTACTATTATTTTCACATGTGTGTGTATGTACACACACATATATCTGTATATATATGTCTTTCAGTATTTTAAGGTGAATCCTTGTGTCTGGTGAAGTACTTGTTTTCCTGTTTTAGTCTTCATGCAGAAGGTACATCATCCATGTGGATGTCTTTGTCATGCTCCCAGGCTATGGCAGTGTGTTCAGGGGGTTAGATAAAGATATTGAAAGCTGCACCAAGAGGTGAAAGAAGGGGATGGACTCAGTGAACGAAGAGAGAAGTCCAGAAAAGGAAAGGCTTCCCCAGGAATGGACAAACAAAAGCTCTCTTCAGAAGTAACCATACTAAGTGTGCTCCATCTGGACAGATGATCTCTTAGGTGTGAAATCTGAGAACATGTCTTTCAGGGCAAGCACTTGTGAGTGCCTTGTATGTGTCAGTGTGGAGAAAATGCAGATCTTCAGAGGAAAGCAAGTAACTTATAAAATGGGCTGATCAACCAGAAAATGAAACTAGTGACTGTGGTCCTTCCAGCTTCTTCTATTGATGAAGAGTCTATGAAGAGGTAGTGTGGTGAGACACAAGCTATGGCATATCTGGAGAGCTAAGCCAAGACTGCATACAGGTATGTTGAGGAGCTGCTAATAGCTGCAAGTGTATTTCTCATAATTAGTTGTCATGGTATTAGAGCTGGAAGCTAACCCACAAGATGCATTTTTTTCAGGTCTACCTTCTTTATAATGCTGTGATATCAAGAAAGATTCCACTGTGGATACTTAAGGTCTTCTCACAGCTGTTTTCCTGTTGTACTGCCTTCATCTTTTGATCCCAAATGGTCTCATAGACCTGATCTTCCACATCCCACCATAAGAGCTTTCACTCATTTATGTGCCTTCTGAGAACGCAGGTTTTCTGTCCAGCTGACCAGCATTTGAGTGACAGATGGCAAGTGGTAATCCTTGTGGAGGCAGAGAAAACTATCAGTATCAGAAGGCTGTAGAACCCTCCTTTGGCAGCAAGTGGTGTGGTAAAATATGGTGGTAGCCTGCTCTGCTGGAGTGACCTTCTGACAGTGAAATAGCTTGACTAGTCATATGTGAAGCTCTTCATCAGAATCTGACCCTCACGCCAAAAGGCCCTGGGTACAGGTATTGTAAGCACACAGCCCCACATGGAACAATATGCAGATGCAGTGGAAAATAGCCAGCTGTTTTCAGGTCATGTTCCCAAGCATATGGCTTTCACTCTTCAAGGGGTAATTAGCTCTCTGACCCAGTTTGCCCTTGCATGAAGCTGTGATACCTCAAGGAAGTCTAGCAAATCTTTGCAGGTGGGGTTAATAAATGACATGAGACAAGGGGAAAGACACTCTAGAGAAACAGGAAGTGTTCATATCATTCATTTCACATCCCCAAGTATTCTCCCATCTTTTAGATCACAGATCACAGTCTGCTCAAAGTCTTCCATGACCAGTTATAAAAGAACTTCTTTTTGTAAGTTGCTATACGTTGGGATGACTGCAGCAGCCACAGAATGCATCTTTGCAGGAATAAATTATGATTTGTTAACCAAAAGCCCCAGGTCCTCACAGTGCTATCGTATCATCTTATGAACTGGCATGAAATTTTATTCACTCTTACTGGCTCCAGATCACCGATGGATAAAGCACTGCAGAGCACTTCAATCCTGCACTCTAAATTAAATGCAATGCCCCGAGTAAACCAAGCACTAGAGAGAAGTGTGGGAATAGAAGCACAATAATAGAAGCACAGTAGAGCTTTAGGTCAAGCCCAGCCCTCTGAGAGCATGGATTTGAGCAAATCAGTAGTTGTACTTTCTACACTTGGCAAAACCTTTCTAATATGTGGGTTACTAACAACTACTGTGCAGCAGATTCAAACAGGCATATTAACACCAGCCTTAAAATCTCAGAAGCAGCAATGAACAGATCAAAAGATAGTCTTTACCTTACATTCTCTTAATTCTGGCCTTCCAGCCCATCTTTGGTGACAGTGAAATTAATGAGGGTGGTCTGAGACTGCAGTTCTGGCTTGTAGTGAGGGTTAGCCAGTTTACTGTGAAGGATGAGATGGAAATTGTTGTGGGATTCACATTCTTTGTCTTCAATCTCGATATATCTAGGAAGGAATTAAATGCACCATAATAGGGATCTCACTGAATTAAAAAACAAACAAACCAACCCAAACCCACCACCCCACAACAACCAACAACCCCCCCCCACAACACACCTGTCTTAGCTTGCAGAAGATGGATACTGCATGACCTTGTCAGCACAGGAAATGGATATAAACCAAACTTCAGGTACAGCCAGCCTAAGAAACAAAATGATGATGATTAAAGACATCACAATTATATGAAGAAGGCACAGAACATTTCTTCATTAGCATAGTTTCATTTGCATATACAGCAGACACCTATACTCTCTGCTGTGCCAAAGAGCGTGGCTTAGGGGTAAATGTCTGTCCTCATTACTTAACCACAAACTTGCTTTCAAACAATCTTTAATGAGATAGCATTAAGTTTTTACAGTAATTTCCTTAAATATAGTTCACTTTTCCATCTTTTGACATAGTTTAGCAATAAATCCTTAAAAAAAACTAAGGCAATGCACATATTTATAGCAAACTGACAGTAACCAGATGAGAGAGAAGGGCTGGTGACTAACAGCAAGAGCCATTTATTTTAAGGCAATCTACTGACTGTTCTGACAGTTTTGTTCCACATCAATTATTTTCTGGGTGAAGGAATACTAGGTTCAGATCTTATTCACTGAGTAAGATCCCTTACTCAGTAGATGTCATTTCCTGACCCCTTGTAGTGAAGGGGAGGTGCCAGCCTGTCCTCTACAGCAACACTACTGCTCCTGTACAAGAGGATCTTTACAGGCTCCACATGGTTCAGTGTGAATCCAACTGGAGACCTTTATTGCTGGTTAAGCCTCTGTTGATACAGTTTTGAGCACAGAGCACACACTTACACATTAGCATAATCTAGGTGAGTACAGCCCAGTCATTTACACACATCATGGCTTGTTTTTCCCCTGGGCCAGATGTCCTACTATCTTTCCTCCCCCGTGGGAGGCATCCTGAAGCTGTGGGAACGAAGGCCAAATGCTTATACACTGCTTGTTATTATTCTCTCTTACACTGGATTCCCACACTCCTGAGGTAACATTTGGAGCCTGACAGAGAGGCAACATAAGGTTCACCTTCCTGCTTCTATGGCACAGCTGCAATAAAAACAAATGCAAAGACTGCTTATATACTGTAACGGTGCTGTGGGTCTGGTCTGGTGTGAGCAGGTGCCACAACTTTGTGTCATCTCCTTGCACAATGAGCAGTTTGCCAACCTTCAGCCATCACCTGTCACACACATGGGCAAAAGTAATGTCTATGAACATTTTCTGCCAAGAAAGGAGATTTAAACAAGAGTAACCAAAATCTGCTCAAAAGATAGCAGTAGAATATTTAGACAATGAAACATGTGTGTTCACAAGCCCTTTTCATGGAATTTGGATTGACATTGAACTCAAATCAATCTTCAAAGTGACTGCAATAGTCCAGGTACAAAACACATAAGATGCCATCATGAAAGTCACATCACAACATAAATAAAATGAGTATTTTCTGTACAAATGTCAACATTGCTTTCTTTCTAGGATTTCACAAAGCATTATCAGAGTTGAGGATGTATATTTCAGCTCTTAACATCCTTACCTGCTTCTGACATCCCTTAGCCAGAAGACATAGGCTAAAGGAAATGGTAGCTGAAAGCACTTCTGCATTTCTCCCAAGGATCAGGAGGAAATTCCTGCAAGTGAATTCCTAAAAATAGTCCAGTATCTCTAGTGCTAGGAGTGCATGCCTCTCACAACCCCCAGCATGCTGAATGCTACTGCCATACTAGAGTCTTCCTGGTGAAATAATATAGCCATGCAGTCATGTCCTCCAGGTAACACAACCTTTTGTGAGTAGACATGAATTCACCCTCCAGTTCAACAGCAGAGATTTCAATTCTGTCTCTCCACAGCCTTCAGAACTGAACTGCAGTTGTAGGGAATATGACAGCAGAGCTTGCCACAGAGAGTGATTTTCCTTTGCTTTCAATAAACACACAGTAAAGAAGAAGAGATCTAACAAAAGACAACCTTTTCAGTTTGCTTTGACAGTGAAAAAATGTTTGCTATGTGAATCAACACTAGAAGGTCTATGTGGTGATGTAATTAGTTTTAGAGTTCTGGATTCAAGTACTTTATGGGTTCTCAATTCACAGGAGCAATAAATTACCAATTTCTGTGGTCATCATCTATGAAAGACAAAAACTACCTAATGACTCAGTGGGTTTTATTACTGCAGCTGTTCTAGGTTTTCTGTTAATTACAAAACTGGGATAAATAAATGTTTTGTTATTGCTCTCACACGGTTCAAGGAGTATAAGCAACAATGATAAACACAGAGGTGGGGAAAGCCAGTAGAAATGCTTCTTTTCTGTTTTCCTTTTTTCAATATAATCTCCCTCTGCAGAGATTAATTCAGGATTCTGAAGAAATGTAGCAGATACAGGCACTATTTATGCAAGTCCAAGAAAGAAGACAGATTAAAATAAAAATGTTGCCAAAGCAATCACTAAGGATGAGTTGGACTCTGGTAATCTTTTCTTCACTATCCTATTGTTAGGAGGAAGTTCGTCCCAGAGAGAGTGATTTGCCATTGGAATGGGCTGCCCAGGGAGATGATGGAATCACTGTCCCTAGAGGTGTTCAAGAAAAGACTGAACAAGGCACTTAGATGACTGGCTAGGGCTGGGTGCTAGGTTGGACTGGATGAGCTTGGAGGTCTCTTCCAACCTGGTTGATTCTATGATTCTATGTTTCTATTCCACCAGCAGAGGCAGACAGAATGGCCTTAATTAATCTGCTCTTCTACCCAGGAATAGACAGAGCTCCATACCTTCATGCAACTCAAACCAAAAAACGAGTAACTTTCAGAGCAGATGTTCTCCAAAGCATGCCACAACTCTAAATGGCAGAAAGTAGGACAGCTTCCTGTAGCTAACTGTTTTGGAACAGCTCAGCAAGAATGAAAAGAAGTGATAAATTCTTGGACAGGAAAGAAAAGGGAAACAGTATTTTTCTGTGTGAAGAAAGAGGGATAAACACATTTTCCAAAGGAGGCTTCTTTCAGTTCCTGCTGATTAAAATTAAAAGCTGGAACCGACTTGCGAACTCCAACAAGTAATACAGACAATGAAGTCGAATAAATCAGGTGAAAACAAGCACAGAACGGAGCTGTTACTAGGCAATCTCAGTAGGCAAACTGTGCAAGTTGGTCAAACTAGTTCAGCGGGAAAAGCACTGCCTTAAAGTTGCACAGCTGGTGAGATGTTCAAGGCAAGGCAAGCTTCTCTGTGGAGCAGCCGAGTGAATTGTCTTGCTGTTTCATGAATAATAGTCCTGCCTCACAAGAATGGAAATTTGTTCACACAAGCCACATTTGCACATAAATCAAATTTCAAGACATCTTAAAGAATCTTGTAATAACCTAATCTTGAAACTGAAGAGACATGACTACCACTTTGAGAACGTGCAAATGATTCGAGCAGGTGTAGCAGCTTATGTGAATGCAAATAGGAGCCTCGTGAACAATGAATTGATTCCCTTATCTTCTCTCTTATGAGTCAAAATGACATTGATCTGTTAAAATTAATGTTCATAACCAGTAATCTCCACAACAGGGGTGCTGGGGAGACAGGATAGGAAACACACAGATTAAATCACTCAAGCCTATCTATGCCTAACAAATCTGTTCATTGACATCACTCCTCTTATGACGAGGATCAAAACTCAACATCATGTACAACTGACACCTGCTTTGATTTACCTGCTCCACAAAATCTAAGTATGGGCATTCTGAATCATTTTGGCATACATTTTGAATCACAGGAAGCTGCACCTAAATTTTACTTGTTTCTTTTCCTGTGCCTTTCATGCTTACATAAAGCTATGTAATACAACTGATAGGTATTTTTCAACGTTATTTTATGGGGTTTGTCTTTGGAAATAGATAAAACATGTTATGTATCTTGAAGAAAATATCCAAAACTATTTTAATTTAAAAAGATTAGCATTTTAAAGCCACTTTGAACATCAAGTCACAGACTAAATTGCATTTAAACCCACTTATCAGGATTGCAGCTCCAAAATTAAAATAGCATCCAAATACGAACACTTAAAATTGCTTAGGCTTTTGAATACATACTATGGCACTTAGGCAAGAAGCTTTATCTTCAGAGATAACAAGCATAGAATCATAAAATCAACCAGGCTGGAAGAGACCTCCAAGATCATCCAGTCCAACCTACATCCCAGCCCTATCCCAATCAACTAGACCATAGCACTAAGTGCCTCGTCCAGGCTTTTTTTTGACACACCTTTGGCAGCTTGGCCAAAGTACCTGTAATTCACTCTATCCTATTCCAGAACTGTATCATAGAATCATAGAAACAGTCAGGGTCAGAAGTGACCACAAGGATCATCTAGTTCCAACCCCCTTGCCATGGGCAGGGACATCTCACACTAGATCAAGGTGCTCAGAGCCCCATCCAGTCTGGCCACAAAGACCTCCAGGGACAGGGCTTCTACCACCTCCCTGGGCAACCTGTTCCAGTGTCTCACCACCCTCATGGTGAAGAGCTTCTTCCTAACATCCAGTCTGATCTACACATTTCTAGCTTTGTCCCACTCTTCCTAGTGCTACCTGACATCCTAAAAAGTCCCTCCCCAGCTTCCTTGTAGAACTTTTCAGATACTGGAAGGTCACAATGAGGTCATCTTGAAGCCTTCTCCTCTCCAGCCTGAACAGCCCAAACTTCCTCAGTCTCTCTTGATAGGAGAGGTGCTCCAGCCCCTGATCATCCTTGTGGCCCTTCTCTGGACACACTCCAGCACATCCATATCTTTCTTATAACAGAGGCTCCAGAACTGGATGCAGTACTCCAGGTGAGGTCTAACCAGGCAAGAGTAGAGGGGCAGAATCACTTCTCTCAGCCTGCTGGCCACACTTCTCTTGATGCATTCCAGGATCTGGTTGCTTTTCTGGACTGCAAGAGCACACTGATAGCTCATATTGAGCCCTCATCCACCAGCACCTCCAAACCTCTCCCCTCATAAGGAAAAGTTGAGAGACCTGGGGCTCTTTATCCTGAGAGAGAGAAGACTGAGAGTCATGAGGATAGGGCTGGGCTCTCCTCAGTGGTGGCCAGTGACAGGACAAAGAGCGACAGGTACAAACTAGAACACAGGAGTTTCAATTGAGCTTAAGGAGAGGTTTCCTCACTGTGCAGGTGCCAGAGCATTTGTGCAGGCTGCCCAGACAGGTTTTGGAGCCTTCTTCTCTGGAGGCTTTCAAAACCCTCCTGGACATGCTCATTTGCAGTCTGATCTAAGCTTACCTGCATTAGCAGGGGTGTTAGATTAGATGATCTCCATCAGTCTCTTCCAACCCCTATCATTCTATTGATTCTATGATAATGGCTCATATTTTGAGGGAGATGTAATGTGTAAACTTATACATGTATTTGAATTTCTCTGAAGCTGAGCATTTCTTTAGCAGGTTTTGAGGAGACCTTATAGTAGCCTTCCAGTATCTGAAGGGGGCCTGCAGGAGGGCTGGGGATGGACAACTTACAAGGTCTTGTAATGACAGGATGAGGAGTAATGGGTTTAAACTGGCACTAGATGCTAGGAAGAAGTTCATTTCAGTAAGAGTGGTGAGACACTGGCACAGGTTGCCCAGGGAAGCTGTGGCTGCTCCCGCTCTGGAGGTGTTCAAGGCCAGGTTGGATGAGGTCTTGAGTGACCTGTTTTAGTGGGAAGTGTCCCTGCCTATGGCAGGGGGTTGGAACTGGATGATCTTCAAGGTCTCTTCCAACCAAAACCATTCTGTGATTCATTCAGAAACAATACCAGAAGCTGGTGTTACAGAGCATCAGAGAGCTCCACACTAGAACAACTTTGGTAGATAAGGAATGGGAGGGATCCTTTTATGAAGCTGCTTCAGAGATCAGCAAGTTCTCCAACATGCAGGCTAGTAAATTTGCTTTGGAAGGAGTACAAGTTGATAAATCTCCCTGGCTATGCTTCCTGTCGATTGATATGATAAGATATATTCTACTTAAAATTAGGATTGTCTGAAGCTCAGTGGATTTAATTATTTGTAATTACCCAGTTGTTGTCAGTATGTGGCCATTTTATGACAGTGGTATCTACTGTGTGGGTCAGGTTCAACTGTATATCTTTTCAAACACAAAATTAATGTGCTATTGATGAAACCATTACTAGAACCAAATTAAAGTCTGAGCTGATGTATTGGTCCACAGGGTGCTGTCAGACATGAAAGGAGTAATTAGTATTCATTACTTCATACTCTGCAACATTCCAATTATTAATGAACTTCAACTGCTGGACTGTACCATATCTATCACTAATACCTTTCTAGTCTTTCTTTATTAGGAAAAAAAAAAAATTAAAGCACCTGACAAATACTAAAATAAACAAATAACAGAAATTAATCCAGAATGAGCAAAATTCTGCTTATTCGGTAATAAAGGAGTATATATATTACCAACACATCACAAAGGAGACCTGCTGCATCTTCAAAGGGCCACAGAATGCTAGGTTATGTAATGCCTCTTAAAATATTCACCAGAGCCTATATTTGAATAGCTTCAGATATTTGGGCTTGTGTCTGTGTGTACAGCTCTACTGTGCTACACAGACACCTTTGTTAAGTAAAAGCAAAACTAGAACTGCTGTGACCCCTTGTTCTTTCCCAATAGCTTATTTCTATTGTTTTATGTCCCTCTGTATCATGTCTTAAAGACTTGTGCAGTTTCTGATCTCTCTTTCAGACCAGTATAACTCTAATCCCCAGCAGCTTATTCTCTACAGATTCTAAAAACGAAACTGCATGATCTTAATCTAAGTATTTCAAAAGCCACTATAGAAAAATGTAACAGGATTCATTCTGAGATCAGGGTAGGGAGAGAATGCACCCTCAAGCAGCTCCATGAGACCTGAGCTGTTGTGCATGACTTGTATCTACTGTGCAGGCATCAATGCCTGCAATATAGGGATGAAGAAGGGAGAAAAATTGTGGGTAGTCTGTCTAAGACTAGATACCATTATTATTTCATATTTCATATTTTCTCTTTTACCAACCTAAAACTGCTCAATTATTCTAAACACTATTTAAGTAAGATTGGAGATCCATACAGAAATGCTTCAGGGTTATCACTGATTTTTCATCAGATGAAAGGTCATATTCTTCAGTATGAAAGATGTAGCTTGTTGATGTGTTGTTTTAAACATGAATAGATGAAAGGAACACTTTCAGGCTTAAAAACAAATTCATGTTTGAGCAGAGACAGTAACACAACATTTCAGTCCCTCAGATGAAACATTTAATGAAGTTTACCAAGTTTACTCTCATGCAACCACAAATCAACATTATTCTTTAGCTTGACAGCTGCACTGAAGACTGAACAATCATGTCAGAGGTATTCATGAAAAGTGATGGAAGACAAAGGAGCAGACTCAAATTCACTTGCACCACGTACAAGCTTCTTCATTTTTCCTATTATCATCCTAAAAACATCTAAAGGTATCTTAATTAGATCTCGGGGAATATTTCTGATGATATATTCTAAATGTGACATTATTTTTAAATCTAGAGAGAAGGGGAGCATAGGAAGGAGAAAAAAGATTCATAGGTATCTCCCATAAAAGGCCAGAATGTAAGTTTACCATCCCTTGTACCATCTAGCACTCCTACTCTTGCAGTGATAGAGCAGCAAAACCACATTGACTCAGCCTTGCATTACTCAATCCAAATTTGAATCTCCCACTTGAATGATCAACTACAGACCTCTGAGGTGGGGCCAACATGGCTGTCAGAGCTGTAGCCCTTTCATTGGGAAGGGAGAAGTCAGAACAGTCCCTGTACTCAGGTCTCTGGATTATCACATGAGAAAGGAGGTGTTTGAGTTTTGGTGTTAGCAGACTAAGATCCTGGGTAAAATCAAAGAGCCATCACCATTACTGCTCCATCCACCCTGATGGATTTGTGCACACCATGAGCTGGACTGGTTCGATGCACAGAATGCTGGCAGCAACACTGCAGTGCCTGTCTTTGGCTTGCTTATTTCTGACCCATTTTGTACCCCATCAGTTTCTCCTCCTTAATGGAATGGTTCAAAGCAAGGGCTAAAACACTTGTGTCCCCCAACAAAAAAGTGAGGGGACACACAGAAAACTCAGGGCTGAGATTAAGGGATAAGAGTTTAATGTAACATAAGATATCATAAGAACAATGCATAGCTACCCTAGCCAATAATCTAATGACTCTAATTATACAGTGCATGATTACCTTGGCTTAGCTCAATCCATGGCACCCTTACTCTTTTCCCTCTTTTTTTCTTCTTTAAGCCAGTTCAACCTAAACATGAGAAAAGATATGAGCAGATCAATTACATGCAATTGCTTTCAACAATCACATAATTCAGCACCAGCAATGAGACTTAAACCCAGCTTTGTTTAACCGGGAAAGGATATGATCCTAGCTTTTGCCTTGGATGCCATATACACTTAGTGAATCTTTCCCCTTGCAAGGTACACAAGGTACACATGCTGTGTCCTGCTACCTGAACCGTGCAATAGAAGCAAGGTTGTATCATCAGGCTTTGTACCTTTCCTATTGAAAAAGTGATGAGCCCCTCACAAGAAGCGCAGCTCAACCCCCACTTTATTTCCTTCTCAACTCTTGGAAACAGTATAAACCCCCTTCCTTTTAAAGCACCATCTTCAATGGAAAATGGTGCTATGGATAAATAAGCAGCAATGGTGCAGTATTTCAGGTCTTCAAGTAAAGCTATTCCAACAAATAGAATCTTATAAAAACTAGAAATTTAGAGGCAGTAAACATGGAAGCCAATTCTTCAGCATGCACCTACCTTTTCTGTCCTAAATGTACAACTTTAAGGTCAGCTCCATATTTATTCTTTATCCATTTAATTCCCTGTTGGTGGAGGATGTATCATCAGGGGGCAGTGTTTGCAGTGTGTTAGAACAGTGGCATTTCCCACTGACATCCTATCACTGGACAGTCCCTTGTTACTCCAAGCCACAATTGTAGCCTCATCTGTCAAGGTGGCAACTGGGCCCAAGCTCTTCGTCACAGGAATAGAAACCTTGGAATCAAAGCAGAATGTAATCATCCAGCAAGGTTACCATGCAGCAGGACACAACTCTGTGCTGATATAAATTAAGATATGGGCTGATATAAATTAAGGCTTTCTAAGCAGAAAAGTAAGGAGGATCCTTGTGGAATTTCAGATGCAAAAGAATATGCTAGGAAATGTGATGAGAAGCAGTTTAACATAATTATAACAGATATGGGGAGGGGAAAAAAGTATTTTAATTGATTTACTTCATATAAATATTTATACTTCAATAAAGTAAAAAAAAAAAAAAAGACCATATATTATAAATTTCACTGTATATAGATTCTGATGTTACTAATTCAGTGATCATGCATACTCTTGAGCAGGTATCTCTGGAACATAAATCAGTATTTGTCCACACAAATACTGTAAGAGTCAGATTCCCATGGTATCTTATTAATACAGTTAAGCTACATGTTAATCAATTCAAAAGACAGAGAATGGAAGCATTGCTGGAGGCAGATGGATCCTTAGAGCTCCCTGTGAGTCACAGTATCACAGTATCACCAAGGTTGGAAGAGACCTCACAAATCAAGTCCAACCCTTTACCACAGAGCTCAAGGCTAGACCATGGCACCAAGTGCCACGTCCAATCCTGCCTTGAACTGCCCCAGGGACGGCGACTCCACCACCTCCCCAGGCAGCCCATTCCAGTGTCCAATGACTCTCTCAGTGAAGAACTTTCTCCTCACCTCAAGCCTAAATCTCCCCTGGCGCAGCCTGAGGCTGTGTCCTCTTGTTCTGGTGCTGGCCACCTGAGAGAAGAGAGCAACCTCCTCCTGGCCACAACCTCCCCTCAGGTAGTTGTAGACAGCAATAAGGTCACCCCTGAGCCTCCTCTTCTCCAGGCTAACCAATCCCAGCTCCCTCAGCCTCTCCTCGTAGGGCTGTGCTCAAGGCCTCTCCCCAGCCTCTTCGCCCTTCTCTGGACATGCTCAAGCATCTCAATGTCCCTCCTAAATTGGGGGGCCCAGAACTGAACACAGGACTCAAGGTGTGGTCTAACCAGTGCAGAGTACAGGGGCAGAATGACACAGTCATCAACTGTGGCAATGCTCTTGTGTGAGTGCCCATTCTGTAAAAAGGAATCTATGAGCTCTACCTCCAGTAAAGGAGCTAGATACTAACTTGTCACAGGCATTACAAAAAGATGAACCCAAAAGAAATGGATTATCTGAAATCAGTGCTTACATAATGGGTATGGGTGGGGAAGGGGAAATGCCTAACACAAGTAAGAGAGAGAGAATAACTAAGTTATTTGGGGGAAAAAAATAGGCTACTGGATACAGATACATCCTGGATGTCTGGAATTTTCCCTTATTGAAGGAAAAAGCAAATCTTCACCAAATCCTTCACAATGTAACCCCTGGCTTCCTTATTTGGGATTTCTGTGCTGAATTCTAAATCCAAAAAATTAAAGGAAGGCACAGTGCTGCTACAGTGTTTGACTTCCCCTACCTTTGGCCTCATTTTCATCTGCTCTAGACATGTGCAGTCCTTAGTGCTGGCTCGTAGGCTGGAGATTCTTTTAGAAGTGCACACTGAAATAGAGAAGCATGTAAATCTAGTGGTCATTTATAAAGAAAACCATTACAT
Source organism: Pogoniulus pusillus (assembly GCF_015220805.1). NCBI lineage: Eukaryota > Metazoa > Chordata > Aves > Piciformes > Lybiidae > Pogoniulus > Pogoniulus pusillus. Next base: position 9,958,627 of record NC_087291.1, read on the forward strand.
CCATTGTAGTTGAGCCAGACTTGCACAATTACTACTATGAATTGCACCATACCTCCAGTGCATTTCTGTGACATCATGTCATGGTTACCATATCATTACGAAATATAGTACCCTAAAATTATCTGACCCCTGATTCTAATCACAGAGCCAAAAGTAAAACAGAATTTTGATGAACCTGTTGAAGACAGAAATATAAAAGGACCAAGAGGTATACACTCCCCTCTGCAAGCATGCAACCTATTTTTCTCCTGTGTAACATACTTATCTAAATATACCAGAAGACTAAGAATATGATTTGTCCCTGGACTGTAAGGCAAGTGGTGCAACCATTTACATCAGCTGCATCAAGAAGTGTGTCCAGTAGGTCTAGAGAGGTTCTTTTTCCCCTCTGCTTTGCCCTAGTGAGACCATACATGGAATACTCTGTCCAATTTCAGGCTTCCTAGTTCGAGACAGGGATTTGCTAGAGAGAGTTCAATGGAGAGCCACAAAGATGACTGGGGGACTTGAGCATCTCCCTAGGAACAGAGACTGAGAGACCTGTGGCTGTTAAGTCTGGAGAAGAGAAGACTGAGAGGAGATCTGTCGTTTATCCACTGTCTGTACTGTACTTATTTTTCAGAGCAACAACAGTAATCAAAATATACTTCCCCAGTCCTTTACATGATGTAATCAAAACCAATGAAAAACAGTGAACAGAAAGGATCCTCCATACTTCAAGCAATTTTATGCAAAATGCTTACATTTTGCTGGTGCTAGCTGCTTGAGAGCTTAAAAGAACACTCTCAGTCTTGGAAGTCTTTAAAATGCAGAAATTCAATCTCCAGTAACAACTTGCTCTCATGTAAAAGCCAGGTTTCTATGTGTACAAACTCCAAGTAACAAAATAATTGTTGCACATGAGTATATTGTACACTTGAGTTACACATCAAGTATTTGCCACCTAGATTTTTCAGAAAACCCAGAAATATTTACTGAAATGGTTCAATGTCCTGTCCTGCAAAGACAAACACAGAGCTCTGTGATAACAGAGGATTCAAGCTCCACTGATGCAAAGTGTGCACCTGCAGCCCAGGCTGATCGCGTCCTGGGCTACATCAAATGATGCATGGCCAGCAGAGAGAGGTGATTCTGCCACTTTGCTCTGCTCTGGAGAGAGACCTCTTTGGAGTACTGCATCCAGGTCTTGAGCCCTCAGCACAGGAAGGACATGGACCTAATGAAGCAGGTCCAGAGGAGGGCCATGATCAGGAGTTTGGAACACCTCTGCTATGAAAACGGGCTGAGGGAGATGGAGTTGTTCAGCCTGGAGAAGAGGAGGCTCTGGGAAGACCTAATGGCAGCCTTCCAGTATCTTAAGGGAGCCTATAAGAAGGAGAGAGAGAGATGGTTTACAAAGGCCTGTGGTGATAGCACAAGGGACAATGGTTTCAAACTAGAGAAAAGTAGATTTAGATTGGATGTTAGGAAAAAGCTCTTTACTGTAAGGGTAGTGGAACACTGGAACAGGTTACCCAGGGGAGGCAGATGGGGCCCGATCCCTGGAGATACTCAAGATGAGGCTCAACAGGGCTTTGGGCAACCTGATCTAGTAGCCTCTGCTTACTGGACAGGGGGATTGGGCTGGATGACCGTTGGAGATCCCTTCCAACCCAGACCATTCTTTGATTCTGTGTGATGCTGTGAAAACATCCACTAAAAACCTGGACACATCCTTAACCAAAGTACTGTGCTTAAGTTAACATTTACATAGGCTGGATATTAGGAGGAAGTTCTTCACAGAGAGAGTGATTTCCCATTGGAATGGGCTGCCCAGGGAGGTGGTGGAGGCACCGTCCCTGGGGGTCTTCAAGAAAAGCCTGGATGAGGCACTTAGTGCCATGGTCTAGTTGATTGGTTAGGGCTGGGTGGTAGGTTGGACTGGATGATCTTGGAGGTCTTTTCCAACCTGGTTGATTCTATGATTCTATGTTTCACAGTGTAAACCAAGGACCTCCATGTGAAGATCACCTAAACTACATTCACAAGGGATGACCAACAAATGACAAGTAAAGGACTATTCCTGTTGAAAGCTCTACCAGCAAGTCTTTGTAATGTAGTGGCTTTGTTGTGGAGTCTGTTGGATATCCATTTTTGCCTACAGAAGCCATTGGATTCCTCTCTAAACCATTAACTGAAGGCAACGAGACAATAAATCCATTAATTTACAAGAGGACTTTTTGATTTATCCATTCTCTCTTCTTATTGTCACTGACTGGTAAGTCATAAACAATAAAGAGCACCCACCTCATTCCCCAAAATAGCTTTGAAGTTCAAAGATTTACTAAACATAGAATGATTGTCTATTTAAACCTTTGGTAATTTTACCATACCACCCAAGCACCATAAATCACTACTGACATTGGCTAACAAGGGTTTAAGAGTTAGAACATGCAGTGTAATAAATTTCCAGACAGTTAAAAATCACTATAATTTTATTCTAATGCATTATAGATTGCCTGTAATGTCATCCTGGCTGGGGTGACCCATTTCTAATTTTGAACAGCTGTTCAGCTCGGGAGTTAGTTAATGATTAAATATAAATTGCCTGATTTATTAGTCTGAATGGCTGAGCTTCCAGGTCAATGCTATATAGACAAAATCATCAGTCTTGATGCTTTTCAGAAGTTAACTGTCTCCTGTTCTAGTCTAAAAGGATTTATTCTCAGAGGAAAAGACTTGACGTTCTCAATCCTTTTAGATATTTCCCCCCTTAACTTACACAGTAAATTGCTACTAAAACCTCAAATAGTGGCCAAAAAAACTTCTTTTGACTACATATAAACCTTTAGATCAAAGACCTGAAGGCTGCCTATGGGTAAATACCATTTGCTCCCGTAGAGCTTCCAATGACTTTGGAGGTCTGCAGAGTTGGGCCAGCAGTAACTGTCTATAGAGTTCTGGGGCACACAAAAGTTTTCATACCCCAATTGAAACATCTACTTCACTGATTTTCTACCAAAGGAAAGACTATTTACATATTTTACATTTACAGCCATACTAATTATGGAATCTGATACCAAAAAGGAATCTGATTTAAGTGCACTCAAGTTTCTGGGTTAGTTCTATACTCTTACAGTAATTTTTCCCCCCCAGAACCCCTGCTTTAATCTTGATTGCCAAGCTCTGCTGTTTCAGAAACAGGGGTGTTCACTTTCATCTTAGAATGAAAGGTCACAAGGTTTTTATGAAAGCTAACTTGAAATATTTATTCAGACTGCCTTGGGAGCTTGTGTAACCATTCTTTGTACTTTTTATTTCCTGTTACTTACACTTATGTGTCAAAAAGGAATAGTTAAACTTTTAGATGATGAATTGAGACAGCACAGCTTCTGTAAAGCCCTAGGACAGCCTGCACAGCAATGCTGTGGCTGACTTGAATGGTTACTGACCACTAAATAGGCACATATTTGCTTAAGTGATGCTTGCCTGCAAATAAAGCTAATGACCACGCTGAAATATATATAATTTTAAGGATGAAGTATACTATTGAAACAATTAATAGATTCTGCAAAAGGGAAAGAAAAAAACAAAGGAAAGCAACAAAAGCAACCAGCAAATAAGTGATTTGTATCTTCTGCTGATCTGCAAACTAAAGTGCAACAGAGGGCAGATGCAGGGCAACTCCATCCTGACCTGGAGGATTATTCAGTCTTTCTGCTCATTAACTAGAGGCAGCCCAGGCTGTCACAATGCGTTCACAGTTGTGTATAAATGTGGTCACTTGGTTATTGAGACTTCTCTTTAGCAATCACACAAGTATCAATTGCTCAGCAATGCAGGGTTTTTAGGAAATGCATTTGTGGTGCAGCACATTTAATTTCTCAGGATTTTATCATGGCTACCCAAAGAGGTGGTGGAATCCTCATCACTGGTAGTTTTTAAGGCCAGGCTGGATGGGGCTCTGGCCAAACTGATCCAGTGTGAGGTACCCATGCCCATGGCAGGGGGGTTAGAGCTGGATGATCCTTGAGGTCCCTTCCAACCCTGACAATTCTATGATCCTACGTTCTTCAGAAAACTTAACATGACAATAAAAACATAATAAAACCTCAAAATTGTTCACAAAGAATTTCCTGTTGGTTAAGAGTTCAACAATTTTGAGTTTAACATCTTTCTAACCATGCTTTTGATAGTCCTCATATTAAACAAAAATATATTGCAGAGGCTTTTCTTCCAATAAATAAATAAATAAAGCCTCATATCGAAGGCAGTAGAACTGACCAAAAGAAGTTGGGGGAGCACACATGTCTTTCAGCTTCTCTTGTTTATTTTGTGCTTGCTTTCTCTTTATACCCACTTCATAGGTTTCCTTACACAGTGATTCATACCCTTAAAAGACCTGACGTGAGCCAGCTGGAACACATTCCATAGGCCAGGGGTGCACATCATAAAATATTGAATGAAGAAGATTAAGAAGTTACCGTGGCTGTATAAATGGAGGCAATGAAATTTTGCTGTATGTAGAATTCTCTGGAAAAGTGGAGGACAGCTGGTGAATATCTGCACAGCATTTCATTCTAACTGTAAAAACAGATGCCAGCAAAATGTCAGTGTTTCACTCCGAATTTCTGTCTTTTCATCAGCTAATCCCAGTTAATGCTACTGCTGTACATAACAGTCCTCCCCATGGGACATCACATTGAACATTATGCCGTTTAACTTGTGGATTGCTACAAGTTTCCAGCTGAGTAACTCCAGCTGATTTTAAATTTAAGGTTGAATAGCACAATTCAGAATCGTTGAATAGGGATAAGAAAGTTATTAACTGTTGACTACGTTGTGCATGTTTAGATGGAGAAAGAGGCTGAGCCCAGACAGCTAAGTGGAGGCTCTGTGAAATGCCAGCTATAACTACAGCTAAACCCAAGAGAAGTGTAGGATTCTATTGAACTAACAAGTATTAATTCTGCTAAAAAGCAGAAGTGCAAAGACAGGAAAGGATCCTGTTTCATAGCCAGTGGTCTGCAGAGTTTATGCCACCTACCGAACCGTAATAATGAACTCGGCTCCTCATCATCCTCCAGCATTTCATAGGTAGGAAACTGGGCATTAGCTGCATGGTTGAGAGATGTGTTTCATTGGATTGCTTCTTCATACGAAAAATGTTATCCCTTTTTGGCACCTTTAAAGTTGTGGGCTAATTTACAGCTCAGTTACAAGAAACAAGTTAAAAGCAAGTTTTCCTGCAAGAAATGCATGCATTGCTTTTTACTACATTACAAGACATTTAACAAGGCCAAATGCAGGGTCCTACACTTTGGCCACAATAATCCCAAGCAGCACTACAGGCTGGGGACAGAGTGGCTGGAGAGCAGCCAGGCAGGGAGGGACCTGGGGGTGCTGGTAGAGAGTAGCTGAACATGAGCCAGCAGTGTGCCCAGGTGGCCAAGAGAGCCAATGGCATTCTGGCCTGATCAGGAGCAGGGTAGCCAGTAGGACAAGGGAAGTTATTCTGCTCCAGTACTCAACACTGGTCAGGGCACACCTTGAGTCCTGTGTCCAGTTCTGGGCTCCTCATTTCAAGAGAGATGTTGAGACACTGGAACATGTCCAGAGAAGGGTGATGAAGCTGGTGAGGGGCTTGGAACACAGCCCTGTAAGGAGAGGCTGAGGGAGCTGGGGGTGTGCAGCCTGGAGAAGAGGAGGCTCAGGGGTGAGCTCATTGCTGTCTACAACTACCTGAAGGGAGGTTGTAGCCAGGTGGGGGTTGATCTCTCCTCCCAGACAACCAGCAACAGAACAAGGGGACACAGCCTCAAGTTGTGCTGGGGGAGGTCTAGGCTGGATGCTAGGAGGATGTTCTTGCTAGAGAGAGTGATTGGCATTGGAATGGGCTGCCCAGGGAGGTGGTGGAGTCGCTGTCCCTGGAGGTGTTCAAGGAAAGACTAGATGAGGCACTTAGTGCCATGGTCTAATTGATTGGCTAGGGCCAGCTGATAGGTTGGACTGGGTGATCTTGGAACTCCCTTCCAATCTGGTTGATTCTATGATCCAACTCTTTCTTTCCACTCATTCTCTTAAGTGCTACAAGTACATGGAATCATAGAATCATCATAGAATGGTTTAGTTTGGAAGAGATCTTAGAGATCATCTATTCCAACCTCTCTGCCACGAGCAGGGATACCTCTCCATTTGACTTGGCTACTCAAGGTGTCATTTAATCTGGCCTTAAACATTCCCAAGGAGCAGGCATCCACAACTTCACTGGGCAGCCTATTCCAGAGTCCTACTACCCTTACACTGACCAACTTCTTCATACGATCCATACTGAGCCAGTTTAGCACACATAATATACACACTGCATGGAGAAGTATTTCCTTTTTATTCTTCTACTGAAGTTCATATTCTTGTAAAACATTACCAAATTAATAAAATTTCTACTCTATTTTTAGAATCATGAGATCATATAGGCTAGAAGGACTCTGAGGTCATCCAGTCCAACTATCACCTAAAAATGCACTAACTGGAAAGTTTTCTTTGTACTGTCCACAATCAGACCCAAGTCTTCTTCCACAAGTTAATAATGAACAAACAATAAGAAAGACATTCATAAGAAGGTTTTTTTTCATTCCAACATATATTTTGTGTTTACCACTAATGAACTACGTCAGCTACAGTGTTATCCATTCAACAACCTCACAAGCTCTGAGACTTCTTATTGCTATGAGTAATACCTGCTGGAGAATCAATAATTATAGCTACAGCTCCTTATAAAACGTTTGCTAGGTTTAGCATCAATGGAATGAACCACAGAATTAATCAGGTAGGAAAAGACCTCTAGGATCATCCAGTCCAACCTGTCACCTAACCCTTCTAATTAAATAAACCATGGCACTTAATGCCTCATCCAGCCTCCTTTTAAACACCTCCAGGGATGGCGACTCCACCACCTCCCTTTGCAGCACATTCCAATGACAATCACTCTCTTTGTGAAGAGATTCTTCCTAACATCCAGCCTAAACCTGCCTTGGCACAGCTTGAGACATTGTCCTCTTGTTTTGTCACTGGGTGCCTGGGAGAAGGGACCAACCTCAGCTGACTACAACCTCCCTGCAGGTAGTTGTAGAGAGCAATAAGGTCTCCCCTGAGCTTCCTCTTCTCTCCAGGCTGAATACCCCCAGCTCCCTCAGCTGTAAAAATATCAGTTTCAACTGGATCCTCCCACCTTGTGAAAGGAAGTGTGGTTGAACATGCACTGTAGATTTTAAAAAGTGGTTAGGAAAAGTATTTATATTAAATGACACTTTGATAACTGATGGCCTAACCCAGGAAACAGACAGCAGCAGAGGGAAATGTAACTTTTTTTCCTGTGGGGCAGAATTTTTCCTTCCTAAGAACTAAGCACAGCTAAGAGAAAAACTAACCACTGCTGCTAACCACTTCCAGGAACAAAAAAAAAAAGTTCATAAGGAGATGAAAGAGGAAGTAAATAAATACAAAAAGACAGGACTAGGTTCAAAGCTGGAGATCAGAACAGGAAAAGATTCTTTGAGATACTGTCAGACATGGAACAGAGATGCATTAGTGCTCTTTGAAGAACACATTAAAACAATTTAAAAGCCCATGAGTTTCAGGGCTGATTGCTGAGCACTATTATTTTTTCTTTTTATAAATCATTGAAAGGCCATAATTGGCCAAAAAGTAAGTATTTGCACTTCATAAACATACAGCAGCATAGATGTGTGAAATAAAAACAGTGATTCTTCTGTAAAGCTATCTTCTAGTGTAGATACAAACTTAATTAGGGCAGATGCACTTTAATCTGAATGAGTAACTTAGGCTGAGGCAAGGAAGTGCTGAAGCAGGTGATGGGATTTTTGGGCTGGGGGAAGAAGGGCCAGAAGAGGAAGACCAGTGGTAAAAGCTATCTTTATTTACCTACTAAATCTGCATTTTCTTCAGAACAAGAAAGTAATGCATGACACAATAATAACAGAAGGAAAAACCCAGGAAATTGCTGAAATATAAAATTAAATTCTCAAACACTACAACTTGCAGGTTTGTAACAGTTTCTGTAAGAAGTGAATCTTATTCATCCTCTTAAATTGTGATCTTAAGGCAAACCAGAATAATCCAGACACTACACGTTTCTTTACCCTGACTGGCTAATATCTCATGTTGTGAGAATTCAGATCTAAATATTTCCAAGGAAAAAAGTCTTATGCCAAGTCAAAGCTCTCTAAACCTAATTAATGGCAGATCTTTCTAATCATTTGAAGCTTTTCTACTAAGTAACTCTCTTTCAGCAGGGAGACTCCTTCCACTCACTATCTCCCAAGGTACCACAAGATGTCTTTTCTTCAAGAACACTTTGTGTGGCAGTTGCTCCATTAAATGCATACTTAATAACTAACAAATAATCTCTCTAAAAAGTGACATGAACTAGGAAGTAATAAAATCAACACAAGTAAAATTAATTGACTAACTAAATAAAAGAAGAGCGATAAAGTTAAGTGAGTTCAAGATGTTGAAGAAGAATGCTTATTAATCAAGCAGTACTCACAGAAGGCTGTTTTCTGACTGCTTCTATCTTTTCTCAACTCTTAGGCTCCCCAGTTCAAGAAAGATAGGGTCTTCCTGCAGACAGTCCAGCAGAGAGCCACAAGGATGATTTGGGGACTTGAGCATCTCCCCTATGAAGAGAAATTGAGAGACTTAGGACTTTAGTCTGAAGAAGAGAAGACTGAGAGGAGATCTGATCAATACATTCAAATATCTGAGAGGTGAGTGTCAAGTGGATGGGGCCAATCTCTTTCTGCTGGTCAGCAGCAGTAAGACAAGGAGCAACAGCTACAAACTGGAACATAGAAGGTTTCACCTCAACATGAGGAGAAACTTCTTTATAGTGAGGGTGACAGAGCACTGGAACAGGCTGCCCAGAGAGGTTGTGGAGTCTCCTTCTACAGAGACTTCCAAAACCTGCCTGGATACATCCCTGTGTGAACTACCCTAGGGGATCCTGCTTTAGCAGCAAGGTTGGGCTGGATGATCTCTGGAGGTCCCTTCCAACCTCTAAGGTTCTGTGATTCTGTAATTCTGTAGCTGCTGCTAATACAGAATTTGCCTGGGCCAGCACACAATGTTTTAGCTGTACCTCGCCACAAACCTTGATAAAGACATGTGGTATAGGCACATTACCCAAGAAACTGGTCTCACCTTCATTGCAAAAGTTACAAATGAATCCTGGTGAAAGACTTTCAGATAATCTTAGCAGTCTCTCATTACACACATTTGCTTTAGAGCCATCTTTCTACACAACAGTGAGACATATGGAGGTTATTAGCTCATCGCTAACCCAATGACTGCAGGGGATGTGATTGCAGCATACAAAGGGTATCTTAGGCAGGACTGAATGCATCCTCAGTGGGTCTACTCTCCAACTAAAATTAATCTATATGTATCACTGGTTTTAGAATACAGGTGGAAATCAGACAGGCAGTAAGCTTGAGTAGATTTCAACTAAAATTGATTAGGTTTTTACTATTTTCTAATTAAATGGTAACATGCTATAATACTAGGATGAATGGAGGAATCCTGCTGCTAAGTGCTCAAGGGACTCACAAGTGATAATCTCTGTTTTGCAATCCAGACAGCCAGACTCAAATTGATGTTTCAAGTGTAACGTTTGCATCTGGAGAAGGATATTTCCTGGCCTGCATCACAATGACAACTGAAAACTCCTGCACAGCCATGCTTATTTAAACCACTTTCTAAAACACAAATAGATGCATACACACTGTTAAGCAATGCATACTGCCCAATTGATCTGTGGTTGCTGTTACACACTCCCTAGAACACTAAGCTGAACTTATCAAAACAATAACAAATGTCAATAACAGAAGTTTCTCCCACCAGGGCTAGTTAAAAGAGGAACAACTATGCATAGCCCAATGAACTGTACTATATTGATGATCCAGGCACAGAGACCAACTGCTGCAAAGATTTTTTTTATTACCATAATTTGAGTTGAAATCTGAATCCTTCCAGTAATATTCCTTGATGACTTTCAGATAATTCTGAGGAATATGTTCCTTATTATAGTTGATCAAAGCTTGTGAGAAGTCATCAATCTGAAAGAAGGTTCAGTGTATCAATCCTTTACCATTTCAGACAATCAAAAGCTAACTCCTACTCTCATCACAATATCCTGCACCAGTCCATCGGTTTGCAAACATTATGAAGTACAAAGCAAAAATATTACTTCCCCCCAAAGTCTGAAGTATTTACTCTCACAAACACTCTTTGCAATTTACAATTCACTTGAGGAATTTGGCAGAGTTGAGGTAAATATCAAGCAATGTTCTCCCTTTGACTTTTCTAAGAGCTCTGTGGCTCTCAGGTTGGTTTGAGTTTGTCACCAAAAGCACACAGAAAAGACTAAAGCATGGTCATAGCTTATTTAAACTGTAAGAAAATGAAGTTGTAATTTAATTTCTCTTTCTCTGGCTCTCATTTCTAACTATTACTTTCTCATATCATCTCAGGTACCATATGATGTCCCACTGTTCATTACCTTTCCCATAAAGACTTCAGCTGCTTTGCCAGTGGAACTGCTGCAGCAGTAACACTGATTACAGCCAATGGTGTGTTGGTGAAGGTTTTCAGTTCTGTAAGACTAACCTGAAAAAAGATCAGAGGAAGAGGTACAGAACTGTGCAATGGCAGTAGATTGGTTCCACAGAAGCTTTCTGATTACCACCATACAATGCTGACTTCTGCAAAGACTATTGCTAATTATTTCATGTGGTGAAAATATTCATGATTGCAAGCTTGCTCACCTTGCACTCTAATCCTGTATGTAGCTTGGTCAAGTAGGGTGATGAGAAATGTCGTGTCAGATCAGCAGATGCCAACTCGTTGCTTTGGAGCATGCCTGGAGCATACTTCCTAGGCAGAAGAAGATGGAAATTGGACACACTATTTCCTAGCCTTCGACTATTTGAAATACAAACAAGTTGCTTTTACAGATGTTCAACTGTATGATCTTTACCTTAGTAAACATGTCTAAGGCTGTTGTAGCAGCAGATAGAGCAGATTCAATGTTCAGGAGGTTATCCTCACATTCTTTCTGTCTCAGAAATACTCTTCCTTGGACTGCTGCTACCTATTAAAACAAAAGTAAGCCATATGAAAATCAAATCAGAGCTTCTTAAGCACTCCCACTTACAGTTTAATGTCTGTATACACAAAGGGACTTTAAAAAACACCCTGCCACTCAAGCAGGTTTGTGCTCAGCTCTAAACTTCATCTGTTATGCATGGTGAGAATTAACACCTCCTGTTTACACCACCACGCTGCAAAAGAGTCAGTCTCACCTCTATGCCTGGGAAGGTCAGGGAACAGATCCTCCTAGAAGCTGTCCTAAGGCACTGTGGAGGTCAGGGAGGTGATCTGAGACAGTCAGCACTGCCTCACAAGTCTTGCCTGACCAGCTATGATGGGGCAAGCACATCAGTGTACAAGGGAAGAGCTATGGATGCTATCTATCTGGACTTCTGGAATGCCTTTGACACTATCCCTCATAGTGTGCTTCTCTCTAAAGTGGAAAGACAGAGATTTGGTCCTGCTGTTCAGTGGATAAGGAGTTGGTTGGATGGTCCCATCCAGAGGGTAGAGGGGTGGGCTCAACATCCATATGGAGATCAGTGACTACTGCTGTCCCTCAGGGGTCCATAGTGAGATCAGTTTAATACCTTCATCAGTGACACAGAGAGTGGGATTGAGTGCACCCTCAGAAAATACACAGATGACAGCAAGCCGAGTGGTGAGGCTGACACCCCACAAGGATGGGATGCCAACCAGTGAGACCTGCACAAGTTTGAGAAGTGGGCCTGTGTGAACCTCATGAGTTTCAATAAGGCCAAACACAAGATCCTATGTGTGGGTCAGGGCAAACCCCAGCATAAATACAGGCTACAGGGTGAAGGGATTGAGGACAGCTATCTGGAGAAGAACTTGGGGGTACTGGTGGATTAAAGGCTGACACAAGCCGTTAATGTGTGCTTGCAGTCCTCAGCTGCATCAAAAGAAATGTGGCCAGCACGTCAAAGGAGGGGATTCTGCTGCTCTGCTCTGGTGAGCCCTTGTCTGGAGTACTGTGTCTGGAGTCTTCAGCATGAGAAAGACGTGGACCTGTTTGAGTGGGTCAAGAGGAGGGCCACAAAAATGATCAGAGATATGAAACCTCTCCCCTATGAAGGAAGACTGAGACAGCTGCAGTTGTTCAGTCTGGAGAAGAAAAGGATCCAGGAAAACTCTTTTTCTATAACTAAAGAGCTTATAAGAAAGATGGAGTCAATGTTTTATCATGGCTTGTAGTAACAGGACAAGGTGTAATGGTTTTAAATTCAGAGAAATGAGATTTAGACTAGATAGGAAAAACTTCTTTACAGAAGGGTGGAGAAACACTGAAAGAGGTTGCCCAGACAGGCAACAGATGCCCCATTCATGGGAACATTCAAGGTCAAATTGGATGGACCTCTGAGAAACCTGACCTAGTGGAAGGTGTCCCTTCTTTCTGCAAAGCAGGGGGCCCAGATGACCTTTAAAGGTCACTTCCAACTCAAACTATTCTATGATTCCATGGTTCTAAGAGCTGGTGGGCTGGACCCTCAATAACAGCTGAGTTTTGTAGTGACAGGACTTCCATAAGGCAGCCAGTGCTCACTTCAGTAAAGCCTCTTCATGCTCTGTGTAGGCTATAATACGTAGCTGCTCAGGAGGGAAGACTTCTACATAGTGAGGATAACATGATAAAGAGATGAAGGCAGAGGAGTGTGCTGGCAAATAGGCTATCTACAATCATTAGAAGTTAACAGGCTTCTCAATGACTTATGACCTCATATTGTACCTGCTCTTTCTACTAAAGCAGTAGTTTAGCTTCCAAGTAGCTGAATCACATTTATTTCAAAGAGAAAATCTGGTATGTGAAGTTCCTTTCTTCGCCTCTGCTCTCAATCACCAAGCATCCTTGCATGTTGTGCTGCCCTTTTAAGGGCATTACTGTGAGACAGGAGGTGAAAACTTGCTCCCCTTTGTGGAGAAAACACACGGAGACTGAAAGAGATGAACAGGAAACAAAGCTCTGCATTGCAGTACCAGAAGCTGGTTTTGCTTACCCTTAAGGACAAATGTCTGTATCATTACAAAGAATCTCCATCTGTGTTAAAACAGCTGAACATTCTGCATCATCCTCCACTCCTTAATTTTGCAAACTGAAACATAAGAAACAAGTACTCATGTTCTATCTGCTAAAAATGATTTATACTTGAAATATTTATTCACTTTAGGAACTTTCCTCTTCATGGGCTGCTCTGATTCTGGCCCTGACAACTTGGTCTTATTATCATCTTTAACATGCATGCAGTTAACTGATGGGGAAAAACCTTTGGCTTACTATAGAAAACATGGCATTTCCACACAATTTTGGATCAAGCACTTGGTGCCATGGTCTAGCCTTGTGGTAAAGGGTTGGACTTGATGATCTGTGAGGTCTCTTCCAACCTTGGTGATACTGTGATACTGTGTTGGCAGTAACAACCCTCTGTAAAATCCTTCTACAGCTGTATACATGGAAAGCACTCGCAGCACTTATTACACAGGACACATACAGACACTGTCCATGGAAATAACAAAGACTAAAAATCAAATTACATTACAGACATTGAAAATGACAAGGCACTAATTAAATTAAATCTTTCCCCTTCCACCTGTGATGTAGCTTTCAGGATTAAATTCTCAAGGTTAACCACAATATACTTTTAAAATTAAAACACTGCATACACAACTGCAGGTTTGGTTTGATTTTTGTTTTCTCTGTAACTGGAAGTAACTTAAAGGAAAAAGTTTAGGACAGCCAAATGCTCCTTCTGCTTAAGTTTTTAAGGATGCAGCTGGGTGAAAAAGCATTGCATTTAGTGTACCTTCTGCTTCTAACATGGCACAGTATTTTCCATGAAAACAAACAGCTAATTGAAGTCACACAAGTTGCATTACAGTTCTGCGTGGGTTTGTTTTGAGGGTTTTGTTGGGGTTTTTTGTTTGTTTATACTTAGCTATTCTTTGCTTGCTGATGCCCAAAGGGATAAGATTTAAAAAGTTGTTTTTTAAAAGAAGAAAAAAAATTAAAGAGAGCAGGATGCATATAAGGCATAGGATAGTATTTCTCAAATCCACTTCCTCGCACAAAGAGATGAAGGAGCTTTTCATCTCTGTCTCCAGCAGTTTAGCCCCTTTTACATCAATAGCTCCTACCATACAGAGCTCTTAAACAATGACTAAATTGTTAGGAAAGATGAAAACTGCATGCCCTTAGCCATCAGACCACGAGTAGAGTGGCTCAACTATACCATGTAAATAAAGGATGCACTTCAGCTGAGGGAGGTAAATCAAAAAAGTTGGTCAATCTGGATCCATCTCTGCTTCTGATCCTCAGATAATGTCACTGTCACCCATATACTTACACCTTGTCCTGAATGTTTTCTTCCTTTGAAGGGTTAGATCCCATTTTAAAAGGCAATGACACACACAGCTTCATCTGTAACCCACTCTAGCTGGCATCACTCAGAGACACAAACAGCCAGCAAAATGACAGCAGTGCTGCTGCCCACTACTTTAAAACCTTAGCAATGTCACATTCCAAGTCAGAGCCTTATTGGTTACTCTACAGATATGTAGCTCTATCACATTTATGGGGCATCTAGACTGACTCCACTTTTCCTGACGAGTCTGATCTAAAGTGCCTTCCACTTTTCACCTTTTCTTAAGTAATGCTTCACTCTAAGGTAATACCTCCAGGGTATTTACTGGCTCTGTACTGTAAAATTCAGAATCCTTATAAACTCCAGCATGAAATCCATAGAACAGAAAAGCCAAAAAAAACCCCAAACATTTAAAGTGTGACAGAATTGAATTGGTTATGAAGAGTATTCACAAATTCCTTAGCTGGAAGATGTATTTGCATTTGCAGATTATTTTTTTTTTGGTACCAAAAGTTACAGAATATTAATATAGGGACACCATCAAGAGTCATGAAATACTTTTAACATAGCACAAAATGACACTTCCAATGAAAACATTTCAGAAATGCAATGAAGCAATGAACAGGGGAGTGTGGTAATCATTAGTGTCATGTGCTAAACCTCATCCCTGAAACAAAGTGGCCCAAAGATGTGATTATCCCACAATAATCACTCTGTAGTTGCTTAATGAAGTAATTAGAATTGTGTTAAGGGTGCATTTTGATTATCCAAATCCATCAGAAACATATGGAACCCATACAGGAAAAACACCACTGAAAAGTGGTCGGTAGGACGTTGGTAGCTGTTGGATCCAATTTGAGTAAGTTTAATTAATTGCACTACTTGGACTTTAATCCTCATCACATTTTTAAAAGTCTTATATGAGATATGGACTGGCAAAAGGCTGAAGTCCATAATGGACATAATCCAGAGAAACAGAAAGATCCTGATGCAGACTTTACTTACGTCAGTGTCAAAAATCATTTTTCCCTGAATAAAATCAGGATGAGACACAAGGTCATTAAAAAGGATCAAGTACCACCTAATAACAAGGTCTTAAAACAAAAGAGGGGGGAAAACCATTTTGATTGCTCAAGCAGTATAGTTTTCGCTGTTGCCTGGTTTCCAAACCTGAAGCTTCCATCCAGCATGAACAAATTTTTATAAGACTTATCTCCATGTTATTCATAAATGACAGAATGCACATCAGATTTTATAGCAAAATGCCACAGTTTGTTAGACTTTAAAGGCAGAGGAACTCTAGTTTACAGCACTCCATACTGCTAGTGTTTCATTTCAAAACCTGTGCTTGTAAGAGTAGATGAAAATACTGGAGTCCAGATTAAATGATGTATTCATTCTGTGGTGAGGACCAGTGCATGTAAACTTCTATCTTCCAGCGTGGATGGTGATAACTAATGTTAATAGACTCAACTGAGAGCAAAAAGATGATGATCCAACACTGCTGACACATATTAATAGGAGTGGTATTATAATCTCAAAATCCAAGGTGTGCACCTTGTAATATTGTGAGATACTGGAATGAACTTCTGTACCAATTGAGTTGTTCAATTTACCTAGAGTCCCAAAGCCTTTAGAAATCTGAAGTGCTCAGAGATGACTCTCTGACCTTTACTGTATTACAAATAGGTCTGATTCTCAAGATCCACATCCATTAAATGCTTGAATGAGCTCAGTATTTATTGTTCTTTCATCTCATTAAAACAGCTAAAAGGTTGTGAAAAGGCATAATATAAAGAAAGGTCAAGTGGTAATCGTGGTGTGAAATGCTGTTACATGTGTAAGTATAATAATTCTTTAGATTTTATGCTCCCTGGAGGGGAAGTTGTTCGAAACTGTTCACCTAAAAAAGGTTTATTTTGTGCTAAATATGGCTCAACAGTACTAAATGGGGGAGTTAGACTGACCTTTTGCTCCTTTGCATCTGCAATGGCCTTTTCTTAGCTCACTTTCTCAGTCTGAAACTGTATCTTAGCAATCAAAGCCTCAGCACCTTGATTTCTCAGTTGCACCTTTGAGTCTTGAGAAGCAAGTTTATGTTTCAGATCTTCTACCTATGGGGCAAAAGGTAATGTGTTATTTGGAAGCAAGAATCATTAAGTATGATACTGGAAAGATTATACAACATGAGCCCCAAAAAGCTGAAATGAAAACAAACTTCATGTTTTGTGGGTCTCAGTTCTGAGTGTTGTGTTTTCCTTTTTTATTTCATAGAATCACAAAACTTCAGAGGTTGGAAGAGACCTCCAGAGATCACAGAGTTCAAGCCCCTTGCCAAGGCAGGACTCCCTAGGGTAGTTCACACAGGAACAAATCTGGGTGGGTAGTCAAAGTCTCCAGAGAAGGAGACTCCACAACCTCTCTGGGCAGCCTGTTCCAGGGCTCTGTCACCCTCACTGTATAGAAGTCTCTCCTCATGTTGAGGTGAAATCTATGTTCCAGTTTGTAGCTTTTGATCCTTGTCTTACTACTGCTGACCAGTGAAAAGAGATTGGACTCCACCCATTTGACACCCACCCCTCAGATACTTGTACATATTGAGGAGATCTCCTCTCAGTCTTCTCTTCTCCATACTAACCAGCCCCAAGTCGCCCACTCCTTGTTTGTAGCTCACAGAGTTTTGTCAGCATAGAAGAATTTAATATTAGAACAGCCTAACTGCTCCCATCAGGGATCCCATAGCTCCCCTGAGATGCTCTGTTCAGCTGCTGAGGTTGTGTTTGTCACCAGGTGTCTCAGCAGTGCAACGATGCCCACCTGCAGCACCTAGCAAAGGTGCAAATGTAAAAGCAAAAGGACATGGTGGAAAAATTCACAGGAATCACCCTGAGTAGGCAATTCCAGCAGAGGTTTGCTGAAAGGTTAAGACAGACTTAGAAATTGATGACCAAAGACTACCTGCTAGTTTGCTGAAATAACAATCTATTGCCTGCCAGGTGAGAAACACACATCAATGTACCCAGTGACATTCAGTATCCCTCCAGCTATAAGGGAAATGTTTCAAACACATGGTGATTTTTGGGGGTCTTTTTCCTCTATCCCTCCAAGTATTTTATTTGGCAGCTACTCATGCTAAAAGGTTATATTTTAGCCAGAGAGGGCTTGTTAATCTGATTTTGGATAGGAGTGATAAGACAGAGGAAGACAAAGATCAGAAGGCTTAAACTTTTATCATCTGGAAGGTTTTAAAGGCTTTTCTTCTTTGATAGGCTACTGGAATCTGACAAAACCTACCAAAATCTACCTTAGCTGTAACAGATGTCTGTAAAGATTCCAAATCTCTTCACTCACTTTATTTTTCAGTTTATTTGGCCTGACTTTATAATTTCTTCTTTCTGAGAAAACTAAAGTGCTGCATATTATATTCTTGTGTAGATCTCCAGAGAGCAGGGTAAAAACATGTGTGTCTGTTCAAGCACCTGGACTAGACAGGAGCTGTGTCTCTGTTAGCACAGCTAGCAGCGCTTAAAGTGGTCCAATTACCTTTTGGTTATTGTGAAATCTGAATTCAAAGGGGGAAAAAAAGCACTTTAACAATTTACTACCATGAGATTCATTATTAAAATAGGGTAAAAAAAAAAAAGCAGTTACCCTTTTCTGTTGGCTATTTATTTCTGCAGGTCTGCAAACTAGCAAAAGTGGGAATAAGCCAGCTAGCTCATACAGTAGCATCAAGATGCAAAGGTTGCAGCCAAGCATTTCATTTGCAGGGTTTTTTTTGTACAAGCACAGAGAGATTTTATGTTTAATAAAGAAAACTGATGGATTACAGCTTGCTTTCAGCGTTTGTAAAAGAGATGATGGAGCACGCATGGGTAGTGTAAGAGGAAAGCTTCAAAGCTGTTTTCCCTCCATTCTGCCTTTGCAGAATCATTAGCCACAAATGAACTGCAGGCAGAAGAACTGACTGGGAGCTATGTGGCACTAGTCCCACCAGGAGGTGACAACACCTGATGGAAAGGCTCCATACTTGGTCCTCTTGGGTTCACTACTCCCTCAGCTGGCCACGCACAAAATCTCCATACTCAGAACCGTAGTTTCTCTCTCTCCATGTTCTCACTTCTACTGTGGCACTTGATTTCCCTCTTGCCCTTTTACTGTGGCCCCACTATGCTACTCTTCCCTCCAGGTATTGTCCTAGCTCAAATGGATGGATGCTTCTTTCCAAAGACAGCTAAAGAGCTCAAAAGCTTCTACAAGAATGAAAAAAAGCAACTCCAAACAATCATCCCCCCCCCAAAAAACTTAAACCCAAACCAACCCCAAAACAAACACAAAAACACCAACCACACAAACAACAAAAAAAAACCCCAGTTTCCAGAATGGGGTAATTTCAATGGAACAATAAAATGTTACCCCACAACTAATAAGTCTAATGAAAATGTCCTGCAATAAAAGCAGAACTATCTATAAAAAATGAAAGAAAAAGGCTGTGACTTTCAGTTTGCCTGGAAAGCTTCTGCCTTCAGTGTCTGTCTACCATTCACCAAGTGCTCCACGTGTCCCAGTATCACAGTATCACCAAGGTTGGAAGAGACCTCACAGATCATCAAGTCCAACCCTTTACCACAGAGCTCAAGGCTAGACCATGGCACCAAGTGCCACGTCCAATCCTGCCTTGAACAGCTCCAGGGACGGCGACTCCACCACCTCCCCGGGCAGCCCATTCCAGTGTCCAATGACTCTCTCAGTGAAGAACTTTCTCCTCACCTCCAGCCTAAATTTCCCCTGGCACAGCCTGAGGCTGTGTCCTCTTGTTCTGGTGCTGGCCACCTGAGAGAAGAGAGCAACCTCCTCCTGGCCACAACCACCCCTCAGGTAGTTGTAGACAGCAATAAGGTCACCCCTGAGCCTCCTCTTCTCCAGGCTAACCAATCCCAGCTCCCTCAGCCTCTCCTCGTAGGGCTGTGCTCAAGGCCTCTCCCCAGCCTCATCGCCCTTCTCTGGACACGCTCAAGCATCTCAATGTCCCTCCTAAACTTTCCTTTTCCTTCCTATGAGTATCTTGCATACCATGATTTACTCCAGAAAACTCACTGGAGTGGTATAATTCTATTGCCTCTCAATTTTATTTAGCACTCCAAATATGCACGTTGATATGGGCGTTGAGCCCTGCATGAGTGACTGCACATACCTAAGCAATAAGAACAAGTACAGAATCGAAGAAACATGTCCAAAACCAAGTGTATCTATGTAAGCCAGAAAAGACTAAGTTCCTAAGGATAGCTCATTCAAAAAACTACTCTTAGAATCATAGAATCAACCAAGTTGGAAGAGAATTCCAAGATCAGCCAGCCCATCCTATCACCCAGCCCTGTCCAGTCAACTAGACCATGGCACTAAGTGCCTCATCCAGGCTTTTCTTGAACACCTCCAGGAACAGTGACTCCACCACCTCCCTGGGCAGCCCATTCCAATGCCAATCACTCTCTGGCAACAACATCCTCCTAACATCCAGCCTAGACCTCCCCTGGCACAACTTGAGACTGTGTCTCCTTGTTCTGTTGCTGGCTGCCTGGCAGAAGAGACCAACCCCACCTGCCTACAGCCTCCCTTCAGGTAGTTGTAGACAGCAATGAGGTCTGTCCTGAGCCTCCTCTTCTGCAGGCTGCACTCCCCCAGCTCCCTCAGCCTCCTCTCACAGGGCTGAGTTCCAGGCCCTCAGCACCTTTGCTGCCCTTCTCTGGACACGTTCTAGCATCTCAACATCTCTAAATATAATTTTTGTCAGCATGTAAAAAACGTTAAAAGAAAATGAGCTTTCTCCAACCTTTTTTTGGTGTGTAAAGTAGTTATGACTTGATGGAGTTCATAGGAGCTCCAAAGCTGCAACAGTTGACACATCTTCCCTGTGTTCCACCCAGGCATCAAATCACAAGATATACCTCTAGTTCCAAGCAAATGCTGCAGACAGGACCTCAAAACGTTTCTGCACTCCCAGAGGACTGTGCTGTGGGTTCCACAGCACTGCATGGGATCTCGCTCTCATCCCAGGGAGGAAAATGCAGCTGTGAGACTGGAAAATTTCTTTCACATACTATATGATAACCCACACGGGATAGGTGTGTTTAAAACAGTTCCAGATAATCATTCAGTCACAGCATCACAGAATTGTCAGGGTTGGAAGGGACCTCAAGGATCATCTCGTTCCAATCCCATTGCCATGAGCAGGGACACCTCACGCTAGCACAGGTTGCTCAGAGCCCCATCCAGTCTGGCTTTAAAAACTTCCAGGGATGGGACTTCTACCAGCCCTTCTTCTAGTGTCTCACCACCCATACGGTATAGAACTTCTTCCTAACGTCCAATCTGAATCTACCCACTTCTAACTTTGCTCCATTCCACCTAGTCCTATCACTATCCAACATCCTAAATTCCTTCACCAGCTTTCCTTTAGGCTCTCTTAAGATACCAGTCATGTATTTTTAACCCAAATGCAAAGGTAAAGTGCCTGTCTTATTCACCCCACAGCAAGAAGTAGCTCCAGGACTAAAGCTCAAAGGTCCTTTTTCTATTTTCTTTGAAAACTGATCAAGGAAATACAAGATACTTCTATACTACTTGGAATGAGAGCATACTTCCCCAGGAAAAAGGTGAAACAAGACATCCTCAAATTGAGTTTTGTTTGTTTTAATGGCCCCTCTCTACCTGTATCACTAGAATAGACACACATGCATGTCTAAGCAAGAGTCCTGTATGCAGAGTTAACAGGGAAGCAGTAAGAAAAACCATCTAACTCCATCACTCTACCTTCCATTTTGTCCTCTATGACTTCTAGCATGCTTAAACTTTATAATTTGTGGAGTCACATCTCCCTCATTTTAATGATTATTTATTGCATTCTGTACAAGGCAAACCCGGTTCAATTAATCAAGGGAAGCCTAAAAATCAATTAATATGAATTAAATGAGCTACACTGGCTCTTAGGAAAGTCACACATAATTTACCAAAGCATTGTCAATAATGCTTAGGGAACTTTGGGAAAATTGCTCACGAGTGGCTGTTGATGCAGTTAAATGTTTTAAGCCTACATCATTAATATTACAATCAGGTTGATGCAGAAAGACTCTGCCATTTTTCACAGTAAGAAACCTCATTATTTTCTTGCGACTTTTAGGAGCTAGTTTAGAAGAATGCTTATTTCACCTATGATCACAAAAAACACCCAAAAACCCAGAAATAAAACCAAGAACTAAATAAAGAACAATTTGCATTTAGGGAGAGCAGAAATAAATTGCTTTCCAAATTAAAAAAAAAACAAACCACACAAAAAAGCCCATAAAAAATTAGAACATCATTAGTTGAGGCACAGCTAGCACAAATTCATCTAAAAAATGGTTTGTAAAAACAAGGCTAGTCAGCAGGGATGGACATTTCAGGCAGATTCGAGCAGCTCTTGGCTTCCAAGTGAAACCTGGTTTGGCCTTTTTACTCCTTCCTTCCTTCCTTCCTTCCTTCCTTCCTTCCTTCCTTCCTTCCTTCCTTCCTTCCTTCCTTCCTTCCTTCCTTCCTTCCTTCCTTCCTTCCTTCCTTCCTTCCTTCCTTCCTTCCTTCCTTCCTTCCTTCCTTCCTTCCTTCCTTCCTTCCTTCCTTCCTTCCTTCCTTCCTTCCTTCCTTCCCTCCCTCCCTTTCTTTCTTCCTTCCCTCCCTTCCTTTCTTTCTTTCTCTTCCTTTCTTTCTTCCTTCCCTCCCTTCCTTTCTTTTTCTCTTCCTTCCTTCCCTCCCTTTCTTCCTTTCTTTCTTTCTTCCTTCCTTCCCTCCCTTTCTTCCTTTCTTTCTTTCTTCCTTCCTTCCCTCCCTCCCTTTCTTTCTTTCTTCCTTCCTTCCCTCCCTCCCTTTCTTTCTTCCTTCCTTTCTTCCTTCCTTCCCTCCCTTCCTTTCTTTCTCCCTCCCTTTCTTCCCTCCTTCCTTCCTTCCTTTCTTTCTTTCTTTCTTTCTTTCTTTCTTTCTTTCTTTCTTTCTTTCTTTCTTTCTTTCTTTCTTTCTTTCTTTCTTTCTTTCTTTCTTTCTTTCTTTCTTTCTTTCTTTCTTTCTTTCTTTCTTTCTTTCTTTCTTTCTTTCTTTCTTTCTTTCTTTCTTTCTTTCTTTCTTTCTTTCTTTCTTTCTTTCTTTCTTTCTTTCTTTCTTTCTTTCTTTCTTTCTTTCTTTCTCTTCCCTCCCTTCCTTCCTTTCTTTCTTTCCTTCCTCCTTCCTTCCTCTCTTCCTTCCTTCCTTCTTTTCTTTCTTTCTTTCTCTCCCCCACCACTGTTTGTGACACACACACCCTGCAGCACAGCTCTTCCTAGCAAAAGACAACCTCCTTGCACATGATCCTCATGAGAGGTCTCTACTCAGCAGCCCTGAAAAGCCCTCTAACAACAGTTTCCTTTGTAAATCAGCGAGGGAAGAAGTGGGTTCCGGTAGAGCTGGAAGTGGCCCGAGACAACTTGTCTCAATGGGGCAAAATAACTATTGTTACCCAGCTTAACAAAATGGCACAGCATGGGAAAGACGCCGAGCCAGAGAGCAGCTGGTTGTAATTCACACTGGTTTTCAGCAAACGCTAATCGTTCCCGAACAGACCTCTTTGAGGATTGGTCTTCCCTGCACTTTCAATTTGTCACTTTCTCTTATGATAAGGTCAGCGGTGACAGCACTTCCTGACATTAACAGCTGTGGCTTTTAAAAGGGTCATTGTGGAACTACTAATTGCAGTAATTTCATTAGCATAAATTATTTATTCTGCCATTCATTTGTCTCCAGGAGTTTGGTGGGTTTTCTTTTTATTAATACTACATTGTACTTTTCAATATATGCCCATTCAGGGTTCTAGTCAAAGGAAATTATTATTGCCAATTTAGCCTTCCTTATTAAAAAAAAGAGGCAAACAAAAAAGAGTTGATACAGTAACAAAATCTGACTTAGCTGCAGTTCACTAGAAAGTGTAAAACAGGTTGAAGCCACAACAAAAATTAGCCTAGTAAAAATCAAAACCATTTAATAGCCCTAAAGACAACAGAGCCTATATGCAATATGAAAGAAAACAGAAGGGTGAAATCTGTTCACTCTTGTGCAGCCTTTCTAGTCTAGGCCTTAGCTGATCCACTTTTACACACGTGAAACAAAACCTCAAGGCAAGTTACAAGCAGAGTTTAGACAGGAGTTTTGCCTGCATCCTCCCTCTAATTTCCCTCAGGACCTGAAACAGTCATTACCAAACTGCTAAGTTTGCAGTTAGCTTGACTTAGCTGAAACGTTTTGAGCAAAAGGCAAAAAATAACAATGCCACTGGACCTGACTGCATCCCCCAGACAGTCATCACAACTGAGAACAAACTCAAGCCAGCATCTGTCCGAAGGGAAAGGGAACTGGGAAGCGTATGTGGGAAGGCAGTGAGGAATTTAAGAGGCAAGGGGATAAGACAAAAACATTGCTTTAGGCTGCTTCTCTGCCTGCCATATGTTGTAATGTACTTTGAAGTAGCATAAACTAAGAGCATAATGAATTTATCCTTGCTACATTTAGTGTGCACTCTTCAGTGCCAAGCAGCAGGGGAGCAGCACACAAAAGCAACAGCGAAATACTACAAGGAGACGGTAGAGATGCAGGTTGCTCTTGTTTTCAAAGGCGTGGACTGAACAATCTTGTTTCGTTTCTTCTGTACTGAGTGCTGGTATGTGACACCAGCTGAAAGAAGAGAGATTGTCTGCCACAGTGGATTTGGAGACAGAGACCTTATTTGAAAATACTATAGATTATGTTTTACAGCAAATGAGGTACAAAGGCTGCACAGTGTTCTGATCTCGTGCTCTTTTAAAATTAAGTTCAGCAATTTGAGCACTGAAAGAGAAGAGAGCTCTTTTCCTTTCTTTTCTCCCAAGAAATCAAAAATATGCAAATTGATTACATTTCTGATATTATCCATTTCCTTCCAAATACCACCGAACCTAATGTCTCTTGTTGTTAAGTCACACATTGACCAACGTTCCCCTGAGTGAAAGGGAGTTCACAGGACTTATTTTCAGCTGGCATCATAATTAGGGAGATCTACTTGGTCTTTCTCTTCAGATACCTTCACACAGCACTGATGGGACTTTCACAGCATCCTTCACAACACATACTGATGCTGCAGGTCACCATCTCCCTCTGAACTGCATCTGTCCCTCTTCTTTCTTTGAATAAACTGTGTCTTCCACCAAACTACCTACACTTGGTTTGGAGACAGAAAGATGGAGAATTTAAGACTTCCTTCTCAACTCTCATATTTGTTGTTTGTTGTGGTTTTCTCTTACTGTTTAAACTCAGAATTCCTCCAGTTTCTGTTAAAGCAATGTAGAGATGATGTGATATTTGCACAGAACTTTTAAGAGGAAAAAAAGCAATCAATCAATCAATCAATCATTAGCTTAACTTGAAGCTAACCTCATTAAAAGTTATCTGTAACACTGTTACACAGTGATGAACCAAAAATCCTATTAGTTGCTACTGCTGCATTCTTAGAAACCTTGAAAAAAGAACAACTAGGACCCAAGTGTCAGTTATGCTAAAATAATTGCACAGTAATAGGCATAGCACTGTTCATCACAAAGGACAGCATGATTGCAGTATGCCTCAGAAGTCCAGTCATACATGAGTCCTGACTAACAAGATTTCTCTAAGAGCAAACAGAAGGCTTTCCTGAAATAGCTAAAATGGAGTGAGCAAAATGATGTATGAACACATCATTGAGATGAGAGTAGAAGAGAAGACCACCTCCCATAAATCTTCAACAGAGAGGAGATGACAGACTGCAGCTAGATTCTCTTGTCTTCAGGGTGGTCCTTTTCCACCCAGCCCCTCTCATTCTTTTGATATCCTAATACAGCTCTGCAACTCTTACCGTGCCCCCTCCCTTTATTAATTACTTCACTGTGATCATTATTCCTTCACCTCCCTTTTACTCCTCCTCAGACTGTTTGCTGTACACCTCTCCTACATTTCTAGTTCAGTTTTGCTTTTCTGCTTCTCCTGCCTGAATTCCCCTTCTGTCCTCCCACATCACAATCATAGCTTCTTTGTTATTTCAGTGCCTCTGTTTTTCCATCACTTTCAAATCCTTCTCCTGTCTCCTAATACTTTCTGCATTCTGCTGTCTGTTGATCTTCTCATCAACTGCACATGCAGACACGACTCAGGCACCCACTACTGCTTTACATGTGCTGATGACATAAAAACCTTAAGTCACTGTCAGTAAAGTGCCATGTTATTTTGTTACTTGCCATTTATTTCACTTACTGGGAATGGAGCAGTGGGGCTATTTACCAGGAGCAGTTAAAATCAGTGTGGAATATCAACAATTGCTTGGATCAGTGAAATCTTTCCTAAATATCTTAATAATAACAAAAATCTATAGAAACCTGATGCTAAAATAAAATAATAATAATAATAATTAATAATAAAGAAGGTTTCAACATTTCACAAAAGTTTCAACATTAGAAGCTTAAATTTTGATGACTAGGTGTATTTTTGAAGGAGAAAAATATAGTTAGCTAAGGGTCTGGGGGGAAATAAAAAGTAAAACTCAATTCTATTCATACAAACGTATCCATTTCTTTTAAAGAAATGATGGTCTCGAA
Organism: Pogoniulus pusillus; assembly: GCF_015220805.1. Taxonomy (NCBI): domain Eukaryota; kingdom Metazoa; phylum Chordata; class Aves; order Piciformes; family Lybiidae; genus Pogoniulus; species Pogoniulus pusillus. Next base: position 9,984,803 of record NC_087291.1, read on the forward strand.
GTTAGTACCGCGTTAAAAATTAATGCAACTTGACATCACACCCCCCTAGCTCACCCGGCAACAAACAGCTCTCCCGATTACGCTCTAAATGTCTCAGGAGCTGCTGAAATAAAGCAGCAGGCGCTGCCGGGGATCGGGAAGCCAAGGCTCTGTGCCGGCTCCTTCCCCCGCAGCCCTGCAGGAGGCACCCGCAGGCCGCAGCAGCGCGGGCGGCAGCCGGCGCTGAGCCTCTGCCGCTGCCTCTCGCCCTCGCACAGCTTCCCCGGAGGAAAAGTGCCCACATCTGGGAAGCAGCCCCCGGGCATCTCTGAAGGTTTCCTCTCTTTTATACGAATTTGAATGGAGGGCAAATGCCGTAAATGCACCAGTCTCTGACGCAGGCATTTCCAGGAGACTGTTGCTACCCCTGACTAAAAGCAGATGGCTCTTCCTTGGGCATTCCTTAAATCCTCAGTTTTTCACCATTAAAAATCCTCCATACAGATGAACGGTGCAGTCCAGAATGAAACTACTGCAAGTGTGCAACCGCTAAAGGCAAGCAAAGCTTTTCCAGAGCTATGTGAATTACTGCACCGGCAAATACCTGGCAGCCTCATCACCAGCACCACAGAGGCAGCTTGTCAAACCTCTTAGAATATGGAAATATTGCTTTTTCCTCAAACAAAACTCACTAATGCACATTATCTATCTATCTATCTATCTATCTATCTATCTATCTATCTATCTATCTATCTATCTATCTATCTATCTATCTATATCTATCTATATATACACAAATCATTTTTTCCTTGAAAACAAAGTCACGCTCCAGATCAATTAGGAACAAAATCAGAATAATTGCTCAGATTCTAAAACTCTAAATGGATTTGGTATGTGGTTACAGGGGAAATTTTCACCTGCTCAGCTCCTGAGCAGAGGGAAATCCCTTCTTCAGTTAGCCTGGATTGGGCACTACAGTATTTCAGCCTCGCTTGCTACAGCACTAGTGAACAGATTTAACTCTGTTCACAGTATCAACAAGGTTGGAAGAGACCTCACAGATCATCAAGTCCAACCCTTTACCACAGAGCTCAAGGCTAGACCATGGCACCAAGTGCCACGTCCAACCTTGCCTTGAACAGCCCCAGGGACGGCGACTCCACCACCTCCCCGGGCAGCCCATTCCAGTGTCCAATGACTCTCTCAGTGAAGAACTTTCTCCTCACCTCGAGTCTAAATCTCCCCTGGCACAGCCTGAGGCTGTGTCCTCTTGTTCTGGCGCTGGCCACCTGAGAGAAGAGAGCAACCTCCTCCTGGCCACAACCACCCCTCAGGTAGTTGTAGACAGCAATAAGGTCACCCCTGAGCCTCCTCTTCTCCAGGCTAAACAATCCCAGCTCCCTCAGCCTCTCTTCGTAGGGCTGTGCTCGAGGCCTCTCCCCAGCCTCGTCGCCCTTCTCTGGACACACTCAAGCATCTCAATGTCCCTCCTAAACTGGGGGGCCCAGAACTGAACCCTGTTGAAAAGGGTCAAATAAATTCTGTGTTTGTAAGATCCTAAAAAGCCTAGAACTGAAGTACTCTGCAAACGTGGCACTATGAGTTACATGCCTCTTCCTCTCACTTCTCTGCCTGTGCTAGAAAGCTCTCTAAGCTCTGCTGAAGGAACAGTGACACACTGGGAAAACTCAGCTTTTAGCAGAGGTGAGCTTGAACGACACCAGTGGCAACAAGTATGCAAGAATGAGCAAAAAGAGCATTGTGGTCTTTCCAGCTTACTCATTTCAATGATCTCCCTCACATGCTTAGAAGACTGACGAGTTGAAACTCTGTACCTCGACCCCCTCAGCTTCCTCAATGAGCCTCCTGCTGATGGAGAGCTGGGCCTCCTGCGGCCACTCGTGAACTCCATCAATAGCTGCGCAGCTAACTGTGGCTGGGAACTTCTGAGCTCCTGCTTGCAGTGTGGGACTGGCAAGAGAGAAATGCAAGGGAAAAAGAGAGAGAAAAGAATCACACAGCAAGTTGGGGCGATCAAAGACAGGCATGCAGTGAACCATGGCCCAGCACTGGTGCCAAAACAGTGCACAGCTAAGGCTCCAAACCAAACTTGGCAGCTACTGAACTTCGTCAGCTACCTTGGGCAAACAGGTTTTACTCCCTTTCCACAGTACAAACACAGCATACTTGCAGCTTCCTTCCACGCTGGTATCAGTTACTGGGTCTGATAGCTATAAATAATAAGGCAGCCACAGGGACCGGCTGCCATGCAGGCAGCCAGAAGGCACACATTCAGCGGGTCACGGTGACACAAATGCAGCTCTTGAATTGCTAAACCTGTTCAAGCCACTTCCTTCCATTTTACTACACGTTCCAACCTCTTTCCAAAGAACAGGAAGAAAGGGAGGTCCAGATCTGATCTTGTACATTAGTTTTTTGAGACTGGAAAGAGATGTCCAAATAGGGGTAGCCTAAAATATTCAAAGGAAAACAAACCTGTGATTGGCTGTTAATGTCACCAGGCCTGTCTGAAGGAAGGGTTATTCTAGTCTCTCAGTTCTGTCTATGGTCCTGCTAACTGCAGATGGCACAGGTTTTGGCCCTTGTATTTGCTTTTGGTTAGAAAAAAAGACAGACATGGAGCTAAGACAGGGCTAGAGTTTCTTCTACATACTTCTTATGAAATGAGCTGGGTTTTCTGTACAGGGCTTCTCAAACCACATGGCATCAACATTGTTAATTCAAACAAAAGACATCCAAATGGCGTGAGAAGAGTTTATCACTTTCCCAACAGATGTGAGAGTTAGGACAGAGCCCAGTCAGGCATGCTAGGTAAGTGATAGGTTTATTCTGCCTCTGTAATTATCCTGCCTTTGTAGGAATCAGGAATCGACATTACCTATTAAGATGGAGGCAGAACAAAAAAAGAACAAAAAGTTGAAAGAAAACAAGAAAAGAAGACTGAAGAAAGGAGGAGGTTGACCTGGAACAATATTTCCCCAGGTTTCAGAGAAGTCAGAGAGGAGAAAGATAGTGATGAGTATCTAGCACCAGTGGGAAAAAGTTTCTATGGCATCTTGTATAGAAAGTAGAAGATTGTATTTAAAATGGGAAAGGCTTGCCACAATATATCACAGGGTTTTTTTAAATACATCTTCACACTGTACATCACAACCAAAATTTCTGCAATTATCCTTTAATTATGAGCAAAGATGAGTAAGTTTCAGTAGAATGAAGTCAAAATAAGAAATCTTTTACCATTATCCAGAAAACCCTCTTGAGGGGAAACTATTTCCTGGGACGTGCAGATTTCCTAAAGCTTGGATTTTATGCTGAATATCACAGTATCACAGTATCACCAAGGTTGGAAGAGACCTCACAGATCATCAAGTCCAACCCTTTACCACAGAGCCCAAGGCTAGACCATGGCACCAAGTGCCACGTCCAATCCTGCCTTGAGCAGCCCCAGGGACGGCGACTCCACCACCTCCCCGGGCAGCCCATTCCAGTGTCCAATGACTCTCTCAGGGAAGAACTTTCTCCTCACCTCCAGCCTAAATCTCCCCTGGCACAGCTTGAGGCTGTGTCCTCTCATTCTGGCGCTGGCCACCTGAGAGAAGAGAGCAACCTCCTCCTGGCCACAACCACCCCTCAGGTAGTTGTAGACAGCAATAAGGTCACCCCTGAGCCTCCTCTTCTCCAGGCTAACCAATCCCAGCTCCCTCAGCCTCTCCTCATAGGGCTGTGCTCAAGGCCTCTCCCCAGCCTCGTCGCCCTTCTCTGGACATGCTCAAGCATCTCAACGTCCCTTCTAAACTGGGGGGCCCAGAACTGAACACAGTACTCAAGGTGTGGTACACAGTACTCAAGGTCAAACAGGGCATGTCCCTTTTTTTTTTCTCCTATGCCCATCCTCTTTTTTTCCAAAAACAATTAAGAAATGGCCTCTGGTCACAAGCACTGGTCAGACTATCTCACAAAAAATATCTTTCTCCTGGCTGTACAAACTGAGTGGGATTTTGAGATTGTTGGAGGCTTCAGGTCAATAAGACTATTTGCATAATGGTGAAGTATATAAGAGCAAGACAAGCATATGTGGTCCTTTCTGGTGGAAGCCACAGTGGAAGCAAAGGAGGTGAACAGTAGAAGACATTTGAAACACTATTGAAATAGAAAGGGAAAGATCTGGAAAAGGGCAAGAGGAAGGAGCAAGGAAGGCAAACAGAAGCAATGATAGTCCCTCATGTTGTGACAGACGAGGAGAAATGATGCAGACTGAAGCACTAAATAAGGCATAAAGGGGAAAGGAATTCACTGAAACCTTTACTTCTGAATGAGCCATAAATATTCAATAAATTAGAGCCCGCAAGCTCACGCTTTGACTGCACTGTGAATTAACTGCATGTTCCAGTATTTTTTTAGTCCATTTACTTCTTTTTATTTCTAAATGGAGAATATTTGCTAGCACCTATTCAATTTTCAACATGCTTAACCAGCTTCCCAGAAATGCAGAATCTCACATTAGATTTTTTCCTCTCTTGGAAGGGGATGCAGAGGACTATTTCACATTAAAAAAGAGATCTGAACTGCTGTAGTTATTCTGGTCCCCCTACTGATGTTCTTTATTGTCAGAGTTAAAATACCTTTCTTACATGAGCCTCAGATTTCTTCTAACCACAGATGATTTGTACATTTGTCTAGGAAGTATGTGAGGATGTGTCAGCAAGAGAAACCGCTGGTTTTAAATCAGATGTGACCTTGGACTCCTGCAAGAGTTATAAACAGCAGTGCACATTCTCATATTTGCAAGAAAGTAATGTTTGTGCCCATCTTCCATAATTTAGGCATGCAAGAACACAATTGAGTGCAGGCTGTCCAGGAATGCTACAATGCCAGGCTGATGAGCCAGTAGGTACAGGAGGAAATGCAATTACTTTCAGTGGGTTTGGCACGAAGAAGCAAGCAGCAGAAATGCCCATGTAGAAATCCATCCTAGCCAAACTACTCTTGTTATGGGTTAGAGTGGATCCCTCCTCCAATAACTTATTGTAAATCTTCCCCAGAGAGAGAAAATTCCCTACAACTCAGCATTTGGAAAGTCAGAAAATGAAATTGTATTTTTACAGTTAAAATAAATTTAACAGTATAGACAAAATATAGCAGAGAACATAGGAACCTAACAGGAGGTGGGGATGGAGTAAAGTGACGCTGCAAAGCAGCAGCCAAAGCAGAGTTGGGGGGAGACAGCAGTGAGTGCAGCAAGCAGCAAGGGGGAGACACAAGCTGTGCATCCAGATAGAAAGTTTTTGATGCTCCAATGAAATGATATTGTCTATTGTTGTCATTTTATGGCCTATCCCTGGTATGTTTACCTTTTCAACTAGAGATCCCAGTACTTTTCCACTTTACAATCAGTTTCTCTGTTCTTATTTTTTTTTTAATGTCTGAGATAGAAATCTACCTCAAACAGCCACAGCTCTAAAACTGTCTGAAAGATCACAGAAGAAACAAACAAAAAGACTCGAGAATAACTGGTCTCCCTCAGACTCTGAATCAGAGAAGAAAAGTATGTGAAGAATTAGGTCTGTTTCACAATTCTCAAGGGCCTTGGACACCTCTGTGAGCTTACTGAAGTTTCATCTCTGTTGTACCATGTATCTTTGAATCAATATTCTCTCTCCCTCCTGCTCACATCATCTCATTTACTGACATATTTCTACGTTCAGCTGCAGTATCAGATGCATGGTGTGTAATGCAGATGCTTAAGGCACCTCATTTTCTGCTCTCTTGCTTCTCTAGTAGCCACCTTCTCAGATCTGTGTATTGTCCCTGCTACACTAGCAGCAGTGGTGGAAAGCCCAGAGATTTCTGTCCCTGTTTTTTGATATGCTACTCACAAGCACCCTTGCTATCACAGTGGTGCCAAACTGATCTATCACACCTTCAGAGCTGCAAAGCACACACAGTCTTGCTGGAAGCTAAATTTTCTGCACCCTCCTACACTGCTCACATTGCTCATATTTTGACTTAACTGCAAGAAGAGTCCAGATCAAAGTCATGGACCATTTGCTGAACACAAATCAAAATTTAATGTTTTCCTTGGTCTTGTATCCTAAGTAATATTTTATCTCCTCCAAATGTTTGTACAGAATAATTACTATTTATGTCATATGTATATAAATCTTATGCTGAACTTTAGGGGAGAAGGTTCTTTCTCTATCCAATGTAATTTGTTAGAACTAGTACTTTTAAATCACTCCTATCTATAAGGAGCTCATTAGTTTTCAGATGAACTGCAGATAGGTGAGAAGACAACACTGACCTTTAAGGATGGTTTGCTTTTAACCTCACCCTAGCATCTAGATTTCCTAAGTTATACCCAGAACTAAGCTGTTCTTTCCTTGCCCTTGAAAAAATTGCTGTAAGTTTCTAAGGAGTACACTACAGTAGAACATTACAGTCTTTATTCTTATCACCTGCCTATCCAGCACACCACTGTTCGAGTTGGTGTAGCTAACAACAGGACACAGAAGTTTCTCAGCACCTAACTTCCAACACAAAAAAGCAAGGAACAAGAGATGAAGTGATAAATGAAAGCAGATGGGAGAATCTGGTAGGAGTCTTGATGGAAAACAAGTTAACAATGGTCCACTACATGCCTTTGTAGCCAAGAAGGCAAATGATATCTTGGGGTGCATTAAGAAGAATTATCCTGCTCCTCTATTCTGCTCTAGTAAGGCTGCATCTGGAGTACTGTGTACAGTTCTGTGCAGTTCAAGAGAGACAAAGAACTACCGGAGAGAGTCCAGAGGAAGGCCAGAATGATGATCAGGAGACTGAAGGATCTCTCTTTGGAGAATAAGCTGAGAGAACTGAGGCTATTTACCCTAGAGTAGGACAGATTAAGAGGATATCTTATCAGTGCTCACCAATATCCAAGAGACAGGTGTCAAGAGAAGGGGATAGATGCTTTTCAATGCTGCCCAGTGACAGGACAAGGGACAACAGGCACAAACTTGGAACACAGGAAATTCCATCTAAACATGTGGAAAAACTGTTCCTTTGAGGGTGACAGAGCACTAGAATAGGCTTCTGAGAAAGGTTTTGGAGTCTCCTTCTCTGGACATACATTCAAAATCTGTCTCGGCATGATCCTATGCAACTTCATCTAGGCTCACCCACATTAGTAAGAGGAGTGATTAAGCAAGGAGGGCATATTTTGAAAACATTTATCTTCTGCCCAGGCCATAAATGACAGTCTAATTTGATAGAGAAGGGAAAAATGGAATAGGAAATGCTCTGTGTAAGGAATGCTTCCTTTCTGGTAAGACAATGAGGGTATAAATATTACAGCAAGGGTATTTTATATCATAAGAGAAAAACTTAGGAAGTTCTCCAAGATAGATTTACTCCTCTCTTTGAAAGAAATGTGGATTGAGAGGGACTCTGCAGGAGCCTTTTATCTATAAGACTTATTTAAGATTTAAATTTGCACAATTGAGTAATGAAGACAATCAATAAGGACAAAAGAAGTGGCATAATGTGAAGTTAATGACAGCTTCTGTGTAGCATTCACTGTTCCTAAGAAAACAACTTCTCTCTTTTCTCAAATGTCTCATTTGAGCTTTTCCTGGGTTTTCCTGGGATAGAATCTTAGGTCAGTTTTAGTATGCAGGCCACTCACAGTTTGGAGTCAATCAGCAGCTTAAGCCAGGGCAGCTGAGCTGAAATGGCTCACAGGGGTTGCTGAGGATGGGAGCTCCTCCTCTTCCTCTTGTTCTGAAGGAGCTTGCAAACTGGTGACATTCTGCTCCCTAGAACTGCTTTCTGGTTAATTATGACTACCACATTCCCTGGGCCAAGCATAACTTTGTATACTTTATATTGGCATTAATATTAATACCAGTTTTGCTATTTCATTGAATCAGTTTTCATTTCAACCCATGACTCTCCTCTCCCTTTTCCTGATTCCTCTTCTTGGATGCAGAAAGGTCATCAGGGGATATAACAACTGCTATAGCACAGACATGGATATGAGCTAAATGGAGACTGAGCTTCATACTTAAATGTCGGTTTCATTACAGATGTGTTTCTTACACTCTATTTTTCAGTTTAACCTCTATCTCAGATGTGCAAGCTCTCTGAACACAGAGCAGGAGAGACAAGTGTACCTTCACACAACCTTGGCCGCTGGTCTGACAGGCCCCATCCTGTCCAAGCATTAACATGCTTGCACAGATTTGTCCACAGGAAGCTAAACAGTGATGCAGCAGGACTAAGATGCTGTACCACCATAATTCTGTAAGCAGAGCAAGGGAAAAGCTAAGCCATATGGATGCCAGCCATGTCATGCCACTAGTCCACAGGACCACACAAAAAAACCCTCTTATATTTATTAATCTATATGTGTCCTTAAAAATCAGCTCTAAGTACTAGAGAAGAGATGGCTGACATCCAAATGAGAAAAGCCTGAAGCTTCTCATAGAGAAACAGGAACTCTGAGAGCCTGCCAACTGCAAAAGCAGCTGCTTTGTGTGCTACAGAACTTGATAACTTCTTGGCTGTCTAGTAACTGAGCTTTCATTTAGGGCAGGGTGCAGTTAACTCTGTTTGGCCCTGATCTACCTGCCTCTGTGGTGGCACGTCTGGAGTTAATATTAGTTTAAAATAGACCTAGAAACCCCAAAAAGGTGGTTGGTTTTGGTTGGGATTAAAGCAGTCAAGCCAGTAAATGTGTATTTATATCCTTGAAGGAAAAACCACAGGAAGTGGTCAAAAGCTGAGCTGAGGGCTGCACAAGTTCCTCTTGGATTCGCAGATGAAGAGTGATGTTCTCTCAGCAGCAAAACAGTGGTCTAACGTGCCCTGATGAAAGAGGTTTTGGAAATGAAAGGCAATGACTCAAAAGCAACAGTAGTAATACAGATGAGATTGCCTGTGGTGATGCAGGGCACCTGCCCTCTGCCTATGCCTGACATTAATTCTGGCTGAGTTGTGAAACTACTGGATTGCTGAGTTCTGTAGAAAGCAGAGAGTCAGCTCAATACCGATGGGACTATGTAAGGAGAAGTCAATTATAAGGATGTGGTGGCTACAAAGTAGTCCATCCAAGTTTGCTTATTGGAAGGAAGCTGGAGAAATGGCATTCCCCTAAAACTAGTAAGTTTCATTCTTAATGCAGGGACTTCACAACTTTGAAACACTATGAAAACACACAATGAAGAAACTTGCTTTAAAAAGGAGGAGCAAGTATTTGTGTTAGAGATCAGTAGCTCAGGAAGAAAACTGACTGCTCATGGATTAAGTACCAGAGGAGTGCAGAAGAAAAGCCATGTAATACAAATGATGTATGCCTTTAGAATACATGTTTTTGTTTAAGAGCACTGAGGAAACAGAGATGAACTAGTTGGAAATGTAGAAATCAGAAACCATGGAAGATGCAATGTTGTAAAGAGCTGTAAAGCACAATGTGGGCCAGCAATGTGCCCTTGTGGCCAAGAGGGCCAGTGGTATCTTGGAGTGCATCCAGAAATGTGTGTCCAGCAGGTCTAGGGAGGCTCTTCTCCTCCCTCTACTGTGCTCTGTTGAGACCACATCTGGAGTACTGTGTCTAGTTTTGGACTCCCCAGTGCAAGAGAGACAGGGATCTGCTAGAGAGAGTCCAACAGAGACGACAAGGATGATTAGGGGACTTGAGCATCTCCCCTAGGAAGAGAGATTGAGGGATCTGGGGCTGTTTAGTCTGGAGAAGAGAAGACTGAGAAGGAAACTGATCAATGTGTACAAATATCTGAGGGGTGGGTGACAAGCAGAGGGGGCCAATCTCTTTTCAGTGGTACACAGCAATGAGACAAGGAACAATGGATACAAAATTGAACATAGAAGATTTCATCTCAACATGAGGAGAAACTTCTTTACAATGAGGGTGACAGAGCACTGGAACAGGCTGCCCAGAGAGGCTGTGGAGTCTCCTCTGGAGACTTTCAAAAACCACCTGGATGCATTCCTGTGCAAACTACACTAGGGGACCCTGCTTCTGGCAGGGCAGTTGGACTCAGTGATCTCTGGAGGTCCCTTCCGACCTCTACCATTCTGTGATTTATGAGTATGTTTGTGTGGGGCATAGGGGCTGCAAGGCATCTGAGCATGGTGTTCCCATTTGTGGGGAAAAGTTAAAGGGCTGCCATGACCAAAAAAATAAAATCAGATGGAGCTCCAGAGTCAGTGAGACTACCTGACCTTGCCTCATATCCACACGAGGACTGGTTGCTACTTCTAGCTTTTACTTTTCTAAAAGCATTTGATATGATGCAGAGTATTTAAAGAATGATTACTGCACAGAAGTGTGGGTAATGAAAAACTTCTGGAGCTCCAGTAAATCACTGCAAGCCTTAGAAACTTCTCAGCTTGTGGCATGCATTAGCACTGTGAGCACCTTTGTCATTCACAGTGTTTGTCCATCGGCTTTGTTTGATTAAGCAGCATTCTTCCTTTTTAATTTACTTCATCATTCATCATGAAAGCTTTTGAAATCCTCAGGTCTATGCATGTGCTCATACTCAATTTTGGATCCATATTTTATAATCATGCAATTTGCTGTCTTCAATTGACTTCTGACTGATACAAATTTGCACTCAGATATAGGGCACATTCTTAGCGTGTTAACAGCAAAATTGACTGCATATTCCAAACTGAAAAGAATCAAACCAAACCCAGGACAACCAAAGAACTATGGTGGTTGCAAGAATTGCACTGTATGGTTTGGGCTCCTAGGCTACAGACTCCTCACCATAAACAGAGCTACAGGGTAGAAGATGATGGGTGAATCCAAGATAAATGTAGCATGTTGTGGTATGGTTGGTTGTTTTTTTAACTATCACTTCATTGAGCTTTAACAATCTGAAACTGTTTACATTCTCTCTTTTGTTCTCTTTCACATTTTATTAGTCTTATTCTTCAAATCTAGGAAAAGGAGGAGGTGATAGGTCACCCAGCACTAACTAGAAGTCCATACAGACACTTGCCAGTGTGTTAACTCATGAAATTTATGTCTCCTTCGGCACTATAATGTCTCTGCTTTGCTTCTCTTCAACATGAATAGATATCTCCTGTTCTTGCCTCCAAAAGTGCTAATTTGCACAGCGGGGGACTGGTGAAATGGTTGCAAGGTAAAAGGCATTTGAAAGCTGGCTTTCAAAAAGCCCCCCCCAAAACAACAAAGAAGAAATTGTTGGAGAAATAAGGAAAACACAACGGGGAAGAAAACCCAAAATGTAGAGACATATTAGAAGTCATATTTCTTTCCTGTCTTTTCTTACAGAGGTACACAAATTCAACAGTCATGAAACAGAGACAATGAGCACTGACTAGACAGAGATACACGAAAGCACCAATGCTGGCTATGTCACTGAAGTCTGGAAAAGTGAGAACAATATAGTGTATGTTACACTCAATCTTGCACAAGTTGCTATTGGCCTTTTAAGTAACAGAATAAATTTGTGGAGGGACAGAAGTGACGGAAAAAAATCATTAGAGATAGAAGGGAACATCAGTAAAATGAAGGCAAGATAGGAAAAATGAGAAGACAAGGAAATAAAATGAGAAAGTGGCATACTGGAAAGTGTGAGAATTTGAAAAAAATCCCATAACCAAATCAGAATGGTCTTCAGATCTGTGGTGATGAAACAATTCAGATTAAACAATTCAGGAGGAAAAAAAACCTGCACAAGGGACTATTGCAGAATAATCTGCAAAGGGAAGGCTCTTCTCATCCCTAATCAAACAAATCGGTCTCATACATAAAACACAGATTACATATTCCTTTCAAAACACTCCCTTTCTAAAGGATGGTGGTTTTCAGTCTTCTCATTTTCTTATCAGCTCCATACATGCTTCAGGTGGTGTGTAAAAAACTGAAGCCTGCATAAACTGCAAATTCCTGAAGATGCCGTTCCAAAAGCAGTGTGACCAGCTCCTGCTTTCCAGCCTTCAGGAGAGAACTACAGACTGCCCCAACAAATATTTGCCTCCAAAATGGAGTTAAAAGACACACTTGTTGCAATTGTGGTATCATATTAATGTCTATTGCTAAAAAGCTTTTTGACCTGAAAACAGCAACATGGGTGGTTTTATTTCCCCATTTTTACATGGCATAGCAAATGTAGAAAGAATTAACACTTACTGTGAAATTTGACTGCACATAGAGTTATGCTAGGTATTATTATGACATATATCTACATTTGCACCAGCTGCATCACTAGAACCTCACCAGCACCTTACTTCTCTCCGAAATGCATCATTCTATTCAAAATGCAAGACCATGAAACTAAGATACAGAGCAGATCCATGATTTTCCAGTAATCAGGTAAGAAGTCAATAGCCAGATTAGGAGTTAAACTTGGCATACATGCAGCCTCCACACAAAAAAGGCTACACAGGGTTAACACGAGAGACAGAGAAAGCGAGAGGTGAGTTTAGTGTCATGTGCCAGTTACTAAGCCTTTGAAAACAAGTACACCAGCATGTGCTGGATTATGAGATAACTGAAATATGTTGCTCTTATGACCAGCCATGCACTCCCCTCTTGCTCTGAAATATGTCTTACCTGTAACTGGAGCCACACTCTAGTCAAGAAGAACCACCAGCAGCTTTCTCTGGTATCCATCAGGCCCAGAGCTCAGTCTTCTCTTTTAACTCCTGTAACTATGCCCTCCACATCTTGATTACTGGAACCTCTCCTGCAAAAAGACAAAGGGATAGCCTTACACAACATGACCTGAGAAATAATCTCCTGCACAGTATTGAGCACAATGCGGGGTTTAGGTGCATAACTAGGGCTGTGCAACAACAGTAGATCAAGTAGCAAAACAGTTTCCTCCTGTTCCCCACACTTTTTCACTTAAAAAAAGCTTTTTTTTTTGTTTGAACTGAAAGAAAATATCATTGTTTTAAAAAGATCTAAATATTTGCCCTAATGGAAGCTCGTTCATAAATGATGTATCCCTCAGGATTCTTTTTTATACATGCTGTTAGAAAATTATTTCCCAGTCTGGCTGGAAAAAAAAGCAGCTTTGAGATGCTCTCCAACTATATAGCATGGTGTTGTTGCCATTTTTCTTGCACATTCAGACTCCAGTTTCTCTGATTTTTAAAACATAGGGGGAAATACTTTTACAACTACAAAGACATTGCTTGAAGTCAGTGAAATTATGTGAAAGCAAACATGGCATTAAGTCAAAGAGAGATTCCTATTTAATGACTTAGCAACTCCTCTCCTGAATGGGCAATGCTTTCTTGAACAAGTTAAACTCAGTGCCCAAGTTGGATGGGTTGATTTGTTTTCTCCAAAAGCTCCCTCTATAAATACCTGAAAGAAATAATCTCTTTAAAGTTCAATGAAACCTTAGATCATTTGTCATTGGAAAAGATCTTTCAAGAAATGTGTTGGTCTAATCACCTGATGTCATCAAGTCATCAATCAGCACAAGAAAGTGTTCATCTGGAACCTGGGCATCTGTCAGCAAAAACACTGTGGGCATGTTCTTGGCACCAGTCTTGGTATATAAACTGGCAAGATCTACCTGTAAAGAAAAGAGGCAATCACTCATGTTCTGTTAAAACATTCATACAGAAGAAGTGTGAAACGTTAGTGGATGGCAACACGTCGCTGACTTCTCCTTGCTTTTTTCACTCTATTTACATACTGCTCATTTGCTGCATAGTGTCCAAAGGGAAAAGCAGTTTGCCTGTGCTTTTCATGTCAAACACCAACATTTTGACATGGCCTCCTGCTAAAGATCAAAATGGACTACTAATCAAGGAAATCCCCTCTTGAACATACTAAAAAAAGGGAAAATGCAGCCATGAAAGTCCCCATCAAGAGTAGCCATAACCATACCAACAACACCTGGGAATTAATACTGAAGAGTCAGATTTATTTTAAACTCTCTTATCTCTGCAAGACTTTGGGTTTGATTTTTTGTTTGGGGGGTTCTGTTTGTTTGTTTTCAGGTTTGTGGGGGTTTTTTAGTTTGTTTGGTTTTGGTTTTTTTTCCCCTGTGGTTTTATTTAGGAGAGCCTTCTCATGAAGAAAACCCAAACCCAACAACTGAGTGGTGTGCTGGTGCACCTTTACTTTTGCTGTCACACATGTGTGTCCCAGAATGATACATGGCATGGAACCATTGTGCTAGCAATGGTATAAACATATGTTTTGGCACGGAGTCTCAGAAAAAATACAACCCATGGCAGTTGCATTCAAGTGTAATCATAATTGAAATACAGAATAAGGTCAATGCTAGCTGATGTGACCAAGGTGTCACACAATCTAGAAGGCAAATCCCCAGATACGTTAACAGAGGCTGGGAAGTTTCCCCACCTGGAAGCTGCCTGGGGGAAACCATTTGAGACCACATCTTACACTGTACCTTATTTGCCCAGGGAAGGAGGACACAAAGTTACACAGCATGTAAGAGGCTGAAGAACATGCAGCACTTTTTCAAAACAGAGAAGCATGTTGCTCTAAAAAGTGATGCCTCAGGCTGTACATTCTTTGATGGTTTGGCTAAGAGAAGGGCTTTTTAGGGATCACCATCCACAAAGTTTAGCCATAATCAGATCCTTATTTAGCTGTACATGAAATTCTTAAAGGTCTTTCCCAACTGAAATGATTCTATTGTTCGGAAGCATTGCTTGTTGTCAGCATGAAGTGAAAAAGAGGAAAGCATTGGTGTCTTTAGTGTTTGCTCACATAGAGCTCAGCCTTGCAAGCTCCTGAAGCCTGTAAGCCTGATGTGGTATGTCAGTCAACTATATTTCTTATCTTTACCTATGACCAGTTGAAGTGATTAGCTTATTCTCATGCAAGAAGGACAACATTTTGCCATGTTTCACCCACATCAATTTTATGCCACTGAATGTGACATGTAAAAATGTGTAACGAATGGTTAACTTTAAATATCAAAACTTTAACCACATCTAAGTTATTTCACTCATTACAAAGAAGTAGAGAAACTATAAAAACCCTGTGAACCATATAATCAGACACTAAAATATGTTCTGACCATGCATGTTTCAGAGCTGAACAAGAGGTACAGCTGAAAATCACAGGGAGCACAAGGGTTGTTACTGTAAACTGTTTCATCTGTGATTTTATCAAACCTCTGCAAGAGTAAAACAACACAATCTTGAGGCAGTGAACTCAACAGAGTCAAATTATATCTATTAGTTTACCCTCAGGTTCTGGATCTTGTAGTCTTTCTTCTGTGGGATTTGGAAAATCTCCAGGGAGCAGATGTATGCTGCCAGCCTCAACAAGTTTCGTTTACCACTATCAACTACTCCAATCAGAAGTGCATAACCCCTGGGGGCTTCCAGGATACAAACCCAATAACAAAACAGAGACTTCAACAATCTCGTTAGCCAACTTAGAGACAGCACATTGGACCTTTTGCTTGATTTTTCTTTTGTGTATCAGTGGAGAAAAAAAAAAAAGGCACACCAAAAAGCAACCCCCTCATTCTATTTATGTCATATGCCACTGGAAAAATATTATCCCTGAAAAAAATGATGAGACTAAGGGATAATGTGCCTAATCTGGATGCATCTCATAAAGAAGCAGAAACCCATTCAACCAAAACGTTGCTGGAAGCCAATTCTCTTTGATCTTACTGTAGAACTTTGTCAGCCTTATGATGATTTCACAATGGATGCATAAAAAACCTCAAAGCATAAAAGGTGAGGAAAAAGTCCACAGGATTTAATTTCACATACACTTTTCTGCTTAATTGTTAAGGGTAAAACACCCTGCCACTTTGTTTACCGAACTGGGAGACTACTCTCGGTCACTGGACTTCAGAAAGAAGATAATGGCTTACCAGCATATTCCAGCAAAACTAAGGACACCTGAGAAGGCTTCTGCCTGCAATTCTGATGATTATCACACCGACCTCTGAATCAACAGAACAAAATCTACAGTCCCTAGGAAAGTTCCATAGGATTATCTTTGTAATTTAAGATCTTTTTTTAATCCTCTTGGAGATAAACTTGTACAATAGAGACCTTTGTCAAGAGTGCCTTCTCTTACACAGCTCCTGCCTGGATATGTGCAAAGTGAAAAGCAATGACAATGAGATTCTAGTGCAAGTCAATGAGAAGGAAAGGTTTCATGTTAAACCATTTGTCATGAGAACTAATAGAAACTGCTTTAACAAAACTAAGCTTTGCCAGCATTGGCCTCTGTCTGTTTCTGGAAATCACTGCTATTATACATGACCAGAACAACTGTGTATGTAACAATGTAGTCTGTGCCTCAGTTATTCACCAAAATCTTCACTGAGACTTCTGAAAACTTGCTGGTTTTCTGCCATGCAGGAAGGCAAAGCAAACGTGGCTCAGAGAATCATAGAATCAGCCAGGGTTGGAAGGAACCACAAGGATCACCTACTTCCAACCCCCCCTGCCATGGGCAGGGATACTTCACACTAGATCAGGCTGTCTAGAGCCTTGTACAGCCTGGCTTTAAACACCTCCAGGGATGGGGTTTCGAGCACTTCCCTGGGCAACCCATTCATAGAATCATAGAATCAACGAGGTTGGAAGAGACCTCCAAGATCATCCAGTCCAACCTATCACCCAGCCCTATCTAATCAACTAGACCATGGCACAAAGTGCCTCATCCAGGCTTTTCTTGAAGACCCCCAGGGATGGTACCTCCACCACCTCCCTGGGCAGCCCATTCCAATGGGAAATCACTCTCTCTGTGAAGAACTTCTTCCTAACATCCAGCCTAGACCTACCCCAGCACAACTTCAGACTGTGTCCCCTTGTTCTATTGCTGGTTACCTGGGAGAAGAGGCCACCCCCCACCTGGCTACAATGCCCCTTCAGGTAGTTGTAGACAGTAATAAGATCACCCCTGAGCCTCCTCTTCTCCAGGCTAAACAGGCCCAGCTCCCTCAGCCTCTCCTCATAGGATTTGTGCTCCAGGCCCCTCACCAGCTTTGTTGCCCTTCTCTGGACATGCTCCAGCACCTCAACATCTTTCTTGAATTGAGGGGCCCAAAACTGGACACAACACTCAAGGTGTGGCCTGACCAGTGCTGAGTACAGGGGCAGAATAACCTCCCTTGCCCTACTGGCCACACTGTTCCTGATGCAGGCCAGGATGCCATTGGCTCTCTTGGCCACCTGGGCACACTGCTGGCTCATCTTCAGGTTACTATCTATCAGTAACCCCAGGTCCCTTTCCTCCTGGCTGCTCTCCAGCCACTCAGTCCCCAGCCTATAGCGCTGCTTGGGGTTGTTGTGGCCAAAGTGCAGAATAATCTCTCAAAGCCTTCCAGTGGAACTCTTTGAAGCCACAGACTCTCTTCCTAAATTCTTTCAAACTGTTGCTAAATTCCTGATTTCTTATACATAGTCATTCTGTAATCTAATTCGCAAACCGCTTACAAAGAACTTACGTGGAGTAGTTAGAAATAAGTTTGGGGAGGGGGTTTCTAGTGTTTATAATATTAAATCTTTTAAACTTTTAAAAAATCAGCCTCACATTTCATTCCCCCAAAACCCAAACTCCACACTCTGTGACAGCATGGCACCCTCAAATAAGATAAGGTTCATAGACATATGCATTTCGTCATAGGTTTTTAGGAACTCCTCACCTATGTTCTTCAGTGGTTCTCAGGCTTACACTCACTGGCTCGTAGCAGAGGTCTGCTCTGCCATTTTGCAGATGGCAATAGGTGAGTGGAGATTGCAGCAACACTTGGTCTTCCCCATTCTACCACACATAGAGAAAAACAACAGTTAAAAAATGCCCCCAGACAGCACATGAAAAGTGTTTCCATCAAAAACCTATCCCATTAGTGTACAGTGGCTGAAGTACCCATGCACTGAAAGGAGATGTTGGTATGGACTAAAAGCATTTGCACCAGCCACCCACACAGGCTGCAAGCTAGCAGTGAAGCTGTGTCTTTAACTGTTCTGTCACAGTATCACAGTATCATTAGGGTTGGAAGAGACCTCATAGATCATCAAGTCCAACCCTTTACCACAGAGCTCAAGGCCAGACCATGGCACCAAGTGCCACATCCAACCTCACCTTGAACAGCTCCAGGGACGGCGACTCCACCACCTCCCCGGGCAGCCCATTCCAGTGTCCAATGACTCTCTCAGTGAAGAACTTTCTCCTCACCTCCAGCCTAAATCTCCCCTGGCACAGCCTGAGGCTGTGTCCTCTCGTTCTGGTGCTGGCCACCTGAGAGAAGAGAGCAACCTCCTCCTGGCCACAACCACCCCTCAGGTAGTTGCAGACAGCAATAAGGTCACCCCTGAGCCTCCTCTTCTCCAGGCTAAACAATCCCAGCTCTGAACTACTTAAGACAAAGAAACAATAATTTCTCTGTGATAAGAAGTCACTTCTCAGTTTAGATTTAAACACTTCCAAATATTTTAATTTCTTCCATTTTTTGTCTTGGTTCTTATCCTCATTCTAGTTCTTTTCACTTCTTTTTTTCACTGGCAAATAGGAATTAGAAAGAAATTG
This sequence comes from Pogoniulus pusillus, assembly GCF_015220805.1. Classification (NCBI taxonomy): domain Eukaryota; kingdom Metazoa; phylum Chordata; class Aves; order Piciformes; family Lybiidae; genus Pogoniulus; species Pogoniulus pusillus. The sequence continues at coordinate 10,003,326 of NC_087291.1, forward strand.
AGAAAATGACTAAAAAAAAGGCTAACATTTTCCAGTTACCATTTTTTTCCCTCAAATAAATTAAAATACTCCCTTCCTATTTTCCTTTCCTACTCTGTCACTGGTTTAAAAATGAAGTATGCAAGCATTTAATGTGTTTATTTTAGCTCACGTTTCTGCTGCAAAAATCAGCATGCTTTTAAGTGAAGAATTTTTGAAGGGCAAGTAGAAACAGCATTGTGGTCCTCATTAGTTAATTCAGTTTTGGTATTGGCACCAACACACATTAATTCAAGAAGAAACTGTATATATAATAGTTCTACATAATATGTGACATTGTTTTGCCTTGCTTCTGCCATGTCTGCTACAACAGACAATACTGAGAAGTTCTATATTTCATTTTGTGTGACAGGCTAAGGAAACAAGAACCATGTGTAATCAAACTGAACTGAGGACATCAAGGCATAGGAACACAATTGCATCTTGGCTTCCTCTATTTGCAGTGCTTCCACCCTGAAAGCCATATGGGTGTACTGTCCCTTATTCCCATGCAGCAGAAAGAACAAAATGAAACCCACATATCTTATAGATGTCTTGCAGTTTACAGTATCTTCAGTCTTTAACAGTTAAATTCTGATAACAGATACTTTTATTTGGATAACCAACAGTGCTCAGTTTAAAAAGTGCATCCTGTTTACTGACATGCTCTGAAGCCCAAAAAGAAACTGCCATTTAAAATGCACTGAAAAATAATTCATTTTCTAAATAGATATGACAGAAACACAGAAGTGTTCAGGTTGGAAAAGACCCTCAGGATCACCAAGTCCAACCAATGACCCTGCTCTACAAGGTTTGCCCTAAACCATATCCCCAGGCACCACTTTTAAACACATCCAGGGTTGGTGACTCAACCACCTCCCTGGGCAGCCCTTTCCAAAGCCTGAAGCTGTCTCCAAACAAATGCACACAACCATCACAGATAAGACCAGACAAAGTTAACAGATCTCAATAAGGAAAAAATCAAACCAAACCAGCAAAGATCATTGGAGAGTACGAGGTGGCATGCTTTAGAAGAGCAATCTTCTTTCCTGCAACATCATCCAGTAGATAATGTTTTGTGCTCTAGGCAAATTACAAAGAGGACACTTGATAAAGTAAGGCTTTCAGCAGCTGGCAGTTTTGAGTTCTGATTCCACAACTGTGAAGACAGAGCCTTTCAGAAATTAGTGTGCAACTGACCTAGGCCAAGCAGGTACCACCTTTCAGAAAACAGTGTAAAAGGAAAACTCATAAATAATGGAGCCATTCCCTGCCTAAATCAATAAACCCCCAGACCTTCATAGTGCAATGCATTCTTTTTCCTTTCCACGCATTTGCAACAACTTTTACTCTATTTTAGAATACTCAGATGGTTATGTTTAAAATTCCTGGATGGCAGGGTCAATTCTTTTCTTAGTTTGGTTGGGTTTGGGGTTTTTTTTTGGTTGGTTGGTTTTTTTTTTTAATGGAGATTTAAAACTTTTGGTTTGATTTTGTTTCAAAACAAACTGAAAGCAACTGAAAAGAA